>NW_028227257.1:99951599-100536599 GCF_978045245.1 Mus caroli | reverse complement strand
TTTAACAAGGTCACCTCACATCTTCTAGTCCTAACACTATTCCCTTAGGTAATTGCCCCTCTACGCAATAAATTAATTAGCACTTGTGAAATATTTCTTTCAAAATATTTCTCTATTGATCTTTCACAATTCTGTGTGCCTGTAGCATCTTGCTTATGATATTTTCTTCAACGTTCCATTTCCTCCCCTGCTATTAGGTAACTCGGGTCTTTAAAAACACACCTGTAAATACTAACATGAAGAGATGTGGGAGAGAGATTCATTTGGCAAATGTTCTTAGTCTATTTGGAAAAGTGGGTATCTATAGATTCCTTTGTACCAATGCTATTCATTCTAAAAATTGTGAAAACAACAAAAAACACTTTTCTCTTGGATTTTCTTAAAAGGTGGCAGAGAAAGGGTCCTTTAGTTATGATTTAATTAATCTTCCATAATTACTTGCTATATTAGTTTTTTTTTTTCATTGTTAGGACCAAATACCTTGCAAAAACAACTTAGTGGTTTGCAGTTTCGAGGGTACCATGCACTTCAGCAGGCAAGACCTGGCAGCTGGACTGGTTCTGTCCATGATAGCAGGAACTGGCTGCAGATTGTCTTATTGCTGAGGTAGACAGACAGACAGACAGACAGACAGGAAGGAAGGAAGGAAGGAAGGAAGGAAGGAAGGAAGGAAGGAAGGAAGGAAGGAAGGAAGGAAGGAAGGACATACTGAAAAAAACAAGGACTGAGCTATAACCTCCAAGCCCACCCCTAGTGTCCAACAGCCAGGTCTCACAAGCCAAAGACTCTGCCACCTTCCAAAGTATCAATACCAGCCGGGAATCAGTGTTTAAACCTGTAAACCTGTGGGGGGCGCTTCAGATTCAAGCCCTAACTTGTGAGCTTTGCTTCCTAGATGTAATGTAAACTTAAGAAAATCTTCTAAGTTGAAGTCAAGCCAGAAATGAAACCTATGTGTGTAAGAACTAAGATTAAATTTCATGGCTGCAACAACAACAAAAACAAAAACAAAAACAAAACAACTGAAGTCAGCCAATGTTTCAAGGTTTAGATAGTGTAGACTTTACATTATACCACTGTGCTTGAGTGTGTGTGTGTGTGTGTGTGTGTGTGTATACCTATGAACTTAAGAATGTATTTCTCCATCAGGTCTCTGTGTATCTTGCTTTCTTATTAGCCTGGGGCTTACTTATGAAACTTATGAAACTTGTCTCTTCCTCCTCAACACTGGGATTACAGGCATGTACACCACTCCTGGATATTTTTGTGTGTCTTTCAGAATCAAATTCAGATCCTTACATTTGTGTGGCAATCATTTTATTGGTTGATCCCTCTTTCCAGCCCCAGGCTGCCTGCTTTAGAATATCAGGACATTTCAAGTTCTTATGTGACTTTTAAAAATTAAGATACATGTTCCCAGATCTCAAAGCTGACAGGGAGAAAGCTCTAAAAGTTTTGATTTTAATGAGCATTAGTTTTAATTATCGATAGATTGAATTTAGTTTTCGAAATCTTGGAAAAGGAAATATTACAGAGCCTTGTTGTCAACTCTAAAAGTGTACTTTCATTTTACTAGGATGAAGTTGAATCTTTGGAGGTCTTTGCTTTTTGTATACACATTCCTAGTTTATAGACAGGTATTTTAATCCTTTCTGATCCCTGAGATTATATATGTATGTATATGTGTGTGTGTATACTTATAATATATATATATGTATATATACATATGTGTATGTGTTTGTGTGTGTATATTTTCACATAATTGCATAATTACTCAATAACTTGAGAGGATCCCTTGGAGCCTCTCCAGTGTGTGTTCCAGTGTGTGCTGGATGAATACTGTTCCTCTGCACCCTGGTAATTGGCCAACAGATCTCCCGGGAATGTTTTGATCCCTTATATAAACACTCCAGGAACAAGGGGCCACGACTCTGTGTTTTATTCACTGGCAATGAGACCTGAAGGGTTTTACACAAAGTTCTCATAGCATGTAAAGAACGAAGAGCTTGTGAGGAGAGCGCCCTCTGCTGGTACGTAAGATTTCAGATGTTCTCTTGGAAAGTAGTGCTTAAGAAATCAGAACAAAATGTATCCTTTTCAGCACAAAATGGGCTTACACTAAATGAATAGTCAGCAGAAGGAGTTCTTAGTTTTGGTGTCCTTATATTGTGAGACACACTCTCTCTGTATCTTTTACCTTCCAACTATTATGTATGCCGATTGGATATTGATTTGTTTAGAAACTAAAACCAAAACAGGGTCTAGACATGGTGGGCAGGTTATTTGTTTTTATGGTTTTTGTTTGTTTGTTTCCTGAATAACCCTAACCAAAGCCAGCTTCACTCTCAGATTCTTACCCTTGAAACTCTCTGGACTGTCACATACTAGGGCATTATTCTCAAGTCTGAAGATACCTTTCTTTATTCTGTACAAAGGAATAGCACACAAACCTGGGATGGTCTCTTTCAAACTAACTAACTTCCTGTACATTTCTTCTTTAAGACACTGATGGTGGTCTTCACTTGGGAAGGTCACAAAAAGAGAATGGAGTAAGAGAAAATTGAGCCTTGATGGTTCTAATGTGTGTAATCTTTAAGCAACATATCCCTTGCCAACCACAACCAAGTTTCTCATTTATTTCTTTAATGAGGAAACTAGTTTAAAGGGAGTCATAATGAACTAACAAAATAGTGCAGACCTGGCAAGCAGCAGCGGCATGCTAACTGCACTTACCAACATTGCTGGGAAGACTGGGTTTGACAGAGGTTCAGACTGAAGGCTTATTTCCTGCCCAACACTCTGCATGGCCATGCAACACGCTCACCCATAGAAACTCCTTGTAAAAAGTCAGCACATGACTACTCCAGTTACATAATCAACATTTATATATTTTTGGTATAAAGAAAATATCTGGGGAGTGGGGTACTGGAGACATGAGTCAAGAACACTGAAGCCAGGCGGTGATGTCGAATGCCTTTAATCCCAGCACTCAGGAGGCAGAGGCAGGCAGACTTCTGAGTTAGAGACCAGCCTGGTCTACAAAGTGAGTTCCAGGACAGCCAGGGCTATACAGAGAAACCCTGTCTTGAAAAACAAAAAACAAAACAAAGCAAAACAAACAAACAAACAAACAAAAAAGAACACTGGTGCTTTTCCAAAGGACCTGGGTTTGATTCCCAAGACCCATGTGGCAGTTCACAGCCTTCTGCAACTTCAGTTCTAGGGACTCCAATGCATTCCAGCTTCTGCAGGTGCTGCACACATGTTGTGCCCAGATACAAATGCAGATACAACACCCATACACATAAAAATCAATCTTGAAAATTAAAAGATTGAAATTAGAGTAATCCTTACATGCAGAATTATCAGGCCCCAACCCTGAAATGAAACCATAAAAGAAGATGGATAAACAGTATCTCCCACAGAATTATTCCAAATAGACCCATGTCTCTGTTAGCTCTCTGTTGCTACTTAGAGAGAAAATGTTGGTTTTGTTATATTAGGTTTTATCAAGATAATACACCGTGGTTTTATTATCGAAGTGGTTTGAACTTGACTTTGTATGTGTGTAGAGGGACAAGGCGCCTTGGTGCTCTCTAGTTCCCCAACACGTGTTTTGTCACTCTTTATTATCAGGCAATGAAAAGAAATCATAATAGAGACGGTATAGGTAGGGGCTAAGTCTAAAAAGCTAAAGCTGGACAATCTCTGTTTGAGTTCCAGCACTATTTAACTCTCTGACCTTGAGAATGCTGTTGGATGCCCTGTCTGGTTTCACTGCCCTGGTATTTATGATTCATCTACAAAAATGAAAACTTGGTATGAGCTTCCTAGGGTTGCATTGAAAATTGTCACCAACCCATGACTTAAAAGGCAACTTTTTTTCCTTATACTTCAGGAGGCTTAAAATCTGAAATCTAGGTGTCCAGGTAGTCTCTGCAGATAATCCCAACCTCTCTGCAGCTGGAGTCACATGACATGCACGCTAGGAGCTGAGCTTGGCTCTCTGGAGAAGCAATATACATTCTTAACTACTGAGCCGTCTCTCCAGACCCTTTACCGATTTTCTTATTCTGCTTATGACTAAGTCCTGATGTTCAGTCTCAGTGTGTGTGTGTGTGTGTGTGTGTGTGCTTGTTCAATAAAACTGCTCAACAGTTGACTGCATCTCAAAGTCTGGCCATCTAAGATTTCATTTTCAATCCATGAAAAAACTGTTGTCCTCCAGGTGTTGTGAAGGCCCCCACTGTTCTCCATGTGCCCAGATCCAAATCCTCAACATCGTTTTAATTACTCCTTGGTTGTTGTTACATCCAAGCAAGATTTGATGGATCCTGCTTGACAGTAATCCACCTTCCTGTCATACCCACTTGATCCTTGAGAAAGTACCCTTAATACAGCTTGTTGTATTCTTAATACTGTACTAGCTTGGGCCTCCCTCAACAGTTGCCCAGCTGACCAGTATACACACACACACACACACACACACACACACACATACACACACACACACACACATACACACGATACACATATACAAAACAAGTTTAATATATCAGGAATATGGATAAAATATATTTCCTTTAATTCAGATAATTTAATATAATTCTCACTATTTGATGAAAAATACTGAATACATTCCACTGGAGAATGGAAGAGGCAAGGGAAGGTCTTCACAATGGCCATAAGAGGTAGCACACGTATTCAGTAAGGAGGTTATGTGCAAACTGCATCTACACAGTACTCCTTCAACACATGGATGACACTTACTACAACATTTTAGGATCATATTGCATATCGACAAGAGTTCTCTACAATTCTATTTGGTTTATGGTTTTTGATGGCTCATTTTATTTAAACTATATTTCTAGATCCTGTTTAATTTTTAACAAAACTGTAAGATTTTGGATCCAGAATTTGGTTTGAAACATTTAAGTGTATGCAGTTGAGAAAAATGAAAGGCACGTGTGTACTTTCTGGTTACAGCACCCTCTAGTGTTCACATTACAAAACTGGGAAGAAATGGAATGTGAGAATTAATAGTGCATAGTGCTCATTAAGGTGTAGCTGCGTGTATCACACACACACAAACACACACACACAAATACAAACACACACGTTGGGTTCTAGGTAAATATGTGTGTGGCCTTCTAATTCTTTTGACAAGAGGGTGCACTCTATCATAGTACAGAGTTACATGAAGCAGCTCTGTAGAATGCATAAACCATTTGGATAGACACTCGTGAAGTCTGGATGCTGCTATTAGGGGAATACTCAGGATATAAAGCATCTATTATGTTTGAGATTCTGGGAGCCTCGATCACATGGCAGTGATGATGGATGGAGAAGAGTAAGAGAAGATTCATTCTAATATACAACAAACAGTGGTTAGTACTTCTCCCTGGCCCTGGCCCTCTCTTTGTTCCAGGAAATAAAGCTACCTAGTCCTCTATTTATAACATATACTCGTGTGTGTGTGTGTGTGTGTGTATTGTAACTAGTAAAACTTCTGGATATCATATGTATATACTTGCATATATTATATATACATACATATATGTATATATATAATAGCATGAAAAAACTTTCACTTAATAGTTGTTGTGTGTCTCATGTACATGATAACATGCTAAACCATACTGAGAATACGGCAAAACTTCATATCCTATATGAAGCCGTACCCATTCATAATGGGTACAAATGTCTTTACTTTTTTCTCTCCTTCTGACCAATTCCTTATCCTGTATATTACGTAACTGGTGTCAAGGATGGAGGAGCCATGTGCACCAAAGAGGCAAGTAGATACCAACATGCTCTAACTACATTCAAATGGACACTCTCAGAGACCATTCTGAAAACATCTCTCCTTTCCTTGGAGCAATCATCCCAGAACTACTTCTCTGACCAGACAGACACCCATACTTACCTCCCAACAGAGTTGGCCATTCCCTTTGCTTGGTTTCCCTCAAGTGCACACAAAAAACTCTTACCTTAGTCAAATGAATCTGGTAATCAAGTAATGGGTTCTGACTTTATCCATGAAAGGAACAGAAACACACTTCTTCTTTTTAAAATATTTTTATTAGGTATTTTCTTCATTTACATTTCAAATGCGATCCCAAAAGTTCCCTATACTCCCCCCAACTCCCCTAACCATCCACTCCCACTTCTTGGCCCTGGTGTTCCCCTGTACTGGGGCATATAAAGTTTGCTAGACCAAGGGGCCTCTCTTCTCAGTGATGACCTACTAGGCCATCTTCTACTACATATGCAGCTAGAGATACGAGCTGTGGGGGTACTGGTTAGTTCATATTGCTGTTCCACCTATAGGGTTGCAGAGCCCTTCAGCTCCTTGGGTACTTTCTCTAGCTCCTCCATTGGGGGACCTGTATTCCATCCAATAGCTGACTGTGAGCATCCACTTCTGTGTTTGCCAGGCACCGGCATAGCCTTACAAGAGACAGCTATATCAGGGTCCTTTCAGCAAAATCTTGCTGGCATATGTGATGGTGTCTGCGTTCGGAGGCTGATTATGGGATGGATCCCCAGGTGCGACAGTCTCTAGATGGTCCATCCTTTCATCTCAGCTCCAAACTTTGTCTCTGTAACTCCTTCCATGGGTGTTTTGTTCCCAATTCTAAGGGGCAAAGTGACCACACTTTGGTCTTCGTTCTTCTTGAGTTTCATGTAGAAACACACTTCTAAAGCAACAGATGGATGCACACCCGTGAAACAAGGAATATTCAGCATTTCAAGCAACAGAACTCTGAGAGGTGGGGAGAGGAGACACAGTCACAACAAAAGCCTCAAAGCATTAAAGTGGGTTTCAGAGTGAATCTGACAGAACCACAGCTTGTTCACCATCTCTAAAACGTAACTGTATATATCTGTTATCAAGTGATCTCTGGAAGTCACCCTGAAGGACAAAAAAAACCAGGCTTGCCAAATTTCACCTTGATTTGGTCACAGAGCCTTAGTTATTGTGAAGGTCCGTTTGTAAGCCCAGTTCCTTATTCCCTTCCTTTTCTGGCTCAGAAAAGCAAGGATTGAGCCGTTGCTGCATATTTCAATTATTCTAGCAATAGAAATAGCATATTAAGATTGAGAGAGAGATTTTTATAAAAGCACTGTCAGGCATTGAAGGCCTCAGTAGTATTACCAGAGAATTTCTCTCATCAACAGCAACCTACAGGGAGAAGAGACATTCTGTCCTGTGTAGCTGCTGCCTACTCCTCCCTAGGGGACCAAAGGATCACAGCTGGTAATGTCTTATGGAGCAAAGATGAGGCAGCTGAGAAAGTGCAGCGCTCCACTGATTCTGGTGGCACCCGTGGAAAGCCACAATGACTGGCTGAATAATGTTAAGACATGAAGACTGAATATTCTTACTTGTAAAGACAGTCACAAACATACCCTGAAAAATCCTTGTTTCTCTTGGTACAGGCTGAGAGTATTGTTGGATTTGAAGGGACCTCATTTGGGTCTAAGACTCTATTGCAGGGTCGCAGGTATTTACAACACTAAGATCCCCTGGATTTTGTCATGTTATTAAAGTAGTATAAAGGAAAAATTGTGGAAGAAAAACGTGATGCTCACATTTTTAAATATTCACAGTATCTTGGTGTGAGACAGAGGGGACGGAATGATTAATAGACAGTTTTCTTTTCCACATGGGTTTATTTTTGCAGGGTTTCTGTTATGCACATCTGTCCCCCCACACATAAACACACACTGCTTTCCAGGAGAGTAACGAGTTCTAAAGATACTCCCTGTGACGGTAAGACATGGGTAACTGCGATTTTTCCTCCTAAAACGCTCATCAGTATTTTACGAAGCTTTACTCTTCAATTACACCCTGAATTTTTTTTAAAGCATTTGGATGCCAAGGATGTTTTCTTCTACAATATAATTAAATTCTGGTGCAATTCACCTTAGGCAAAGTGGGAGATGCACTGTCTTTCATCGCCTCCAGCTTCTGGCACAGAAACAACCCCTCAAGAATTTGCTGTGTATAATGATTCCTCTGCCTGCGGCTACTGTCTGCTCTGACTGTAGGGCAGAATCAAGGCCCAGTGTATTGGTGCTTGTACTTTATTTCCAATGAGTACAAGACTCATAACGTGATGCAAGAAAATGTTTATGACAGAGAAAGGACAGAGGAGAAAGCTGAGCACGCGGCATGCCCGTTTTGTCTTTGCCATCACTAGATTTTAGTTTCTGGTCAAATAAAAGTGTTTATAAATACACACATAATTCTCTCTCTCTCTCTCTCTCACACACACACACACACATACACACACACTATACATACACTAATGCAAAAAGTATTTTTAAATTATACATTCAAAGAATAATTTATTTTCAATTTTGAGTTACGAATGAGACTTAGCTTTTTTTTTTTTTTGAGACAGCTTTTTTTGTGTAGTGAGAGCCACTAATAACTTTTTTTTTTTTTTTTTTTAGAAAATATCAGCCCACAGCTTGTATTTACCTGAGTGTCAACAGTTTTCCCTCGATTTGTGACAGCTCTCAACACACTGATTTCACAATGTGTATGCCTGCTTTCCACTCTCACGCTTATATTTGATCTTCACAGTTATTTCATTCTATTGCATCCTATGGCACTCCCTCTCACTTCTTCCTTCATAAAAATCTTACTTAATTTTTCATTTGTATTTTAAATACATTTCCCAAATATGCATGCATCCACAAGCCCCATTGTGTTTACATTTTTATATATTGATATAATTTGAAATTCTTCAGTTTATAATCTTTCTGTATTCACAGTGTGTGTGAGTGTGTATATGTGTATGTGTGTACATGTGCATGTGAACATGTGTATGTAGTATGTACATGGGAGCACATATGTGAGTGCAGTGACATCCATGTGAAGGTCGAGAACATAGGAAAAGAGATATTGTCGTTGAAATGTGACTTGGTACAACTTTTTGGAAAAAGCCAAAAATGTACTATCTCTTGCTTCTTGGTTTTATTTTTAATCTGTTATAACCATAGTGTGGGAGTATTCATTGAATATGATAAGACATTATGTGAAAAAGTCTAACTTTATAACTATCCTTGTCTAATATATGAAAATAGTTTTGTGAAGAAAATAGAGTAAAATATTCACAAAAGTTACTGGTATGAGACATTGTCTTTGAGATAGAAACTGAAGAATTAAAATAACAAATCTTTATAAAGACTTATTGACTATTACATAGACTATATCAACAATCACATATGACAGGTAGGTATTCATGAGCTCACACAAACATAAATTCACTAATCAACACAGCGCCATGAAAGGTCCCTATGTGACTGAAACAGTTTCTGAATAATAGAGCAATCTTTAGAAGTAAACTTTCCCCCTTTTTTTCTTGCCATGAAAAGAATAATAATGTTCTTCATACAAATTATACTTTTTGAACAAAAAAACGTTTTTTAATGTTAATGCACAAACCAAAGAGAAAGATAGTGAATACAGCAGAGGTTAGTAATTGTGGGATCAGCAGCTTCTATGTTTGCCTGAGGCCTATTGAGAAGGGTCTTTCCGTCTTTAATCACACTATTAATGTTTCTCTGATCTTTTCCATACTAAACTGAATTCTGTGGTGATTATTAGTCTTGTTCTTACTGCTGGAGTTGTTGGCATGATTTATTCCGTCCTCTCTCACACGAACCTTCCTTCCTTGGCTCCCTCTCTGTGCCACTCAGAGCGAATCCTTCCCATCTCCTCATTGTTTCTTTGTCCACTCTTCTCTCTCTGATCTAGGAATGTTGGTGTGATTCATGGACAAGCCTAGATCCTCGGTCTATGCTATGTTACTAAGAAGTCTCTATTCCACAGTCTTCAGATCATTATATACACACGATGCCAACTATCTCTCACTAAAATGCCACATACCTGGATCAGACTTCCTAGGTATTCTAAGGGAGTTTCTTATGTGCCTAATAGTCATCTTAAATTGAGCTGGTCTCTAACAGGCACAATTTTCTCTTCTCTATCAAATCCCCAAACCACACTTCTCATGATGTTTTCTTTCCCTCAGCTAATGACAATTCCATTCTGCCAGCTGAAAAGCCATTGTCTTTTGTAATTTGCAGTCACCCTGACACTTCATATCTAATCATCTAAGGTGCCCCACTGGCCCCCATTCCGACCACTCCCAATCCCTACAGTTTCCACTCGTGTATGAACTGCTGGTATTTTCTCTCAAATCACCCACTGATGTGTGCTCCTTTGACAAGTCTGTAAGGCCCAGGACCCAGGCACTATTTGCTCTCTCATCTTCTCCCTCACTAGCTCACTCTGCTCGAAGCACAGTAGCCTTTTTGCCTTGTATCCTTTGTAATATGTCTCTCTCTCTCTCTCTCTCTCTCTCTCTCTCTCTCTCTCTCTTAACTTTCCTCAATATCTAAGTGAGAACCCCAACCTCCAGGTCTTTTATGCTTTTCTCAGATGCATCTGTTATGGGGGTGTGTGAGGGGGAGGCAGTATACCATGTAGCCAAGGATATCTTTGAACTTGCTACATAAATGCAGATGATCTTAAATTTCTGATTCTGCCTGAATCTCCAACTTCTGGGATTAAGGGCATGTCCCAGTAAAGGGCATGTCCCTCCATGGTTTGCTTTATGACACTGGGGCTCAGACTCTGCCCCCTCATGCAGGTTAGGCAAGCAGTCTTCCAGCTTGCCTACAGCCTTACTCTGCACTGCCACCGTGACCATCATTGCCAGCCCTAATTCCAAGTAGACTTCTGAGACCTTTCTCATGATTCCCAGGATACTTTTATCTCTGTAATATTTTTCCTCCAGTAGTAGCTCATGTTAAATAATTATTGTCTAGACTTCCTGCTAAAAACAAATTCAGTAAGTTTAGGGTTTGTTGTTGTTGTTGGTTTTGATTTTCATGTGCTAATACATAGACAAATTCCCTGAACAGAGTAGGTCTTCCAAAATGTTGGCTGAGGAGATGGCTCAGAGGGCAAAATGAATGTTGTATAAGTATTTGGGTCTCTACCACCTATGTAAATGCTACATAAATGTAGCCACTTACACATAAATCTATTATAATCCCAAAGGCAGGGCATGCTCAGGGGAAATTGGTTAGCAAGAGTAGCCCAGTTAGCAAGGTGTTGCTTCAATGATAGACCCTGCCTTAGTAAATAAATTGGAGAGCTATTGAGCAAGATGGCTGAAGTAACTCTGGTCTTTCACTGGTATACACACGCAAACCCACACATATATGAACCTGCATACACTAACATGTCCACACACATGTAAACCTGCATAAAACATGCACACCCACACACACATGTAATCATGCATATACACACATGCCCATACACATGTGAACATGCATATACACACATGCCCATACACATGTGAACATGTATATACATGCATACCCACACTCATGGGAATATGCATACACATGCATGCTCATACATAGGTAAACAAGCATACACACACATGCCCACATACAGGTGAATATGCATACACATGCATGCATACATCCACATACATCCACATGCATCAAAATATCTGTTAAATAGGTGAATGAATTCTGAGAATCTGTAAGTTTCACATCTGTCTAACACTCACAGGGTGCTAAAGGAAAGGGATGGTTAAAAGGGGGTTAATCTTAAATACCTCTCATCACACATCCGTAGTTGGCCTTACTACATGTTTTTCTTTGTTGGTCAGAATTATAAATGTTTAATTTTGATTTTTGTGTAGCTTTCTAAGCTGCTTTGTATAGCTTTTAAAGGCTTTATAAGTTGTGCACAGGTAATAATTTTTAATGAGTTCTTGTGGGATGCATCCATAGCCTAGGAGATATTTTTCATCAAGTGCAGGGAATGATGCTAATTCAATGATCTAATCCAAATGCTGACATCATCCCTAAAGAGCACAGTGGTCCCTCTCCAATCAGATTTCCTTTTAGAAATGAGTATCATTCTGTAGTTTTCAGCCGTTTCCTTTTATGGGATTTCACAGAACCTTTTGCTTTGCAGAATTAAAAGCCTACATACATAGTCACTGATAGCAGACAAGTAAGTATTCTGCAGTAGATTATTAAAGTGGGACTTGTAGGCAATTGTTGGCAACTATTCTCCCTTGAGTTTGCTAGAAGAATAAATAAGAAGGGGTGTGGAACTTTTATAGTAACTCACCATTTCCCGCTCAGAGGCTGAACTGTCGATACATCTTGATCCTGATGCCTTAAGCACTAAAAACAGCCCCTTAGAAATGTGCTCGGGAAACTTGTAGAGATCTAGTCTTCGTTTAAACTTCCAAAGATAAAATAATTACTAAATGGGCAACCACTCCTACTAACTTTGAGTCTGTTGGTGTTCATTCATAACAGGCTGACTGCATTTGGAGTTTGTTTGGCCATCAGAGTTCATGGGTAGCAGTCAAAGCATTGGGAACAGAGACTGCCATCTAACAGAAGGAAGTCTGTCTCCACAATTAGTGCAGCTAACTCAGGCAGTTTTCTTATCTTTTTATTTCCTTGGCCCTGGGGAAGTTGCATGGGTTCCCTACGCCACTGGCCATCTATTTTTCTCTCCTACCTCGTAAGACGTTCTTGCTTCAGACCTGTGTTTGGTTTAATGTAATCAAGACAAGGATAAATAAATTTGCTAATAGGGTCATATGCAGAAAGCCTGATATAAACATGCCGGGCCTGTGTGAATCACATTACTTTTTTCTCAGTAGACAAAACATGTCTTGTGCAAATTCGTTTATGCTGTCTTAATAAAAAACCCCAGAGGAACTAGAGCCCCGGATGCTTTCAGTAGACTCAGTCTCACATGCTGGAGGAGAAGAAAGAATAAACAGCTGGGTTTGCTTTTATCTAGACAGCAGGGTCAGACTTAAGACTTGCACTGTGCAGTCCACCATTTCTGTCTTGATTTTTGTAAACGAAATTCTGCGATCGCACGGAAGAAAAAAAAAACAACTATGAAAACGAATCTTTCAAAGGCAATCCCAGCTGGAGCCAGAAAGCACTAAAATAGATCCCAGCTGTTTGGATTATCTCAACCCAAGAACAACTAAATCCTGCCACAGAAAGCACTACTGCTAGTAAACCTGAAGCTGTGGGTAGCTAGAAAGCAAAGTCCTCACAGACCACCCCAGGAAGCAGTAGCTTGGAAAGGCTAGTGAGCAGATCAGATTAACTGTTAGTTGTGGTTTTAGCTGTCCCAACCTCTCCTCCTTGGAATTTCAAACCAATTTAAGCCTGAGCACACTTCATCAGATGTGTGTGTTTCCAAGTAAGCAGAAGCCAGTGACTTTTTGGGAAATCTTTACATTTTTCCACCTCTAAGAAAAAAAAAACGCCTTGTATATTTTATCAGCATGCTAATCAACTGTAGAAGCGCTTGTTCCTTTACGAATTGTGACCACCAAACACCTGTCAAAAGCAACTTGAGGAAGGAAGGATAAATTTTAGTTTTCAGTTTTAAAGGATGTAGTTGTCACTGAGGGGAAGATGGGAGAAAGGAACAAGAGGGCTTACTGCACTGTTTATTTAGTAAGAAAACAGACAGAGATAAAGGCTGGTGGTCAGTTGGTACAGTCTCTGTGAGCCCTGTGAACCCACGACGGCTGATTCTGTGGGTTTTCTTGTGGTGTCCTTGGCCCTCTGGCTCCCATAAGCCTTCCTCCCCTCTTCCACCATATTCTCCCAGCCTCGTGTTTGGCTGAGAATCGCATCTGTTTCCATTAGTTGCTAGGTGAAGCCTCTGATGACGGTGCGTCTAGGCACCAGTCTGTGAGTATAGCAGATTATCCCCTAGGTCTCGGGGCTATCTAGCCTCAGGGTTCTAGCCCTCCAGAAAATGTCAGGGGTGGACTCCCTCTCATGGCAGTGGGTCTCATCGGTTGGCTGCGTCCACAATTTCTGTACCCCCTTTACTCCAGGACGTCTTGTAGGCAGGACAAATTATAGGTCAGGGGTTTTGTATCTGGGTTGATGTCCCAATCCCTTCACTGGAAGTCTTGCCTGGTTACAGGAGATGGCCAGTTCAGGCTCCATATCCCCTAAGGTTAGGAGTGAGTCATAGCTAGGGTCACTGTCACAGATTCCTGGTCATTTCCGTTGCACTAAGCTTCAAGCTCATCCCAACAGTTTCTTGATTTCTCCCTTCCCTTTATATCTAGGACCCAAGCCCATTCACTGGTGCTCCCTAGTTCAGGATTCAGGGTTGGTGCTCCATGTTCATTCAGACTCCTCTGGAAACACTTACACAGGCATACACTAAAGCTTACCTCTGGAATGAGCCTAAATCTCATGAAATAGAAATCAAAATTAACTTCCACAATGGGTGTTTCCTCTCATACTTAGATTTTCCACCTTTGCTTTCTGGAGCCAAAATCCAATTTGCATTAAACGGCACAAAGCAAATTCTATGTAAACTTAAAAAAATAAGAAGAGAAAAATGGTAGATAACACACAGGACTCTTTCCTTTACTGTTGATAATCGTCACCACCTTGTTAATTAACCTGTAGTGTTCTGTCTTAGTCACCTATTTCATTATTAATGAAATGAATAACACTGCATATTAATCTCTGAAAATGAGGTTTAGTGATCTTATTCTCTGGGTACAAAAATCTTCTATGTTTTACTCTGTTCTAGGAATATCTCTCAACACAGCAATTTATAATCATTTAAATATATTACACTTTAAATGGTTTTAATGTATTCTGTTTTCATATTCACATATTCATAAATTATATATTTGAAACTAGTTTTCATTTGAAAGCCTAGCCAAAGGCAACTCATTTCCAATATAAATACTCTCTTAAGGAGCTATGGATTAGCTTTTCTTAGGATACGTGCTGCTCATTTAATTAGGGCATTCTTATCCATGTAGACTTAACAAATCCATCCTATAAAATGAGTTGGTATGAAAATGGATGCTATTTATGAGTGGGGAGAAGTTTGGAGCCCAAATTTATTTTGCCACCTAATATGTCAAATTCATGTTAAACAATTCTCTCAAGCTATAAAATTGGAAAGAGAAAGAGAACAAGCTATGTAGTTCAATATTCTCTTTTAAAATAAGACTAAGAGAAGTTAATTGGTAAAGAATGTTTTCCCAACCTTAAACAATAGTAAGTTAGATGACATTTTCTTTTTATAGCCGATGGAGACCAGATGAGGTTTCTTTTTGTTGTAACTCTCTGAGCCGAACATTTGAGCTGCTGATGACCAGATAAACTTGGTTTCCTTAAATACTGTGCTTAATATTTATGCTGACTCCTATTTGAAAAGTTAGTCAGGAAATCTAAATAAAACATTCCAGATACAATCTTCCAGCACTGACACTGTAATCTTAATTTCCCTAAAAATAAATTTAGACACCAGGCCAGTTTTTCAAAGTTGAATATTTTCAGGTGATAGCTAATGTTTCACCAGACATCTTATACTTCCATCTAAAATCCCAAAGTAAAAAACCTCCATTCATATATATACATATGTGTGTATATATATATATATATATATATATATATATATATGCACAGTCTTCCCAGACAGATGAAGAGACAAAACATTATTTAAAATATAAAACCTTTCATATTTCAAAGACCTCCTGTTTCCTAGGGCTAACCAACACAGGATTAAATGGGAGTGAATGAATATGTAATTTCCAACATATTGAATTTATAGTTTCTATACTGGTAAAGGGCACATTTCCAACTTCAGAGACATGATGATTTGCACTGAGAAGATTCCTTTATTCAAGAGATGCATAGGTAAATCAGGAAAAAAGTGTAAAGTTGACTAACATAGGGGGTTGATATGGTGTTGCTAGATATTCAAATGCTAAATACTAGTCCCTAAGGTCTGGGCCTCCCATGAGAAAATCTGCATCTATACCAAGTGATGCTATGTCAAACTTGCCTCCCTCCAAATTATCCCTGATTGCTTAATAAGGATGCATATAGGCTGGGCTGGGCAGAAGAGAGCAGAAGGATCAAAGGTTCCAGAAAACAACTGAGGTAGGCACCATGAGAAGAGCCAGAAAGGAAGAAGGAAGGAGATTGCCATGGGGTAGTTGGATCGTGAGTGCATGGCCCTGAGGACTGGCCTGACAGAGGCAGAACATAAGAAGTAATATCTTGGGGATAAGCTTATTATACATCTAAAGGTTTCTGTGTTTTTTATTTTGGAACAGTATGGTCTGAAGTTGGGTAAAAAAAAAAAACATAGTTATTTAAAGACAATTTTAGGGGATGTAGCAACCTCCAGAACAATATTAACCACAACAAACTAATGAGTCATTAAATGTCATGGAGAGAGCACCAGGGCAAGCGTACCTTTAGAAGATCAGAGCAGTTGTACCTTCAAGAAGAAATGAGTGCTAAATGTTCACAAGGAGTAAGGTATAACAGGGGAAAAGAAAGGGCTTTAGTGATGGTGGGGGTGGGATGGGGGTGGGGCTACACTGGGGCGGATGGCAGGGTTAGAAGAGATGTGAAGGTGCAGCTAGTGATGGCAGCTCTTATTTTTTTGTGTGGGGCAAACTTGGTAGCAAGAGGAATACACAGCCTTCAAGGAAGTTTTCTGAGCTTTTGTTTGCTTCTTTGCTTGTGATTAAGCTGGAAGTTACTTGAGAATATTTCACAAATGGAGGAAGAGTAGGATAGAATAGGATAGGATAGGATAGAATAGGATAGGATAGGATAGGATAGGATAGGATAGGACAGAACACAATAGAACACAATGGAAATGAACTGAGTTCTAGGTAGAATACAAAGGCAAATTCCTGTGATGAGAATTAGGGAGGGGAGTGGACATCTTACAGATGCCTGTCACATTCTGGCTACCCCTGACTCTACTCTCCTTTCCCTGGTTTGATGCCTCGATGACATGGTTGCAGAGCTTGTGACTGTGCCAGATTGTTTCTTTTCTCTTCTTCTACATGTCTACTCTCATTGTTCTCCACATCTTCTCACCTTCCAGAATTGTTACTTACCTCTTAGATGTCAGTGTCCACCAAGACTGGGGAATCTAGAAGAAAAAGATAATCACGTTTTATTCATTCATAACTTTCAAACCCCTAGCATGTGGCATATTGCAAATATTTGTTGAATTGGAAAGATATGTTAGCTAAGTCTTTAATATCTTTGCATGCATGGTTGAGGGTCTAATAGTTTCTAGACAAGCACTGTACCATTAGACTGTATTCCAGCCTGCTAAAGGGCTTCATTTTTATACAAAACAGAAATAATTAAGATGCAACAAAGAGTGATCAATGTGATACTCCAAATATTCTGAAAGTTATGTATTCAAAATCAAAATCAAAGGTTAGATGTAGAAAGATATAGCTTCACTTAAGGAGTGCCATGGTTTATTTACAATATGAAACATTTTATATCTATAGAGCTGTCATTAAACACTAGAATTAGCCCAAAATTATAGTCTCAACTTGGAAAGTATAATGTGAGATTCTTGTGAAATACTTGACTCACATGATGTATACCCCCAATATTTGAGTTGCAGCCCCCCCAAACATCACCCACGCAGTTTCACCTAAAAGGAAACGGTCTTTACCACAAAGTTCCCACCACTTACTGTTGTAAACTCAAACCTGAGCTGACAGCTGCTTTTCATATTTCAGTACTGTAGTCTCTACTCCACTGTTTCACCCGCTTATGATTCTTGCTTGGCCATGTTAGCTGGTAGTGTACACCACTCAGGATGCAATGGTACTAAGCTTATAAGTAAATTGTGTCCCTGTTCAGAAATAGAGAAGAATAAATAGCATTTCCCCTTACCCACCACAATGAGCTCAGCTGACACTCCTGTAACAAGAGGAATGCAAATAAACTCATTAACAAAAAGTATTCTGTGACCCAGAAGACTTAAGGAAAGAGGAGCCAAAGGTCCAGGGAAAGAGGTTTTAAATAAAGTCTACAGAAAAGAAAAGACATTTGTGGGTGTGGTGTGATTGTAATAAACCAACAGGAACTTACCAGTCTTTATTTGTTCAGATTCCATTTGGTCTCCAGGTCTAGGGCAGTAACCTTTGGGAAGAAAAGTTTTATGACCTACTGCTAGGTAAACTGACTTATCTCTGTAATTAGGTGTGGCTTTATAAAAAAATCCCATTTTTCTGTCTTCAATGGTGTCATCTCTTTTCCTAAATAGTTCAAGGGGCATCCAGCATACATATTTCAATTCTCTTTACCTGACCCTGCTTCCTCTAGATAAAAACATGGCAGTTACTTTGTCATCTCCCCTACAGGGACTGAAGGCTGCCTTATAGGTCTCTTTCTTTTCTTTTATCCTGTCCTCAGTTTCCACATGTGTGTCCATTTTTTAACACAAAGTCCGTTGTATTAGAATCATATACAAAGATTATTCTGAAATTTCAGTGTCTCAACCGTCAGTCCTTTTAGGTTCACTAACCATCAAAGTCCAAGAAATGCTTGCACAAAAGAGATTGGACTCCTGAAGATATGTTCCACTCTGAGGAAGATATGCTGTTGCTAGTTTTTAAAAACACAATTTATGCAAGGGGAATTTTTAAACACAGAATGCAATGGGAAGGGTTGCAATTCAGTTCCTCTCACAAATAGACATTTCTTAAATACTTCTCATTTCTCAGAATAAAACACTTCTAACTTACTATATTCTAACTAATGAGTTTCTCATGTTGATTGGAGGTTTAAAGAGCGTTTTTTTAAAGGAGTTTGCATTTAGAATCATTCAAAAGCTATCTCTCTTTGGAGTGCAATATTAAGAAACCACCCTTGGGGAGTGCACTCATTTCTGCATAGGTACACTCACTATGTAACATTCTGTGTTCTGATGTCAAGCATAGGAAACATAATGATATGAATCCCTCATACACAGAACAAGCAACTTACCCTGCTCTACCACACATATTGGTTCTAAGTGATTTGATGGGGCAATAAAATACACTATTACTAGGACTTAGAGGGGCTGGCTTTACTTTTCTTTTGGAAAGAGTGAGGACTGAAGACATTATTTCTGTTTCTATATATCCTATCCACTGTAACTTGAAACTTATTTGGCCATAGAAAGTAGGCCAGTTGGTTTGGGCTTGAAATGATCTGTTGGTTCTACATTCCTGGATCCCAATGTGTTGAAGGGGCGCTGTGGCTTTCCCCAAAATCACTACCACAAGCTCAGCTTATGTTTCTTTCTCCTCTTTTCTCTTCATATTTTGGGCTGAATTTCTGGCACTAGTGCAGAGGAGCCACACAGAATTTACTGACAAAATCATATTACAAATTGAGATTTGGTATTACATGCTCCTGAGCAAATTCTTAAAGCCCCTGAGACATCTTCCATTTCAAGGTCACTTGTGTCCCAGTGACCGAATAATGAGCTTCCTTCCTCTTTCCTCCTCTCAGGCATTGTTCTGTGTCTGCTTACTCCGTCCCTTCTCTCCTCTTGGGAAAATCATGCCTTTCTTAACATGCATAACACTGCTTAATGTTGTGTTACCATACAGGGTATTCTAGTATTTTTCTCCTAATACCAGATCCCAGTTGCTGGCAGAGTCCCCAGAGCTTCATTATGCAAATGATCAAAATGACTGGCTCCTTGAGAAAAATATAATAGCAGTTGTGGGTCTTTTTTTTTTTTATGTAAGCTTTGCATTGTAGCTAATGACATTAAAACAACCCCTATATTGTAGTATCTATACTTGTGGACATGCAAATCGATTTCCATACATCATGTATATTTTGGGGGACACAGTTACTTCTTAGAGTTTACTGAAGAATGGAAACAGGAAGCAGAGATTCTCATCACCTTTGGAGTTTTTCAAATATGATAGATGTGGCTTCTTCCAGTAATGTGTGATGTGTAATGAAAAGGTACAAGCTGTTTTGTCCTGACACACACCATTGGGACATTGTTATTTGCATCGAAAGTATTCACTTAAAAATAAAGATCTAAAAGTAACAGTGATTACACTAACTTTCCCAAAATAACTTTGTAGGAGAAAAGTTTGATTTTAATAGTCAGTTCATAAACATATGTACTTTGTCTTCCCATGATCCTTGGTGACATATTGTCTACGGGGAAAAAGTCAAAATAAGGAACATTTGCAATTGTGTAATAATCTTGGGAGAGAAATAATTCAAGAGCTGTTGGAATTCCTGAGACCATTTCCATATTTATGGGAAAATAATTCTGAGTATTTGAAATTAGCACTATCCTAGAAAATGTCTATTTTATCCCTAAATGTTAACCAATCTGCAAACAGAGAATATGTGGCCATCTAACTATGATTAAAGACAGTGAGAAGTGTTAAGTTCCTGAACCATTTATGCCCGTCAAGGCCTTTCTTGGCACCTGAGCTAAAGTTCCTGTTATCTGAACCTTTCTTCTGAGGTATGAGAAAGGAGTTCATATTCCTCAGAAAGAAAAGTTGCCAAACGATTTATTAATCATGATATAGGGCAGAGGGAATGGATAAGATCAGTTAAAAATAGCCTGTCACTAGAATGGTATTCTGGCCCAAAGAAAATGGATGGTTCAGCCCCAAGCATTGCATAAGCCAGGCATGGTGGCACATGCCTGTAATATCAATGCTCAGGGTAGAGGCAAGAGGTGAGAAGTTCAAGGTCACCCTCAGCTATATACCAAATTTGATACCAGCCTGGCATGAGACACTGTCTCAAAAAATAAAGTTCCACGGTTTAATTTGTCAGGAGTCAGTGGAGAAGTGTCAAGTGGAGGATTTCAAAAATAAAACATCCATCTCTTAAATAACTTACCATAGCATATTTTTATTGTCAATATGGGGGCTTATTTTATAAGTAAACTTATCCACAGGTAATTTTTTTCTGCTTCAGGTACTAGTGGTGGATCTTGTACTATATCTTCTATGTATGTGAGATGTTATTACAGTAGGTTGGTGCAAAGAAATTTCAGTTTCAGACCATAAATTTTAAATCATTGATGTGCCAGGGTAGGGGGATACCCAGGGGCCCCATACACTCAGAGAAACAGAGGAGAAGAAGGGAAGGAGTGTGGGAGGGGTGGCTGGGAGATGGGCAGTGAGTGGGTTGTAAAGTAAAAACAAAATTCAATTAAAAAAAATAGGTTCAAACATATTTTCATCAATCAAAATAGGAACCATTACAATTGACATGTTTATACCAGTGAAGGAGAAATTTATTTATTCCTATATCATGAAATAAGTCCAGACTGGAGAAACTGTTAGAAAGCACATTCAGCATTCTCCTGGTTCCAAAGGTAGTTTACTTGCAAGAAGTTGTTCTTGATGTCCCAGGGTACAGGGATACCCAGGGGGTGGGGGGTCTCCATCCTCTCAGAGGAAAAAAAGGATGAGGATGGAGGAGGGACTGTGTGAGGGGGAGATCAAGGGGAGGTAGCAGGCAGTGATAGGGATGGAAAGTGAATAAATAAAAAAGAAGAAAGTTGTTCTTGGGCTTGAAAAATGTGTTCATTGGTTGTAAAGTTCGGTCTATTACAGTGAACAAGGCAAAACTTCTTAACCAAATCCATTCAACTTTTGAAGTATTGATTCCATGCCAATGGGTCAGGTGCTGTTTTGAAGAACTGGACTCTTTCTGCTTTCCAATGCCAGACGCTGGTGCTCCAGTTTTGGGTGCATCATATTAACCTTCTGAGCATCCTTCCTGAGGACTCAGAAAACTGTGGTAAATCAAATCAATAACAATGACCATGACATGCCTACCCCACCCCACAACACCCCATCCACATTTTGATATAAGCTTGGCTTTGTAGCTTCTCCTTCATCCAGTCACTGAGAGGCTCCTCACTGGTTATCATATACAGTCAACTATTTGTGGCATGTCACAATCTGATTGAGAAACTGTTTGTTTCATAGACTTAAGAGAGGACAAGAATCCAAAATAATAATTTGTAAAAATTCAGTCAATCCATGAATGGATATTTTGTTTGTTTGTTTGTTTTTGTTTTTGTTTTTTGGTTGGTTGTTTTTCTACCTTTCAAATTTGCTTCAGATACCAAACGAACCATTCTTATTGAGTTCTTTGGTGACTTTTCAGGTAGCTGTTAAGAGGATAAGCTTTGATAATTGCCTGCAGTTGGTCATTGTCAATGTCCAATGGGTAGCCATCACTTTCCTTACCCTCAAAGCTCTCATCCCCTTCACAATACTTACTGGATCACTATGTGAACTAAGGGGTATAGGGGAAAGAGCGGGGAGGGAGGATAGTCCACGTCCAGTCAGAGTTTTTCCTGTGCTCTCGGCAGGCAAATGTGGGAGGGCTGCCAGATGCTTTCCAATTGGCTCCGGGTGGGCATCTAAGCCACTGACCCCACTCTATGGGGGTGGACAAGGGCATCCCCCAATACAAGGGGCCCTGGGGCAACACCCTTGGCTCCGGGGTTATGGGAGAGAGGGCAGAGGGAAAGAGGTTTCTACGCAGGCGAGAGTCCTATGTCTGGTCCTTGACTAGAGCACAGGAAGACCTTCCATTGGGAGATTAGAAATGGCTCATTAGGAGAAAGGCTAACCCATTGTCCAAGTGCAGCGGGCCTTGATGAACAGAGACAGTCTATGGTTTTAGAGTTTTATTGTAAAAAGGCAGGGGGAAAGAGAAAAGGTAGAAAAGAGAGAGAGAAAGACCAGCCATGGCCAAGAGCAGAGAAGGGTGAAAGAGAAAGAAAGAGGAAAGACTAGAGAGTAAGAGAGTGAGAGGAGAGCATGAGGAGAGAGAGTAAGAGAGTGAGGAGAGGATGAGGAGAGATGAGGAGAGAGTAAGAGAGTGAGGTGAGGCCAAGCAGCCCCTCTTATGGTGCTATGTTATCTTTACTGTTGCTAGGTAACTGGGAGGAGTCTAGCCTGAAGGTCAGAAGCTTGGGACATTGTTTACATGACTACTAGCCACACTTCTCCTGTGGAGGTTGTGGGGAGCAGTAACTTCAACAGGAGCCTTGAGTCCAGGAGACATGAGGGAATGCTTACCATGCCATATACGTGAATTATCATCACTCCAGGGTTCAGACCTCAGCTCAACTCGATATCAGAATGTCTGTGTATAGCCCAATGCCCCACAGACTACCACCACACTGTACACTGTTCACAACCAAACAAGTGGTTGATGTTGGAAGTTATCTCTACTGCTTTATGACCTATTTTTTATTCAAATAAGAAAATTTTTGAAATTTGTTTTTTAACAGAATCTCAATAGTAGAAAATAAATATAAAAAAGTCATTAGCAAAAAGGTAAAATATGCACAATAAGCGATGCCTACATAGACTCATTTGTTAAGAATTAATTCCAATATCAAACAAGTTTCAGTAATTCCAAAACCATCATTATTTTTGCCCAAGCTGATACTTTACTTTTTGTCACAAGTTAAAGGTTTAGATGCAACTTGTTGGATATTTCTGAGATAAAATGCAACAATTTCTTTCTCTGTTTTTTTAATCATAAAGTTTTATTCAAAGTTGGAGATAAAGAAGAAACATAAAATATTCCATAGGCTAGAGGGATATTTTAGCTGATAAACAGTTTACTACATAAGAATGAAGACCTGAATTCAGGTAAATTTAAAAAGAAAATGTTTGATTATAATGGCATGCGGTTATCATCCCAGTTTGGAGATGCAGACATGTGGGTCTCTGGGGCTTGGAGGCAAGGCAGCAAAAACCAAATAAGAGACCTCCAGGCCAAGTGAGAGACTTGTCTCAAAGTCAAGGTATATGCCTCCTCAGGTATGATGGAGAAGTTGCCCTGTGACTCTCCTTGTAGACACAGATACACACACACACACACACACACAGAGAGAGAGAGAGAGAGAGAGAGAGAGAGAGAGAGAGAGAGAGAGAGAGAGAGACAAAGAGAGAGACAGACAGACAGACACACACACACAGAGACAGACAGACAGACACACACACACACAGAGACAGACAGACACACACACACAGAGACAGACAGACAGACACACAGAGAGAGACAGACAGACAGACAGACAGACACAGAGAGAGAGAGAGAGAGAGAGAGAGACAGACAGACAGACACACACACAGAGAGAGAGAGACAGACAGACAGACAGACAGACACACACACACACACACAAACTCTCTTTCCTTGTCCCTTTCCACCACCTCAAAAGCAGACTCTAATGAAGATAGAAACTAAGGAAAAAGGATTTGTCCGGATGCTTTGGGTTTCACATGTCAAATGCCTAACAAAATTAGTTTAGGCCAAAGTGAAATGTATTGAAAATTAGAAATTAGGTTTTTTTTTATGTTATTAAAAGAAATCAAATTGGAGGAAAACGAGGCAGCTGAGCCTCAGCAAACCCAGTCAAAGCCTGCCCCTCTCTCTCTCTTGCCTTTGCTTTGCCAGTTTTATCTTCATCACTAGTCCTTGGCTGTCTCCTTAAATCAAAAACAAATGACATCTTCCCCTTATCACTCAAATAGTGTGTCATGGTGAACTGTTTCAGCAAGGTCACGGAGAAAGACAGTAACTCACCCAATGGCTACCTCATTCAGACAGGCAGAAGATGTTGATACACCTGTTGGTGAGCCACTGGGGATTGACTCTGTGCATGTTTAGCAAGCACTCTAGTGACTTTATTACATCCCCAATTCCTCACAGCCTCCTATGGTATGATGATGAGCCTTTAACTGCAGTGCTTAGGAGGTAGGAACAGGTGAAGATCAAAGTTCAAAGTTATTATCCACAGTGTAGCAAAATAAGAATCAATTTCCAAATTAAGGCAAATAAATTAGGTTCATAATAGGTCTGAGAGATTATTTACAATGACCAGGATCATTGGGCATGATAACTGACAGGCTTGTTTGAAGTGAACTCTCCTCTGACTAGGGTTTCAATGAGCTTCTTCCTGGGCTTTGAAAAAGCACCAATATTCTCAAAACAGTATGAGATTTTCCTAAAACACTTTTTTTTGTGTGTGTGATGATAAACCTTTATCAACAGTGCAACATATTTATAGTGAAAGTGATATAGAAGTACTTTGCAATTCAAAAATTTATATTTTAAAACTACAAGTTTATTAGTATAATTCTTGTGAGGTTGAGGAATGGTTCTAATTTTGTTATTAGAAAAACCCCTGCTGTATATGTCAGTCCATATCTATCATTCAGCACTTGAGAAGTTCAAGAGTTCAGGTCATCATTTTCTATGTAGCAAGTTGGAGACCAGCCTGGGCTACATGAGACTCTGTGTCAAAAGATCTAAATGAATGAATGAATAATAAAAAGTCAATCCCAAATAAATGATACCAGTATTGGAAAAGCAAGTAGATGGGATATGTGAACACTTTCTTTCTAGTTACTACCATTAAGTAACAGAAAATTATCTTTTAAGCAGAGACTATATCAATTTTTACCTCCATATGATCAATGTAAATTGATTTCTTATATTCCCTATAGAACTTGAGTAATAAATGCTTCTCTGTATCAGATGTACTTAGATTTTACAAAAGAAAAAAAAATAAAGGCACTAGTCATGGGAGCTGGTTAAAAATCTGTCTGAAAGGCGGGGAGCATGGTTTTATGTATGGAACAGACCAAGGTAGGGCAGCAAACCACAGAGGGAAATAGGTCAGGGAGCCCTGCGGCGAGAACAGTGACGTTCTGTCATTGAGGGGAACAGCCAGAGAGCAAGTCTGCCTGGGAACAACTATAAATCTGGCAGGAGAGACGGGTCAGCCAAGCAGCTGCCTGACCTGTGTATGCACGGGTCAGACAGAGGACCGAAAGCAGAACAGTCTGCTCATTCAGGAGTTTTCTGGGGGTCAGCAGGCTGGGGAATGAGAGATCCATTGAGTTGAGGCAGCCACAGAGAGAGAGGGAAAATAGCCTTGGGGTACAGAGAGAACTGGGAAGATATTGAGACGAATTCACCAGGGTTCACTTTCCAATGAAAGAGTTTTAAGTAGTGGAAGAATTGTGGAGGTGATCAGAACACTTACATACATTTACATCACTTCCCTGGAAAAAGCCATATATTAAATGAGATTAATTGTGTTTAGTGATCAAAGAAATAATAAATACAGAGAATGCATTCTCTCTCTCTTTCTCTCTCTCCTCCCCCTCTCTTTTTTTCAATTTTTTATTAGATATTTTCTTCATTTACATTTCAAATGCTATCCCAAAAGTCCCCTATACCCTTCCCCTGCCCTGCTCCCCTACCCACTCACTCCCACTTCTTGGCCCTGGTGTTCCCCTGTACTGGGGCATATAAAGTTTGCAAGACCAAGGGGCCTCTCTTCCCAATGGTGGCTGACTAGGCCATCTTCTGATACATATGCAGCTAGAGACACGAGCTCTGGGGGTACTGGGTTGCAGACCCCTTCAGCTCCTTGGGTACTTTCTCTAGCTCCTCCATCGGGGGCCCTGTGTTCCATCCAATAGCTGACTGTGAGCATCCACTTCTGTGTTTGCCAGGCACTGGCATAGCCTCACAAGAGACAGCTATATCAGGGTCCTTTCAGCAAAATCTTGCTGGCATGTGTAATAGTGTCTGCATTTGGTGGCTGATTATGGGATGGATCCCTGGGTGGGGCAGTCTCTGGATGGTTCATCCTTTCGTCTCAGCTCCAAACTTTGTCTCCGTAACTCCTTCCATGGGTATTTTGCTCCCCATTCTAAGGAGGAATGAAGTATCCACGCGATGGTCTTCCTTTTTTTTTGATTTTCTTGTGTTTTGCAAATTGTATCTTGGGTATTCTAAGTTTCTGGGCTTATCCCAGAATAAATGGCTATCCATTTATCAGTGAGTGCACCCTCTCTTTTTGAAAGATTCCTTGTCACTAGTAGAAGTCCAGATAATCTTTGGATTCGTGGTGTAAGATCATGTGTCAGCCTAAGAAGAATAAGCTAAATACAGATTGAACTAGCCATCATTTTCTATATGCTAAAAATTATTAGTTGCACAAGATTGAATTGATTGGAAAGAAGTTTACCCACTGCGGGGGGTGGGGGTGGGGTAAACACTGCATTTAAATCTATCCATACTTAAAATATGAAAGAGTTTCGATGATTATAAAGTTAAAGCCAGTCATTTCATCAGTTAAAGCACTTTGGATGTGAATGGGCCTCAGCCCTTCGCCTAGACTCAATTGATGAGCTGGTGAATAAGCTTGCATTGGTTCTGATTCCATTGTACTAACATTCTGAGGGAGCGAGTGTGTTCCACAGGTTCCCAAACAAGGACATATGATAGACAGAAACAGATGCTGGGGGAGAGAGTGGTGTAGGAAGTATGTAGGTACTTGTGGTCATAACTAAGCACTAGGGAAACCAGGAATATTAAATACACAGGGTTGTCTCTTCAAAGGGAGATGTGTATAACCTGTTTTCTGCTTAGAAAGTGGCAGTGAATGCAATTAATGACTTAATTAATTGACCCAGTGACCTTTGCTGAGACCACCCTGGATCCTTCCCCTTCTTGAGCTTATTTGTCTTCATCAATCTATAGAAACTATGTTTATGGAAAATGTTACTTGTACTTTACAAAGAGTTTTGATGTAGTCATTCATGTCTTAAGCTTTGTTGTGTACAAAGGATTGAACTATAACCAGGATTTCTTTTTCAACAAATTGTGTGTACTTAAATATGTTGAAAATAAACTACTCAAAGTCTGAAGCAACACTGGCTACTGAGTCCTGTTGAGCCAAACTACCTTCTTGCCTCCTGCAGACCATTTCTCTGATGACTGTGGTGATCTGAAAGACCCCTACAGTGCAAACCACGCTTTAGATGAAATGTTAGGGAGGTCGCTATGAAATGATGAACTCATTACTTTAATGAGATGAAGGAACACACCTTAGAGGTTCCTCAGAGGAAAGAGAATTCAGAGGGGATGGCACAGGATTACATGACTGGAGAAGATTTATGTGTGAAATGTCAAAGGGTCTTACCAAGTTTGTGGAGGTGGGGAGATGTGTTAGGAGACAGAGCCAAATTATAAAGATTCTTCAAGTTTCTGATAAATATGACTCTAAGTCTCAAAATAGTGAGAATTCATCAAAAGTTTTCACCAACACGAATTATCTTTTCATACTACAATAATATAAAACAAAAATGATAATTGGAGCAATTTTCAAAAATTAACAAACACATGGAAATTAAATTACTTTTAAACAACCTATGGGTCCAAGTGGAAATTAAAACTAAATCTAACTGTATGTTGAAGAAAATAAAATTGGAAACATATATACTAAACTGTTGGAATTCAGAAATATAATTATAAAAGGGAAATTTATAAGCATAAAAGCCTGCTTTAAGGAAAAGGAAAGTTCAAATAGATAGACCAACTTCACACTTCAAACAACTAGAAAAAAAAACCTAAATCCAAAGCAAGCAAAATAAAGGAAACAATAAAGATCAAAGCAGAAACAAATGCAATTGAGACTCTACACACAGCAGTCAAGATCCAAAGAATAAACTGTTGGGTTTTGAGATGATAAATCGACAAATCTTTATATTACTTCAGATTTAAAACTATAGGACTGACACAGATAAAATTATAAATGGAAAAGGAGATGTTACCAATCGTACTGTTGAAATACACCAGATAAAAAATAGAAGAGTTATGTCAACAGATTGTATGATCAAGAAAAGAAGAATACATACCTAGAAATACATACCTTGCCAAGGCTGAATTGTAAAAAGATGGGAGATAAGGTGAAAGTCAAAAGACTGAGTTAGGAACAAATAGCCTCACATTAATGAGAAACCTTCATGCAAGGCTAAAGCTCTGTGCTCACAAGGAAATCCCGAGTTACCCACACAAGAAAGAGACTCTCAAACCTTTGCCTCACAGCACACGATTCTTTTCCAATTTAATTTTATGTTTTACTTAATCATATTACCTTCCATTCACTGCCCTCTCTCGGTCATCACTTCCCACAATCCTTCCCTTACCCACTCCCTTCCCTTTCTCCTCTGAGCAGGTGGGCCCCCCTGGGTATCCCCCACTCCCATTCTGGCACTTCAACTCTCTGTAAGGCTACATACTTCCTCTCCCATTGAGGCCAGACAAGGAAGCCCAGCTAGAACACATCCCACAGACAGGCAATAGCTTTTGGGGGTAGCCCCCACTCCAGTTGTTTGGAACCCATATGAAGACCAAACTGCACATCTGCTACATATGTGTGGGGTGGCCTAGGCTTAGCCTGTGTTTATTCTTTGGTTGGTGGTATAGACTCTGAAAGCCCTAAGGATCTAGGTTAGTTGACTCTGTTGGTCTTCCTGTGGAGTACCTAAGCCCTTTGGGACACACAATTTTTTCTCCCATTTTTCAATAAGAGTCCCCAGGCTCCATCCATGTTTGGCTGTGAGTGTCTGTATCTGAGTCAGTTGCTGGGTGGAGGCTCTTAGAGGAAAACATGCTCCTATCTGCAAGCATCACTAAGAGTGTCAGGGATTGATGCTTTTTGGTGCTTGCCCATGGCAGGTTTGGCCAGTTATTGGTTGGCCATTCCCTTAGTTTCTGCTCCATCTCCTGAACTGGCATTTCTTGAAGACAGGATAAATTTTGAGTTGAAAGATTTGCGGTGGGTTAGTCTCTCTATTGGGTCTCCTGTCTGGCTACAGGAGGTAGCCTCTTCAGGTTCCATATTCCTAATGTTGTGAGTCACAGCTTTACCTAGTCCAATGGCTTTGGTAAAGAAAAGGGTAAAATATGCATAAATATATACATATGTTTTCCCCTCTATGATGTGGAAAACCATATTCCACATATACTCTGCTAAGAAGTGATGGAGAGTTCAGTGAAATAGCCGTACATTGCCCTGATGTTTGCAGTGCTGAGTGCTCATTGTACTAGAGTGGAGGCTGACTATGTTGCCTTCATTGTATTAGAGCAGGGGTTGACTATGTCTCCCACACCAGGTTCACTTCAAATAAAGTATGATGGTACAGATTTGCGGTGAGTCTAAGGCTCTTTTTTATTGGAACAATATCAGCATGTCACTTGATCTCTGTGACTTCAGTATATTAATATATTGCTGCTCATTATAAGTGAATGGTAAGAGTATTAAACAAAATGCAGTATATATGAAAACATTTTAGGAAATGCAAAACACATGTCATAAATGCAAAACAAATGCAAAACCAAGAGATGAAAGGCCTTTGCTAAGAGGCTGCTCTGAGTGCCCCATTAGAGGTTAAATAGACTCTATCTAACATTGCATTTTAAATAAGCTGCACCATTAGTAAGTGGCCTTGTTAAGACCACAGAAATCATTCCTTTGTACATGGCACGGTTTCAGAAAACTAAGGCTTGCTCAATATATTTTGCAAATGGTGTTTGTACAAACACCAGGCTTGCTATTAACCAGCTTATTACTCTATACATGGCTGTCTCAATTGCTATTCCTCAAGTTGGAGCATGGTGTTGCTCATCAGCATGGCTTATTCTACTCATCTGTAGTAATTTTCCACTAAATTAAATCATCACCCCAAAGCCCACATCCTATCTGATCTCTAATTTTGTATAGTTCTCAAATGGGGCTTATTCTATTTAAATCAAACTGCTTAGTTCTGTCTCTGAAGATTAATTGAGCACATTTTTTCACGTCTAGAGTCCAGTCCAGAGTTTTGGATACAACAGAGAGAAAGATTCTTCTATTCTTATAACTGGATCACTATTTGTAACATGGTTATGTTTAAAGAGTGTCTACAAGTTAGGTTAAATTCAACATTTTTTTTTCTTTTGACTACAGATTCCACTAAAACCAAGTTTATGGGAAAGGATGCATTGAAATCTACTTTACACAGTTGTTTGATGATGCAAAGAGCATTTTGAACTTGAGTTAGTGTGTTTTCTTCATGGTTCTAAATTTGTAAAAGTTAATTGATAGTATAATAACACTCTAGTTACCCAGACAAAGAGCCCCCTCCAGTAGGAGCAAAGGGCTAAAGTTTGTGCCGTAGTTCATCCAATGTTTTCTTGGTGAAACTATCTAGGAAATTTCACTGCTTTTTTAAACCAGAGGGATTTGACTGGTTGGCATTCATATTAATAATCAGAGACCTTGTCAAGATCTGTTGAAAACTATGGTGCTTTTTTTTGAAAAGGCATAATATAATTTTTAAAATTAGACTTTTAAATGGAGCTGTGTGCTCCAAAACATACTTAAAGATTCCCTAGAGGAGTTTAGAATAATTGCTAAGACCTAAAAGAATGTGCTTTTACCAAAAACCAAACCAAACCAAACCAAACCAAACCAAACCACCAGAAACAACAAAAAATAACCAACCAACAAACCAAACAAACAAAAAGACCCAAAACAAACACCCTTTAATTTCACATTTATCCAGTGCACTTGTGAATTTATTTTTAAAATGTGTGTGTGAGCTAAGCATGATGGCTCTAGCCTGCAATCCTGGCATTATTCAGGAAGCCATGGTAGAATATTCCCATGACTTCAAATTTCACTTGGGCTACATAATGAGGCCAGACTACATACAGTGTAAGACCCTGGCTCAAAAACCAAAATCAAAACAAACAAAATCACAGATATATCTTGCTAAACAAACAAGATTTGGGAGCTAACTTCCCTCTACTGAACATAACCCACTCCTTACCTCATTGTCAGCCCTTGACCCTATTTCTTCCTATAGGTGCTATATAGATTTGCTTTGACTTTCCTCCAGTATTTTAGAAATTTAGAATCTTTGTTATCATCTCTTGATTTTCTGGATCCTGAACTTTCTGTTTCCATGTATAGATTCTATGGGAGAGTTCTTTTGATATATCCAGTCTGCAGGCAGGAGACCAAGGCTCTTTCCTAAACTGTGGACTCTGTCATTGGGAACACCCCTATAAAGCTACATTCTCTGCTCCCAGTAACACATGCTTCTATAGTCCTATAGTGCCATGTGGAAATGAGTCATCTAACTAGTCAGTCAAAATGGCCCCATAATTTTTTTTGAGGCATCATCATGCTGTGTGTCCTTAGCTAGCCTAGAATTCATTATTTAGACCAAAGTGAGCATAAACTAGGTCAGTTCTCCTGTCTCTGCCTATCAAACAACCTGCTTTATAGAGGTAACAGGGATCCCATGCACATGTGCTCTGTCTGTGGGCATTGGTTCTTTGTTTCTATTTTGATACAGTCTACTTGGTTTGCCTTCAACTCTATTTTCTTCATATTTTCACAGATGCATGCTATAGAGCCTCTTGTTAGGTATGAGCCCTTTTCTGTGTGTTCATGTCACTGTGGGAAAGGCACCTCTGTTGGGCTTTCTGAGGTTCCTTGTCTCCTACTTGTGTTCAGGCATGACTGAGTCTACACTAACCAAAATGTGAGCCATCATAGCCCGTGAAGGGAAGAGCCTTCCTCATGTAACCTGTCAGCATCAATGCCTCCTGAATAGTTTATGCTCTATCTAGGTGGTTGTGCAAATATTGAATGAGTACTTAAAGAATATTGAAACACAAATCATGCATGAAAGCTGTGTGGAAAAAGATATTATGAGATATCCACTAGCAGACTGTACATATTAACTTCAACATCACTGGGCCTATAACCAAATGAATATTGCTGATGGGTAACAGGAGAATAGTGGTTCGAAGAGGTTTCAAGACAGAAATTAATCAACTATACATCCTTCAACTGAGAGAAGGCATTAAGGCAAACTGTGCAGAAATAAAAATTATTTGTGGAATGTATTCCACAGACACTCTCTGTGGTGTCATGTACCCAGCTCTGCCTCCTCAAAGCTTTTCTTGAGGGAACATTTCGTTTCAAAGTGGGTTTATTTCAGAAAAAGTATGTCCCATATACATTTATGGTCATTGTTGTTATAAAAAGCAAATACAGTGCAAATCAGGATAAGCGGACAGACCTGTACTCAAAGGTGGGAGTGACTGGCTAATGGTTAAGTGTGTTGGCATCTTGCTTTCTAGAGTTTTCTCATTTCCCCATATTAATATCAATTAGGTCACTAATATGCATTTAAATTATCAAACACTGTTTCATTACCTTGTAGATGAATGGAACAAGTGCTGGAGTCAGTTGTACTTTACCAAATTTAGGGAGCAAGGGTCAACTTCTGCTCAGGAAACTGAGTGTGGGGTGGTCGTAGCACCTGAAACCCAACACCCAACAACTTTAAAGGGACCTTGAAAGACTCTGCACCAGGTTCACACCTCGGCATCTCAGAGAAGTTAAAATTCAGCTGACAATGGAACCTTGACAATGGAACTCTGAGGTCTATATAGCCAGCACACACAGAAGGCTGTGTTAGAACTCTTCTGAGCACCAACCAACCTTACAGTTCAGAGCAGACACTCATGTTTTCAAAATCTCAACGGTGCCACTGGTAGAGATCTTTCCATCACAGACTTCTAAGGCTTTAAGCTCTGTGTGCAAAACTCCAGCAGAGTGCCTGGTTGACCCCAATGAATTTACTCTCAGCAGTTAGACCTCTATCCATGTAGCTTAGTGTAGTGAGGTAATTTTCAGTTTCTAATAATAATTTTCTCTCTACAGTCCCATGTTAATAGGAATTGGGAGTGTTCTGTATATGCACATTAAAGTATTAGACATTATTATACCTGATCATTGGTCATGTTTTTTTGCAAGATAACACCCCAAGTCCAGATATTTCTTGCCAAATTGTGCACTGAGCCTGGTGGCAGCAGTGCACAAGAATTCACATACCTCTTGAGTCTTGGTTTTACATAAAACATGAGTCATATCTCGCTTTTAATTTTCAGTTTTAACTAGAATATTCCTCATAATTCTTAAAAATGTTCAGAAAACAATTGTCAAAAACATAAAAATGTATGAAAACTGTCACATGTGCAGATATCAGCTTGTCTTAACAGATTATAGTCAAGAGGACTTGAAGACAATTCTGCTGATTAAATGTGGATCTTGATTTGTAATAAAAAAGAAATCTGAAGTTCAATTATTGTGAAATGGGCAGGGCATGTACTAAAATGTTTCTTCATTAATTCAATCAGTTAGATTAATTGTTAATGAACAGGTCAGCATCCAGCCTGTTGTTCTAAAGTAAGTTACATAGTCTCTGCCATCGATGAATTTTGTCTAATGAAAAAAAGTGTAAACAAAATTCTATAAGGTAATTGATGCAGAAAGGATTAAGTGTAGCAGGTGGATCTGAGAGACAGCTTCCTAACTCTATGCAGGGAGTTGTGATCTCCTTCAGGAGAGAAGAACTGTCATCTGATGGGTGAGTGGAAGAGAGTAAGAGTGGGAGGAGGAGGAGGAGAAGGAGGAGGAGGAAGAGGAGGAGGAGGAGGAGGAGGAGGAGGAGGAGGAGAATGGTTTTTGGCTTTGAGAACAGGAGGAGAAAAGCTTAGGAGCTTAAGTGAGCAAGGAGTGGTCAGAGGATAGTTAGAGCAGAAATTACTTAGAAAGGTGGGAAGAAAATCCAGTGAGAAATGAGGCTCACCAGGCAGGGAGAGGCCAGATCATCCAAGCAGAGGGAATAAGCAAAGTTATGTGTCCATGCTCTTCCACTCCGCAGCCTAGTTATTGAAGAATTTTGAACAAAAGGGTCCCATAATCCAGTAGGTATGATATGAATTTTTAAAAAGGCTAAGAATATTATGGTTGTTGCCTTTTTGTTTATACATTACAAAAATGGCAAACATCCCTGTGGTATTGACTTTGTAAGGACCTCCTTGTAATTGAGTTCAGTGATAGCAAAAGCATTATTTTCATTGAATGATCCCTGAATGATACATCAGAATTATAATAACAGGGCCTTAATAGACTGTGATATAATCCTTGAAGGAGAAGATGAAGTTATGAAAAACACTCTGTCTCTAATGGAAATTTGTCTGGGTGTCCTCAGTGAATGAAATGGTTTATGTAGGATACATCGGTGAGATTCTTGGAGAAACACACACACACACACACACACACACACACACACACACACACACATAAGTTTTCCACTCCACATTTTTATTAGCTCTTTCAGCAAAGCAGTGGATGGATGTGCCAGAAATAAAATTCATTTGAATTTTGCACAATTTTTTATAATTTCAGGCGTTAAGCATCTGAAAGACCAGAATGGATCAGCGTTCCCGGAAGAAGAAGAAAGTGCAAGTGAAAGAGAAGAGAAGCGGAACCATTAATTACCCATCGGTAGCAAGAGGGCTACTTGGAAATATCTGGACTATACACTCTTCTGAATATCCATTGGTACTCCAAAGCTCCACCTCCAGCATCGTCTTCTGTCTCATCCCCCACCCCCACAGCAGTATGATCCCCATGGAAGCCCCCTTGACTGAACTGTGAAACCGAGTGCAGATTGTTGTGTACCACTTGCAGTAAAGAATAGGCTCTTACTTTATCCCAACTTTTCTTTTCAACACATCACACCTAGGAATCTGCTGCCACATGAATGTTCTCACTTTGATACTGCCAAAGCTTAATTCCCCTTGGCCTATGACATGATTTACATTCTAAGGTCAAATGTAGAGAGCATTACAAAATAAATAGCAAATGTGCGTGGGACGAGTGTGAGTGAGGATTAATGGGAGATGGGCATCTCCGGAGGCTCCTAAGTAATAACTGCACTTAGCAAGCTTCTGTGTCCTACATCAGACCCGAGTTTACTTCAAGGAGACAGTGATAGGCAGACATCTGCTGTCTTGCTTCAAAACACCACATCAGATATAACATGATTTCCATCCAGCAGTTACTTAAACAAATGTCCCTTTATTTTCTAAGCCATTCAATGTTGGCTTCTCAACATCATCTAGTTATTGGAAAGGAAATGCTAAATTTGTAACTAAACATAGCCAATCTCTTCTACTTTTTCTTCATTATTATTTTTTTAACTATTTAAAACGAAGCCATCTATATTGTATCACTTTTGTTTGTCTGGGTTTTTCATTGTTTCTTTCTGTTTTATTGGTGCTAGAGAATGAACCCAGGGCTTTGTATATGCAGATGTTCCTCAGTCTTATTGCAGTTTAATATATCCTGACTGCTTTATTCTTCTTCTCTGTGATAGAATAAAAAGAAATATCTCGCAAACTCAGCCATAGACTCACCCATTAATTCGGCAACTACTTTTTGTGGAGTTAAAAAAAAATCGCTGTTATTTGGAGATTAGTATTACAACATTCCATATTTCCCTTTCTCAGTAAACCTTTCTACACACCACCCCTCAGGCCTTTTCAAAGTTGTCGCCTCTCTTTTCATTAACTGTTGTAACACACATATCAAAAACGATTTTAAATGATTTTTTCCTAGGAAATTACTCTTTTGGAAGCCATAGAGATAAAGGAAAGCTTGTTTTCTCTCTGGAGATAGGGCTACAGCAAGGTTTTGTATGACAGTGGGTATTTGTCAGTATGACTTTAACTCAGATTTCTGGCCATTGGGTAATTTTAATTATTCATGATATAGGAAAGCACAATTTAGTGGAGATAGATAGTTTCGTTTCTACACTGTTGGTTTTAATGAGATTCAAATATTTCATGAATGTAAAGAAATATCCATCCAAAGCCATTAAAGCAAGGGGTTGGTGATAGGTCAGTGGGTAAGAACACCTGTCACCAACTCATAGGTTAGTAGATCCCTGAAACTCACAGGCCGGAGGAAAGAACCAATTGTTTCTTACTTCATGAGATGTATTGTATGCCTCTCACTTTTACCACACACCTTAGAATGTGGGACACACACACACACACACACTAAATAATCATAAAAAAACACTAAGAGAAAATTAAGAAGGGGAGGAAAAATTAAAATGTGAAATTTACTATAAAATCTTAAAGTGCAAATCCAAAAGAATAAGATTTTATATTTAAAATGTTATAATGTAGCAAGTAAGAGTTTATGTGAAATTATTAACAAATACAGTAGAAATGAGTTTCATTTTCATTTCTGACTCAGTGAGAAGCATCCCAAGACTGGATGTTATTGCCCTGTGTCTATCCTGTCCTCTATCTGTCTTCCTCTTCCTCCTCTTCTTCCTCCTTGTCTCCTCTTTCTCTCTTCTCTCTATGTTGTCCTTGATAAATCAATAAACCATTAGAGTCTATTGCCACCTGCTGTGACTATTTTTCTTCCCATATTCTTCTCTACTGTGAACATCATTAAGGTTCATATTTCTTGTAAATGTGTTTGAGTTTTTTGTTTCAAAACATTCCTGACACCCTTTGAGACTCCCTGGGGTGCTAACAAAATAATAGTCACCTTTTCCCTTTACTTGAATATACACCTTTATAAGAGTACCCCTCCCCCACCTTAGGTAAACAGAAAGGATCCAAAGTTCTCCCTGATTTTATATTATCATTTTAGGACATGTGCACCCTGACTTTTGAGCTGCTTTCTTTTCCTCTCTGTTGTTAATGGTATCAAACCATGAGATGCATGTTTTCCTTGGGGAATGGTGTTTCTTCTGTTCCTTGGTCCACTCTCAAAACAAATTAATTACAGTTTTTAAAGTTTTTCTTGGGAAATGTGTGTCACTCTTGCATAATTGAAGGAGACTGGAGCTGAAATGGTGGGCTTTCAATTTCCTTTTCACACAGTTACAGTCTACATTGAAAGCCTCTGTTTCCACAAGGAGACAGTATGGCTTTAGTTTGGTTGAACAGGCAAAGAAACTGACTGACGCAGACCCCTTCAAATTCTGTATTTGCCAAACCTCATTCATAAGATGTTATGATGGTTAATAGACAGACTTTGAGTCACTCCATCTACGATTCAAATTCAACCTCTATCAAGTATTAGTCTCAGTTTTCCAAATCTCCATTTGCAAAATAAGTTTATTCTATTTGAACCTATGTTGTTTTTGAGACTTGAATGATGGATGAGCTATAAAATGCTTAGATTAGTCAAGTGGGCACTGCTAACAAGGCTAGAAAAGATTCAGAAAACATATGTGCAAATTTCACCTACTGTGTGAATTTACCTACTGTGTGATCCTCACCTACTGTATGAACTCACCTACTGTGTGAACCTTACCTACTAGTCTTTTGGGGCCTGCACACAGGGCCTACACAGTCTCCACCAGTCCTCTGTTTATGTTTTATAGCTACTAGTCTTTTGGACTGCGGGTTCTAGTGATCAGCGCTCACTCACTCTCTAGCAACTCTGCCCATGTATCGACTCATCAAAGAAACTAGCATCTCTGTGCTAGACTGACTAGCCTATGTGCCCCTGCATGGAAACTAGCATCTCTGTGCTAGACTGGCTAGCCTATGTGCCCCTGCATGGAAACTAGCATCTCTGTGTTAGACTGGCTAGCCTATGTGCCCCTGCATGGAAACTAGCATCTCCATGCTAGACTGGCTAGCCTATGTGCTCCTGCATGGTCCCTCTTCTTCTGCACTGAAGACTCTAGCATCCCTCTATTTCCTCTTCTATGCCAGCCCTTCATGTATCAGGAAACCACTTCCCAGACAATTCCTTTTCTTAGGTCAAATATCATCATTTCCTCCCAAACTTTCCTCCCACCCTTACCACTCACTTTGGGATCCTTGGTTGTTTGTGCTGGACGGAGAAAAGAGTAAAGCTAACATTATATTTTGTCTCTCATACAGATAAAAAAAAATGAAGAAATGAATGTCAGCTAAGACAGAGTATTCACACTGGATGATGTGAATTCATAGCATCCTAACAGTGGTCTGAGTTAAGGAGCTGTACTCCAAAACAGAATTCTAAACTCATTCCTATGCTTAAACAAAGTTTCCATCATTTCCCTTTGAACTTCCAATATTTCCTACATTTAAAGAAAGATAGTTTTAGACTAGCCATGATCAAGTTATGTTTATTTTATGTATAGGATCAGAGTATGTGTAAATGTTCATATCTATAAGTTTTGTAGTGATTATTGTTTAGGATTGGAACAATTTAAAGTGAAAATATATTTCAAGTCAATGTAAAACATATTCAATGACTGTAGTAGTACCCCAAATCACAAATATAATATACAATTCAGTGAACTTCAAGATTGATTTGTTTGGATATCGTTGTAACAAACAACTTGAGTGTATTTCAGTGTCCATTGACTTGCAATATAGACTTATTAAGTCATAAACAAGTCATCAGCACTTCATGTGCATCTCATCTGTATCTAAGAGAAAAGGTCAAGTGAAAAATGGATAATAGGAAAGGCGGTCTGTGTGTATGAAAGTGTTTATGCCATTATGCAATTCAGAGTAAGGAAGATGCAGGAAGAAAGACTCCTTTTCATTCTGTAAGTCACAGCTTCCAGGGGAAACATTCCTCGGAGTCATCAATTTGTTGATTAATAAATATGTTGTTAAAATATGAAAACTCTTAAAAATTAAATGATTGTATTTCAGAAAGTCATGCAATCTAAGGAAATAAATATAAGCAAAAGAGAATCTAAATGGGAGATCTCCATTAAGTCCCTCCCCTCAGAGCTCAGGGAATGCTTAAGAAGAGGAGGAGAAAGAATGTAAGAGTCAGACAGGATGGAGGACACCAGGAGAACATGACCGTCTGAATTAACTAAGCAAGGCTCATATGAACTTAGAGACTGGAGCAGCACACACAGGATCTGCACGGATCTGCACCAGTCCTCTGTTTATATATTATAGCTTTTAGCCTGGTGTTTTTGTTTTGGAACTTGTGAGAGTGAAAATGAGTGGATTTCTGATGCGTTTGCCTGTTCTCAGGCTGTTTTCATTCTATCAGATTGCTATATCCAAATGCGATATGATGGATTTTGCTTTATCTTATGTTTTATTTGGTCATCTTTGGTTTTTATGTCTTAGAGGCCTGTTTTTTTTCTAATAGGGGACAGAAAAGGAGTATCTATAGGGAAGAGGAGAGGAGAGGATAAGGAACCAGAAGGAGTGGAGGGAAATCTATAACTGGATATATTTATTATATGAAAAGTACCTATTTTTAGTAAAAGGAAAAAAATTTAAAAAGGACAGACTGAGGGGACATCTCCTTTATAATAGTTTATGAACTCAAGGAATTCCATATCACATATCTTGATTATACTCACCTCCACTCCTTAGCCACCTCCTCTGAGCCCACTTCCTCTCGGCCTTTGTTTAATAAGAGACAATCATACTCACATCAGCTGCTTGCCAGCTCTCTGGCTCTTCCAATCTCCCCACATCCTCTTCTGCTGTTTGGATTAAAGTGACATCAAAAATAATAGAGGTTATTTTGTAAATAATCCCATAACTGGAGAGCTGTGGGGAGAAAGCTTCCTACTGTTCAACAGTAAGCAGACAGAGTGAAATAATCTCCATAAGCAAATAAAGGAAGAGGTTGTCATTCAATGGCACATCTTTTTCCAACGTTCATTTTGGTACCCAAATATTGATTTAATCACTTCCCCTTCCCCGTTGCATTTAACTGTCTCATTTACATGGGTAACAGAGATTTGATCTAGAGATATGAAGACAAAATGTATGAAGGAGGATACTTGAAGCCTGAAGAACAAAATATAATTAAGATGCCATTGGATTTATCTTCATTTTGAGTCTTACTCTGATAATAAGACTGCATTTTCTCCCTTTTATGACTATTTACTACTATTGATAAACTAATCTGGGGGGGGGGAAGTGTTGTGGCCTTTAAGAGTCTGTGACACTACTGGAATATCTTAGTCCTCAAGAATATCAGAACAGTAGTAGTAGGTGTTCAGCATGTGGTTTTGGGGAACAGGTGTTAACTTACAAAGGCAGAAGGACCAGAAGGCTAAGAAGAAGAAAAGAGAAAAAGGAAACCAAATGCCAGAATGCTTGGACAGAATACGAACTGGCTTTTGTTTTCCAGAGGTGACACCACTGAGAAGCTTTGAGTTAGGAAACAATCACTGAGAGACTGGAGAGATGGTTCAGAAGTTAAGACCACTGGCTGCTCTTCCAGAGGATCTGGGTTCAATATCCAGCTACCACATGGCAGTTCACAACTGTCTGTAACGCCACAGGGGATCTGAAACCCACACATTGACATATATTGCAAGCAAAATACCAGTGTACATAGAGAATGGAAATAAAGAAAACGTCACTGAGTTCTGGTTTACAACCTTTGTATAAAAGATGGGACAGGTAAAGCCTGGAACTTTCTCATACACACACACACACACACACACACACACGTGTGTGTATACATATATATATATATATATATATATATATATATATATATATATATGTATACACCCACATATATATACACACACACATACACACATATGTGTACATATATATACACATATGTATGTATATATATATAATCTCACTCAAGAAATTTGAAAAATATTTCAGGAATAAAAGCTTTGGGAGGGGCAAATAACAGAAAAATCAGCACATGGTGGTACCCAAAATGGTCTATTCCAAGCAGTGGAAGGCTCAGGTTGGCAGCAGTACAGTGAGGGGCTGTCATTTCCCTAACATTCTTGTGTTGTGACTAAAGTGTAGGACAATGAAGAGAGGGAGGCCATAGAAGGGAGATCTTCAACTACTGTCCAGTGGCCACAACAGTGTCACAAGGCCATGCCTTGGTAAGAATGAGTTTCAGAAAATAAATGGTCTTAATTGGATTTTGTACTCCAGCCCAACGACATTAGGGTTCTCATGGTGTAAGTGCTCCCTGGTCTTGGTGAAAAGCCAGGAGTATCTGGTTCTCAACAAATAGAACTTAGGGACTTGCCTTATCCCTGGGGCATGGAAGAACTAGCTACTTGTGAGCACTGAGGAGTTGGAAACATTAATAATCATCAAATCTTTGCATAATATGCATAATTTTTGCATAAATATGCATATGTGAGGGAATGTTTAGTCTAGATCCACAGCTGGATAAAACAGTCTAGATAGTCTTAATCACTACACACTGCTTGCACTACATACTGCTTGGTGTGGTTTTAAAACTACATTTTGTGAACAAGTGGCCAAAATTCTAGTTCATTTATAAATATATATATATATATATATATATATATATATATATATATATGTATATATATATATACACACACAAATGTTTCTGTCATTCGCCACATTTATTACTTGGTGAGGATATAGGTAATAATAATCTTGCTTAGTTCTTTTAATACATTGGTGTGTATTGAAGTGGTTGAGACAGTCAATAAATATACCAATTAATATGCTAATACCATTATTTCAGGTAATGACACATTACAGGACATACAGGCAAGAGTCTTCTCTTCACTGTATATTGTAGCATTAGGCCAGCAGCACCTTACCCACTGTGGAACACCATATGCCTGGGAGATGAACAGATGACCATGCACAGGTCCTTCTGACCCTGAGTTATACCTTTCTCACATCTAATTCTCTTACAGGAGCAAGCAACCAAGAAGAACAGAAGAGATGGGAGTAGTGAAAAGGCAACTGCATTAGGGGAAGATGAATCAGAAGAGAAAAGGGATTGTCTTGTGTGACTAGACAACAGTCAACAGAATGAAACTAAGTCATGAGTCAGAGATGTATACACACATATAGCATGCAATGACATAAGTACTGTAACTGAGTATTTTGCCTTGGAAAACTTGGTCTTACAAAATGGCTCTAAAGTGTAATCTGTTTTTGTCTGCTTGGTTTTGTTTGTTTTTGTATTTTGTTTTGTTTCATTTACTTGAAACTTCTTCCTGGAGAACTTTTCAGCCACAAGTCACTAACTGGATAATTTACTCTACCTAGCGTGTGAACTATTGTTATAAAGTATTGCATACCAGGTTTTTTCTTTTACAGAGATTTATGTGATTTATGTATTAAATTCTCTGGAATGTGTCCACTGTGTTCTGGGGTATTTTCATTTTCTCCTCCAGGTGCAAAACATAAGTTGATAACAACCAGAAGCTGGCTTGTCAGTACTGTCCTCCTGCCTGGACTTGGAAGAGAGCTACACAACTGCACATGGCCCCAGCACCCCCAGCCCTCCTCTCAAACTCTTGACAGCCAACTGGACTGCCTTCTAAAGTGCTCTTGATATGTCCTACATAACATGGACATGCTTTTCAGAAATGGTTTATTATTATTTGTGCTGACCTATTTGTCAAGCTCTTTTCTGTGGCTTTATTTCCCTCTATAACTAGAAGGAAGAATTGGAATTGAGATAAATCTTAACTGAATTATTTTTAAGTTTTCTCCTTGTGAAACCTGAGACGTCTCTCCTATAATGGGGAGGCTTTCAAACACATTTCCCTTGTTTCTGTTTCAAATTCCACTGTGTTTATTTATCCTCTTGTTGCTTTTTCAAATTCCATTTGCCTTGATTCTGTTGAGCTCCAGAGATCTTTTAGAAGTTTACATGATTAAGCACTTGAGATTATAACAGTGAAAAAGGATAGTATTGTACTTCTTGTAAATATAGCTATTAAACTATGCTGGTTAATATTTGTTCGATTCTTACAATTAATAAGGTGGCTTCCCTTATGTTTCTTGGTTAGTAATCCCATTAAATGTGTAGATTCACTTTATAGATACGGAGACTTAACTCCACAGAAAAGAAGTGGCCTGGAGTGACCTTGTAACTTGACAAACCTTTCTATTACCTTGTGATCCATGAGAGAAACTGTCAGAGTTGTAAGCTCAGAAAAGTCCTCTTCCATAGGAACCATGGGCTCTCATGGTTCCTGCAATGGCCTAGAGAACAACTCACAAAGAAATCTCTGGAGTTTTAGGCAGAAAACACAAGATAGTTTTTGTCATGTGGTTGGGTGGGAAGAACAAACAGTTTTTTAATTCTTTGGCTTTGATTTAAACTAAGGTGATTTTTGCAAAATCCAACAAGTGGAACAACCTCTTACAACAAGCTGCACAGTTAGTAGATCTTCTTCCTCTTTTACCCCCTTGTCTTTCTCCTCTTCTCCCTTCTTACCCTCCTCCTCCTCCTCTTCCTCTTCATTGGTTTTTAAGTAGGGGGTCTCACTATGTAACTGTGGCTGGCCTGGAACTCACAATGGAGATAAAGCTAGCCTTGATTGTTGAGGTTCACCTGCTTCTCCAGTGGAGTACTGAAGTCAGAGGAAAGCTCCACCACTCCTTGTTTAATGTTTCACTTAAAAATACTTTCTATTTTAAGAGGCCTGGAAAGATGGATCACTGGGTAAGAGTGCTTGCTCTGCATGCATGAGAACCCGAGTTCAAATCCCAGCATGCAGGCCAATGCCAAGGATGGTTGTATGTATCTACAACCCCAGCCCTGGGGAAAAGAGACAAGTGGATTCTCAAAGTTGGTTGGCCTTCTAGTAAATGGTGACCTTCTGGTTGGGTGAAAGACTCAGTCTCAAGGTTGAAAGCAACAGAGAAAAACACCTAAGATCTTGTTCTGACCTCTGCATGTACGTCCATGGACACTCCTACACACACACACACACACACACACACACACACACACACACACACACACGTTCTTCCAAACCCACACACATTTCAAAGTTTATTTTTAAAAATAAACTTGACTATCTCGAAAGGAGAGTATTGCTAAGTTTGTGCCAATAGGCAGTAAGAATCACAAATTATTACAAAATAAACAGGAGGCTCATTTTAAATATTTGTTATTACTTCTCTCTTACTCTGCCCAGGACTTGGGAAGTGTTAATTTTCAATTACAGCTCCTAGACTCTCTTTTTCAAAATACTATTTCTCAAAAGTACCAAAGGTATGGCTTTCTGTACTCAAATCAAAGCAACAAGACAATGAGAACGTTAATCACACAAGTAGCTGGCAGATGGCTGAAGAGTCCTTCAAGCATTTCAGAGAGTTGTCTTTTCTTCCTCTCTTTATTGTTTCAAGAAACATCTTCCACAAGAAAGGCAGGTTTCTCATTACAGTGGTCCTGCAGTGTGGGCTCTGTGGATAGGATTCCCTAATCACACTAATTACGTTACCATATGTTGCTCTCTGCTTCCTTCTTTTGCTCTAATGGGACATAGATTTCTTAGTTTAAATTTGTTACTTGGTTATTGCATTTTTCAAGTGATTGAAACACTTATGCAGCCCTTTATTTGATTTTTGAGAATATACTGTCCAAAAACTTGACATGAAGGCCAATGAGATTAAATAAGAATTGTCTGTCCTACTAAACATCATGTTTGTATGTCAGCTTAAGCTTGCTTGTTATAATTAAAGTTTACATTGGAAATAAATGATAACTAAATTAATTTTTAAATGGCATTTGTTGAATGGACAGGAAAAATAAAAAATAGACATTGATATTAAATTACCCCAAACTGTATCTGTATAAATAATTGATATAATATTTCAAAGAAAATATAGCCATAGAAGTCACTTTCTTTGTTTACATAATGTGAAATTTAACTGTGTGTCTATTGAGAAATAGGAATGTGTTAGATTCATGTATTTAAATATGTATGTACAAGTACAGGTTTTACAACAGTAGAGAAAAAATAAAACCTTTTTAAAGAAAAAAAAAAGAAACAACCTGCTTTCTGTTAAATAAAGAACAGTTCATTATTTATTTAAAAATACTTCCCAGTTATTTCCAATCTTCTGTGTTTTAGAAGCCCAGAAAGAATGGGGTGAGTGAGCCGAGGAGCAGCAAGGCTAGCCTCTTCCCTCTGCGCATGCTCATCCCTTGACACATGCTGCCTTTTGGTAGATTTCTTCCTACTACCCCAGGTTATCCCACATGAGGGTGTCTACTGCTCCCTGACTGTTTCTAACAGTACTTTCTTTTGGGTGTGTTTAAAGATTATCATTAGAGCATTGACTCTCTCAGCTTCGAAACTGTGTCTAACTCGTGATTGGCAACATGTCTGTTCCTTTCACTTGGCGACTGCTGTATCTTAAAGGACCTTCGCCTTTCTTGTTTGGTTAACATGAAATTTGGGACATGGGACTTGACTGATGTGTGTGTGTGTGTGTGTGTATACATGCACACGTGTGTGTATACTTGTAGCTCACTGGTTTTCAACCTATGAGTCACAACTCCTTTCAGGCTCACCTATCAGATATCCTGAATATCAGATATTTATATTATTTATAGAAAAATTATAGTTATGAAATAATTTTTATGATGGGAGTCACTACAACACGAGCAACCATATTAAAGGGTCACAGTATTAGGAAGACTGAGAACCATTGCTTTAATTGTTCGGTCTGGTCTGGTAAAAGCTGTGTAGACCAGGCTGAGTCTTCACTTGTGTTCTCTCTGCCTTTCCATCTAAATTCTGGGATACAAGCAGGTGCCACTACACCCACAAGTTTAGCTGACTTGTTTTGCTTTTGTTGTTGTAGTAGTTGGGGAAATTACAATTTTTGTTGCTTCTCTGGGTACTTGATTCACTAGCAATGTGCACTATTTAACAAACCATTAAGCAACTATAAAGGTTCACACTATTTTTTGCTTTATATTTATATCTATCTCTTTAATGGCTGCCTATCTCTACTTATTTATTAGTACATGTACATCAGCCTGAATCGTGCTCTCAGACCATCCATATAATTTTGGTCTGTATCAGTTTTGTCTTTTTTTTCCTGCTCAAACCTGACTGATTGATAACCCAGTCTTTATTGTGGAATTGCTGGCTTATGCTTTGTGTGGAACAACCTCCCCATCATGTGGGCTTTTAGAATATTGCTACAGAGTTGAAGCGGTGCTATGTTATTGAAATTACAGACATCAATTTACTTTATGGGAAATGGGTACAGCCTCTGGAAAATTCTTTCTTTTATAAATCATATCCTAAGTGTCACATAATGTTCTCAGCACCTTACATTTAATCATTTCAATAGCCCTAAGTGATAAATATGCCTAGTGTCTCGATTATAAAAATAAGAAAAAGCTCAGACAAGACCACAAAGCTGGTAAATGATAAGACCATGAAGCCTGGGGCCACATTTCAGTGCTAGGTGAAGAATTTCCTGCCTCCGGTCTCCTATACAAAACTCAATAAAAATAATACCATCTGAATAAATATCAATCAATAATAATCTCCTTTTACTCTAGGCCAGCAGTGTTTCAAGCACTCTTTAGATCCTTAAAATATTCATTATTATTTTACCATTTAATCAATGTCTTTACGATTAGAGGTTAGAAAATGTCAATGTTAATTGCTAGCAATCACCAATGGCTGAGAATTAAACTCATTTTGGTTCAAAATCCAATAGGTTCCCATACTTAATCACCAAGGTTACAAGAAACCACCTAAGAAATGTGAGCTTAGCTCCTGAGCAGTTGTTATAAGATCCTCTGTGATTACTAAACATGTACAGACGTGATCCCCTGGGGTATACAGGGGCATGGCGAAGCCATGATGCTTCTCCTGTATAATTCATGTTGGTTTTTAGTAAGCTATTAAGAATTAAAAATTAATGCACTCCCCAGCTGTCTGCTTTGAGAAAAACAAGAATGTCTAGGGATTCTGCAGATCTTTAGGACTTCTCAACCGGGTCTCATTTTGACTGAATTAACAAAGGAGGTAATCTAGAAATTGCCTCAATCATATATCAATCAGGAAAAATAAGAATAAAGGCCTCCACCCATTTTTGTTTATGTACGTATTCAATAATTCTCACCAAATACCAATAGTGCTCAGCACTTTCTTACCTTCAAGTCCAGCAGCAGGAGGTGATAATGAGAATAACTTTGTTCCAGAGATGCTTCTCTATAGATCCTTGAAGGAAGGAGTGGGGCAGACAGGTTAAGATGGCACAGAGAACAGTAAGCAAGGGAGACATTGCATACAGAGGCCAGAGACCCACAGCAGCAAATCCTGTAAAAGAAGCTATCACCAGAAACACAGGCTCCATGGAGACAGTGAGGGTGCTACATATGACATGGATAGACATGAGGTGCTCAAAGTGAGTCTGTAGCCCAAGTGATGTCATCGTCATCTTGAATGGATGACTTTCGAAGAGTACATGCATATGTGCTTGTTGATAGAGGGTGGGATACAAAGTTGCTAAGTGCCTTGTTAGGCAAGAGGTTCTTGTGTAATGCATGCTGAATGGAACCCCAGGGGCTAAGTTATTCCTCTGCTTGCCTGTCTCTCAGGGCACAGGGTATTTGTTCTGAAAAAGCCCTACCATGCTTTCTGGGCCCAATCTGTCATATGGCCAGCCTCACCTCATGATAAGGATGAACTTAACTTTGTAATTAATTAGAAAGAAGAGAGGAAGTGTATGGAGTGACAAAGAAGATGGGGAGGTTGCAGGAAGAAGAGGAAAGAGAAGAGACATGGGAAGAGATAGCATGATGATGCTGGCACTACCAAGCCTAAAATGTTTACTCTACTTATAGGGAAATCTGATCACCTTTGATATAGAAAAGAAACTTTTTTTTATGAAGAAGAACAAGGGGTTCAGTGGACCAAAGTACAGATCCCAGCATTCACCTAGTAATTCTGTGTGCCAGGAATTCCTGGAACTCTAAGACTGAGGGATCTAATGCTCACTCTGGCCTTTATGAACATAAGCATGTATGTATATGTACATGAGCATACTCCCCATATAGGTAGATGGATAGATAGATAGATAGATAGATAGATAGATAGATAGATAGATGATTCATAATAGACAGATAGGTAGATAGATGAGATATAAAAATATAAAAAAGGAAAAGGAATGGTAGAGAGATTTAATTAACTGGGTGGAATTTTTCCTAAGACTGGGGGAGAAGTAAAATATTTTCACAAATTAGGTCTAAAGACCTAAGCAATGGAAAGCTCTTCAGATGATGAGAAGAAATGGAGCTTTCAATCTTCACAATGGGAGCATTTAACTTGAAAGTGATCCATGCTGTGGTAAGTTTCTCAACAACTAAAGAAATCAGATGTCACAGTCACTTCAGTCATTGTTGGGGGGCTCCATTTTATGTAGCTTTTACGTGCTGTTGGGAATTGAACCCCATATCTCAAGCATGTTTGAGTGCATGCTGCTTGATGAACTATGCTCACAGTCATGATTTGATTTGAGAGACCAGGAAAATCATGAAGGCTTTGATTCAGAAAACCAAATCCTAAGCCTGGGTCTTCCAATATGGAAGACACTTGAACACAGTTTTATCTTTCTTCCCCCCCCCCCATTTATAAATGGGTATTACAATATCAGTTAAATCTTATACTTTCTGTCAGAATTAGGAAAGTTATCCACTCCTCTTGTCCCTCATCATCTGAGGTACTCGGGAGAGCAGGCCCATGGGTCATGAGAGTGGGAGAGAAGAACCTGACACTCACCAGCTGTAGCACTAAAAGAGAGCAGCACACACACACACACACACACACACACACACACACATCCAACCCCACACCTTTCCTTGGGCAGCACAATAGAGCTGTCTCTTGTGGTGGGGCTTGGGTGAGCTGATTGGAGAATTTGAGAGCCAGAGAGCTGGCCCAGCTCCTATGCTAGCTGCAGTACTTTAGAGAGTAGGTCCCACATCTTGACTGGGCAGTACAGTAGAGCTGACTCTGGTGGTGTGGATGCAGGTGAGCTGTCTTTGAGGGCCTAAGAGCAGGAAAGCTGCAGGATATCTTGTAGGCTGAAGCATTGGGTGAGCTAGCCAAGGAGTGCTGGAGAGCTCACTCTTGTGGTGCTGGAGAGATTAAGGTATGCCAACTCAGCTACCAGTCAGATCTAGGGCTTTGAGTTGTCCCACTGCAACATCTACCTCATCTACCAACTCTTATAGAGTAGGTAAGGGCTGGTCCTACAGATCCTTACATGCAGGATCTCTATGACACAAGGCAACAACAGGATATCCAAGAGGAGTCCAGGTGAGGATCCAGTATTGATAGTGTAGCAGAAGTCAGAGGCCTCAGATCAGACCAATGACTCATTACAGTGAGCATTTGCAAGTAAAGATGTCTGGGCAAAAGAATATACAGTTGGACACACTGTGACACTCTACAGGTTGCTGCCAAGGACCAGTCTTGACTTGGAGAGAGTTTCTGAGGAAAGTGGATTTGGGAGCAGTGAAACAAATGACTTGAAGTCAAATCATGGGTAGAAGCTAGAAGCCTATCCTCTGCTCGAGACAGCTTTCTAACCTGCTTCTCTCTGTTCTGCATTCTCTGGTGATCTCCAGACTTCTCTCTATGTTCCACTTGAAACAGTTCTCCAAGCAGTTCTCCTTTGCTATTATAAAAAATTCTCTGGATAGCTCATCTCTTGCAGTACATAAGCCCACTCTTATTTTCCATATCAATCCAGGTTCCCTTTTGATTATCCTATGAATTCGGCATCCTGTGACCCAGCCCCTTAATTCTTAGGAGACAGCAAACACACATTTTCTTTTAACATTGCAAATGAATTCAGAGATCTGCCTGCCTCTGTTTAACACAGACAATAAGCTAGCTGGATGGAACTCTGTCCTGAAATCACCATTTCTACCACATCTGGCCCTAACCTTGCTCTGTCTCAGGCTAACCCTGAACTTAGGAATCTGACTGCTTTTGTAATCATAAACAACAACAAAAACTTAGCTGGGTAGGATCTCATGTGATCACCACTCCTTAAATCTCTTTTATCTCCTTCCTTAGTATCTTTCTGACAAGTTGGCTCACAGCACAGTTGCTTAAGTCTATTTAGATTTGTGAAGCCTCTCATAATTGTTATTGCATCCGTATGTTTTGCGTAGTTGAGAAATTATGTAGTTTTGAACTCATGGTTTTAGAGTTCTTAATCCCTGTGGGGACTTAAGGGCTGCCCTGGAGGTCCCAGCATTTACCATTTTGCCGAGACATTAACCAGACATTAACCACACTTGTGGCTCCCGGACTCAGGCTGTCTCTGATTATCATGGAATCATTAATGTTAACAGGGAGGGCATTCCTTGAAGGAATGTGAAAATATGCACATTATTACACAAGCAAGCCTTATGTTCACAGCAGTCATCAACACTCATGGAGGGCCATGACTGCTGGCCATGTCCAAGGGAAAAGAACCTTGTTATTCTGTCCTTACCAAGGCCGTGCCAGACCCAGCAGATTCCACAACGAAATGATTTTAGTGCATTGTTTTGTTATTTATTTACTTACTCATTTTTTTTTAGGTTTTATTTTCTTTGTGGGGAGGGAAAGGTTACCAGGGAAGAGGGCAGATATGGACAGACAGGGAGATGAATGGGGTTGGAGTGCATGATGTGAAATTCACAAAGAATCAATAAAAAGTTAAAAAAAATAAGTTGTTAAATGGAAGGAATAAAGAACTTTACAGATCTGTGCATATTCTCATGCATAGAAAGTATTATGTGTTCAAATATTACTGTAAATGAATACATTTTATCTAATTCTCTTAGTACTGAATCAATAGATTCTACATTCCAGTTCTACCTGGGGATAAAGGTATAAAAAGACAATTAACCTTCTTTAACCTGCCAGGGAAGACATTACCTAAATCCATGTATTTAATTCTTACCACAACTCTAAGCGAAAAATCCTGGGGGTATTCAGGAAAGTTGAATTCAACTTCAATGAGTTAGGACATAGTATTTGCAAGATTTATTAGACTACAAGAGAAGAAAGGAACAAGAAATAAACCTCCTTTTTCATAGAGTGTTTAGTCTACCTCGGAAGCAATGTGACGAGGTCTGGTTTGATTAATGCTCTGTATAATAAAAAAAAAAAAAATGGAACTGGTTTAAAAGCAAGAGGCTACATGTACATTGATTTTTATTTAAAAAAAAAAAAGCTTTCTTGAAATAGGATGTCCTTTCATACATTTAAGTCTTCCAAAAGGGAAAGTATGATTCAATTATTTGGAGGAGATAGAAAACATAGTTTGTAAGTTGTGTGTGTGTGTGTGTGTGTGTGTGTGTGTGTGTGTGTATGTGTGTGTGTGTGTGTGTGCATGTGTGTTTTTGATGCATGTGTGTGTGGAGGGTTGTGTGCACATACATGCACATATGTATAGAAGCCAAGTTTAACATTGTCTGTCACCTTGCTTACTTGAGACAGTATTTTTCCTTGGCCTGACAGACTAAACTGGACGGTTAGTGAGCCCAAGGGGTCTGTCTCTCTTAATTTAGCAACCTGGGATGATAAGTTCAAGCTACAATAACTCACTTTCTTTACCTGGGTTCTGGGGATTGAATTCAAGATACTCATGCTTGCTATGCAAGCACTTTACAAACTGAGCCATCTCCCCAGTCTAAGTTGTGAAATTTCAAGTCTCTAATATTTTATCTGATGTCATTAAGCTCCATACAGTCATTCAAACACAGATATACTACACATGCATACACTACAGTAAAATTCATCACACACAGTGCACAGATTGTTATTTTAAAAAAAACTTTTGTTTTATATATATACATATATATACACACATATATCTATCTACATCTACATCTATCTGCAATCCATGCTACCACTGGCAAGGCACCAGTGGACAGGCCAGCCTGTTCTCAGTCTGGCAGACTCTCTGACTCAGAGCCCTGAAATCTCTCCATGTGGCTCACTAAGTTCCCATGGTGGGCTGTTGCCACGCACACTCCATGCTTACAAATTCCTGTGGCTGGCTGGGGTGTCCTGCCAGTGTACCTTCCTATGGAACTCAGTTGAGTCACCACATGAAGGAATACACTACACAATCTTAGTTTAGAATCTACAGGTAACACAACTGCTGGGTGCAGAAACTAGCATCCTGATTTTGTAGGCTATTTAATTTATAAATCCTTCAGTGGCGCATCCCAGTGATCTTCCACCTAAACCTGGGGCCTCTCACTATGTATATTGTGTCTTCATACTTTCTCCTGACAAAAAAGGAAGTGTCTTTCTCCTGCCTCCCCTCTTCCTCTCTCTGACCTGGAAGTCCTGCCTACTCACCTAGTGATTGGTGCCTTGAAATCTTTATTCATTAGGAGGAGGTTCTGCCACAAACTCTATCTTAACTGACTTAAAATGTGTACAGTACTTACTGTTGGGGTCTAGGATTTGCCTCACAAACCACATGAAAACTTGGTCAGACTTGGAGAGTTTATTGAGCGTATACTCCAGGTCCATGGCACAGGTTCAGGAACTGAACCATGATCCCGAGTTACAATCCTACAGGATTTTAAAGGCCAAAACCCACAAACATCTATGTCAAGTTATTTCCCCAATCAGGATTTAGGGATAGGGTATTTCCTTAGGAACATGTTTTTGTTATACATTTATCCTGCTCCCATTGACTGGGGTATTCAGGTGTAGCAGCAGACTTCCCTTGCCTAATATTCATTTCCTAACTTGTCTACCAGGATGAGACTTGTCCAAAATTCATGTCTTAACTTGCCAACCCCAGGATGTCAGTTCCCAGAGAAGTCTTGGGAACTTAAACTTTACCAACTACTACTCAAAAATGGAAGTCTTATTTCAAATACTTTCCTATACTGGGGTAAGTGTCTTTCTTATATTGGGGTCCATCCCAGGTGTTGGGGTCCAATGAAGGAGCAGCTTATACCATAAAAGCTTATACACAGGTGCCAGAAATGTTGTTGGGTGCTTGATTTGGGTCCAAGTTTATTGTGGGTAACTATATAAAACAGTTCTATTGACTTTTATTGTGATTAGTTTCCAAGGGCACAGAACATAACAGAATAACAATCTTGGCATTAGAAAGTTCCCTAGTAACAGCAGAAACAAATGAGAAAGTTTCCCCATTATGGCAGGCTAGCCAAGTAACTGTTACCTATGTCTTAACATTTTACCTAGGCCTTAACATTTCACCTAGGCCTTAATATTTTACCTAGGCCTTAATAGATATGATAAAAGTAATTTCTAGGATATGAGATCTCTGGTATAGTTTAATGCCTTCAGGATGAGCACATTAGGAAACTGTAGATAACTTATTTCTGCATCTTATAACAGTTTATAAATAACTCATTTCCAAACAAATTTAAGGGGAAAAAATCCCGCAAAATTTCTGTCATCTTCCAGAGTCAAAGATGTTGAAAATGAAACCAGAGAAGTAATTTTCTATTCCTCTCAGGTGAAGATCCTTCGTGTACTCTCTAATGGCAAATGCTATCCACAAAAAACTACCTCCTTTTGGAAAAGGAGATTCTAATTCACTGCATTAACAAACTGCTACTGGCTATAAAGCTTTATAATATTGCATTACCCTCATGCTATACAATCCTCTGTGGGGGATGTGGAAGTCAATCTTGTGAGGGAAAAGGCAGAATGGAGAGCCAGGCGCCACACACTCCTGAGACTCCTCAAAGCGTCCTGATGTGCCACACATAGCATTTGATCTAAGATGGCTCTTGGCACACCAGTGAAACAGCAAAAAGGGACTGAGGCCAAGGTGGTGGCCACTTCCCCAGACTTCACTGAAGCCCTCACAGGGGAAGGTACTCTCCCTACTCCTTCTGAGTTACCTCATTAATCAGAGCTCTCATTGGAACATGGTGACAGTGCGGCGAGATACAATCAACCAAGGATTTAGGGTCTTAGGATTGGCTCAAATAATGTATGAAAGCTTATGAGCTGGGCAATAAACTCAAATCTGCATCCGGATACTGGTCTCTGGGGTCAGATTTCCCAGAATTCATCATGTGACTCTATTGCCTCTCACTCCCACTCCTAGGTCTCATTCCCACATACCTTAACTTTATTTATTTCAAGATGCATTAGTACTCTAGTGGCTGTTAACAGTTGTTTTTAAGGAGTTAAAAGAAATGTATCTTTGTTTGTTCTCCAAAATTTTGAAATTCAAATTAGCCATACATGGAATTACCTCAATTTTGTCCCTCCTTCCAGACTTGACTCTCCTAACCTTTGGAGCATCTGAATTCCAAATGGACCAGAATGGTGCTGAGCAATGAGCTCTGACAGACAGAAGTGCCCAGAACAGAGATCTTGCCACAGTTAAGGGCTTTTTGTATTTAGCTCTGCTTTGAGGAAAATTGAATGCTATGGATTTTGTATTCAGTTAGAGAAATTTAAAAGTTTTCCAGAACTTTCCAAGATGGAAATCCAAAGTAGAAAGTCATACCCCAAACCAAGAGACAAATGCAGCCTTGCTCAATTATAGTGGGACACATGCTCAATACTCAGAAGACAGAAAACTTTACCCTTGTAGGAACGAGGCAGGTTGTCACTATGTAGAAGACATTGCCCAACTGAACACAATTACCTCAAACCATGTAGAGGTAATTGTTTTTCCTAGATAAACCAAAGAAGTATTTGTTTACTACAGGGCTTCTTGCCCTTGAAGGACTCCCTTAATATTACCTAATTCTAATCTTTCCATAATTCCATATCCTGGTAAGGTAATCCTAACTATAGCACAGACTAAGGTTTGTCACCCACAATCCTGTACTCTTTGAACTATTTGCCTGATTCAACAGCTCCCCTTTCTTTCAAAAATCAACCTAAGTTCTGTGTTTTATTTCTTTATTTATTTTGTATTTCATATTTCTAGCTCAAATCATTTGCCTCTCCCGAAGACAGCCCCCTGACTTTCATCCTGATGCTTAACCCACTTTCATTCTTCTATACATTCACTCTTCAATTGTATTTTCTATTCATCTGTATGTTCCAAGGTTGCCTAGAAAATCTAGCAGACAAAAATGAAACACACTTGAGACTAGTAGCTTTGCAATATATGTGTACCTTGTGAAAGGTAATATTGGTCATTATATACTCACTAATGCTAAGATAGGGTGTGATAGAACAATGGCAACTCAGTAAGTCATAATTAGTTTTGTAAATTTATTTTTATTTCCCGATTTTTAAGAGTTTCATTTGTTTTTATTTTATGTGTATGTGTTTGCACTTATGCATGCATACCACCTGCTAGTCTTGTGCTTACTTGCAAAACCCAGAAGAAAGCATTGGATCCTGTGGGGCAGAAGTTATACATTATTGTGAACTACTCATGTGGGTGCTGAAAACTGACCTCAAATTATTTGCAAGAGCAGTAAGCACCTAAGCAGCTGAGCCGTCTTTCTAGAATGGCCACACAAACTTATTCCAAAGTCCTCTCTGGTTCTCCCTAATTACTCATACAAGAAATCACATCTGCTTATATACAACTTTAAAGGAAACAATATAGCTTTAGGTTCATGACATGTGTTTATGAAAATGAGGGCACATACAAGAGCCACAGCACTTACTAAATACCTCTAGTGTAATGAAAGCCTCGTATTTAAGTGCTTACTAGACAGATTTACCTAGGTACTTTGAAAATCACATGTGATATCCTCTTACTGAGCCAAGGTTTCCTCTCTCCTGTGAACAACAAAAGCAACTCAGGTATTGGAATATAAGGCTGAATGGATCGCTATTAACATAGCATCTGCTATTAGGCACTGATAACAAATGTCTGGAAATGTGACAAATATAGAGATGGCAAGTAGATCCTTGTCTGCTGATTTTGAGTCAGACTTCTTTAGACATCAGACCTTGGCTCTTCCACTTCTTAGATTCATGACTTTACACAAATTATTTTATACTTTTTGTGGATGGTAGATGTTAACTATCCTTCTTAAGGAGTAGTTATAGTAAATAGAAAGAATGGGAAAGTAGGCTAAAGCTTTGAACACATTCTATGATTTTATAAAAAAATAAAATAAAATCCAGATGCTTACAAAGAATAAAGAAAACCAGAAGTAGAAAGAGAAAGAAGAGTAGAAGTGAAAGGATCAACTGAGTCAATATTTTGGGCTTTGTAAGAGTGGTCAGTATACAGAAATAGAACATTTATTTGTCAGATATTCTCATAACATTTAAAAAATTATGTATCTTTATTTTTATATCCTGATTGCAGTTCCCCTCTCTCATCTCCTCTCCTCTCATCTCCTCTCAGCACCCCACTCCCCTCTGCTGACTCCCATCTCCATTTCTCTTCAGAAAAAGGTTGTCCTCCCATAGATATCAACTGAATATGACAGATCAAGTTTCAGTAAGACTAAGCACCTCCCCTCACTGGGATACAACTCACAGACCATATGAAACCCAAGAAGAAGGAAGACCAAAGTATGGATTCTTCAGTCCTATTCAGAAGGGGGAAGAAAATAATCTCGGGAGACAGAAGGAGGGAGGGATCTCAGAGGGAGAGATGAGGGGGAGGGAAAAGGGGGGCAGGATCAGATTTAGGAGGAGACAGGGAGAAATACAGAGGGTCAAGAATTTGAATGGGGGCTGGTGAGATGGCTCAGTGGGTAAGAGCACCTGACTGCTCTTCCGAAGGTCCAGAGTTCAAATCCCAGCAACCACATGGTGGCTCACAACCATCCGTAACAAGATCTGGCGCCCTCTTCTGGAGTGTCTGAAGACAGCTACAGTGTACTTACATATAATAAATAAATAAATCTTTAAAAAGAAAAGAATTTGAATGGATATTTGTAACAGTGGGGGAGGGGAAACTGAGGCAGTCACTAGAAAATCCCAGATGCCAGAGACCTAAGAGGTTCCCAGGACCCAACAGGGTTGACATTAGCCAAAATACCCAAGAAAGAGGAAATAGAACCTGTAGAGACCAAATCCAGTGGACAGGCATGGCCCCTATGGGTGGATGGGGCCATCCACCCATCTCAAAAATATTAATGCAGAATTGCTCCAATAAGGGACAAAGAGTGGAGCAGAAACTGAAGGAAAGGCCATCCAGAGACTGCCCCCACCTAGGGATCCATCTGTTCTGCAGACACCAAACCCAGACAATATTGCTGATGCCAAGAAGTATTTGTTGATAGGAGCCTGGTATAGCTGTCCCCTGAGAGGCTCTGCCAGAACCTGACCAATACAGATACAGTCAGATACAGCCAAACATTGGATTGAGCATGGGGACTCCTATGGAGGAGTTAGGGGAAGGACTGAAAGAATTGAAGGGGTTTGCAACCCCATGAAAAGAACAGTGATATCAACCAACCAGACCCCTCAAAGCCAGGGACTAAACAACCAAACAAAGAGTATACATGGACGGACCCATGGCTCCAGCTGCTTACGTAGCTGTCTTGTCCTGACAACAGGAGGGGAGCCCCTTGGTCCTATGGAGGCTTGATGACCCAGGGTAGGGGATTGAGGCAGGAGGGTGGGTAGTTGAGTACCCTCAGAGAGCCAGGGATAGATGGAGGGTGGAAGAGTTAGGGGGTATGTGGAGGGGAAACTGGGAAGTTAGATAACCTTCACATGTAAAAAAATAATCAATTTTAAAAAAGAAAAACATAAATAAAGTAGGAAGAGGCAAATCAGTTAGATGAAAAGGATCCCAAAAGCCAGCAACAAAGTCAAAGACAGTCCTTGCTCTACTGTTAGACTTCCCACAAAATGACCAAGCTATACCACTGTAACATATGTGCACTTGCAACATATTGATCTTGAACACTCCATTTCCTAAAGTCCTCTGTTCTTGAGGAAAACCTATAAACCTCCAACTCGACCTGATTTTACTCTTTCTCTTCTTGGGCATGCTGTTTGATGTTTGCTCCTTGCCAGAAATCCTTAAAGACTTTTCTATGGCCCATCTCCTCCCTAGTCTTTTAGACGTATCACCATAGGTGGGAATTTTTCCAGATCTAGATCTAGATAAAGACCAACTGGCTCAAAGTGGCTAGGATGATGTTTACAGTACTCATAATGATGATGGCCATCCTGAAGACATAGGTCAACATAAGCACAGTAACAGTCTGACAACAGTGATACCGATAGATGCTTTGAGTGACAGGACAGATCTGTGCATGACAGTGATAGCATGCCAGACAGCCACAGCATGGTGGACAACCCAGGGCTCAGAGTGTACTTGACAGAGATGCCTAGAAAAAAAATCAAGGAAGAAAAAGAAAACAAAGGAAATTTCATGCAATGGAGCATTAAAATACAAGCTAGAACATGACTGAGAAGAAAGAGATCTAGAAATAGGTCTAGAAGAGATCTAGAACTGAGGAGAAATAGACCCGTGGATAATGATGAATCTGAAACAGAAGATCAGTCAAACTCAGGCTTATGAAAAGGCTTATAATTCAATTCTTTTTTTTCTTTTAATTTAATTTTATTTGTAATTCATTTTTTACACTCCATATTCCATTCCCCACCCCTCCCACCCACCCTCCAACTGTTCTACATACCACATCTCCTCCCCACCCCACCCCATCTACACGCGGATGCCCCCCTCCCCACCCGACCTGACCTCTAAACTCCATGGGTCCTCTAGTCTCTTGAGGGTTAGGTACTTCATCTCTGACTAAACATAGACCTGGAAGTCCTCTAATGTATGTGTGTTGGGGACCTCATATCAGCTTGTGTATGCTGTCTGTTTGGTGGTACAGTGTTTGAAAGATCTCGGGGGTCCATATTAACCAAGACTACTGGTCCTCCTACAATATCACCCTTCTCAGCTTCTTTCAGCCTTCTCCAACTCAACAACAGGTGTCAGCTGCTTCTGCCCATTGGTTGGTTGCAAATAACTGCATCTGACTCTTTCAGCTGCTTGTTGGGTCCCTCAGAGGGCAGTCATGATAGATGCCTTGAAAATGCTTATAATTCTGATAACTTATCTGATGCTTCTCACAGGAGCAGGTTTCCTCATCTTCTCCCTCCTTCTCAATGAAAGTGCTTTCCTCCTTCTCAATGAAAGTGCTTCCCATAGCAGCAGCATTGTCAGTGATCAGTCCCTGTTCTACCTTTATGGTCTCCTAATCTACCTACTAGCCTTCCTCTTGGGCATCTCCAGTGTCTCCTCCATTTCTGAGAACACCTGGGATGTTGGGATTCTGAGTGCCTTTATTGTTATTTTTAACTCCAGTACTTCTCCCAGACTTACCTTGCTAGCCTTGACTCCCTGTCTACCACCATCTGTGCCTCCTGGGACTCCTTCTTGGGCATCCCCACTAAGGCCACATACTCTGAGATTTCCAGTTATCTTTTCACCTCACTAGAAAATTAACTCACTTTTGATGGCTTCTCTTAGATACTGGGACCTACCACAATCATTCTTTCCCTTCAATTCTCTTGCTGAAATGAGAGGTGTAAGTGGCCCCAACCAATTGAATCAATGGCCTTAGGTGGATAGTAAAAGTGCAGCCACTATTGAGGGAATACCACAACAACCATCAGTACCAAGCCACAGATGGCTAACCCGAAGGTAGAGAGAGATAACTTAGTTTCTGCCTAACCCCATAGAAAGTGCTAACAGAGAATACCAGATCCACTTCTACCTCTAGGGTACATGTTATTGTTCTGCTGTGCCACATGGCAAAGTGCTCCTCACCCAGTATCTACTAAGGATGTTGTATTTGATTTTTTTTTTTTTGTAAAATATGTGGAGGGGCTACTGGACCAGTTTTGATTCCAGATCAGGCTTCTGACAAACCATGGTTCATGGAACCAAAAAAAGGATTTTTATTGAGCTTAGATCAATGGTCCACAACCTTGTTGAGGGTCAAAGGATCATTTCACAAGAGACAACTAAGACTATCAGAAAACACAGGTATTTACATTATTATTCACAAGCATAGCAAAATTACAGCTATAAAGTAGCAATGAAAATAATCTTTTGGTTAGGGGTTGCCACAACATGGTTAGGGGTTGCCACAACATGAGGAACTCTACTAAAGGGTCGCAGCATCAGGAAGGTTGAGAATCTCTGGCTTAGATGAGAGACTTAGTCCTCTCAGGGCAAGGCATAGCCTAGAGCTCAGCTCTATGGGAAACTTACTGCACAGTCAGGGTATGTCATTTCGAAGAGAATGCTATCAAAGTGCTGTGAGCATCCAGTACCTCCTTGGCCACCTTTTCATCTTCTTTTCGTTTCTCTCCTTCTGTGGTTGTTTAGAGATTGTGTCGTCAGGGAGCTCATGTGCGTGGTAAGCATCAAGTAGAGATTTCGTAAAAAACAGCTCATGTCACCTTATCTTTTGTGTTGGAGTGACTTTTAGTACTTTCTTCTAAACATTTATCTGATTTTTCTTACAGTGCAGTGAGTCACAAGGTCAATTCCTTGAGTAAAACTATTTTTCATTCACCTAAACTTTGGATGTTTTATGGAAAAAGCAAACAACAACAGCAAAATGCTCTCTATTAAATTTAAAAAGAGAGAAAGTAGCATAATGCAGGAATACAGAAAATAAAAGACATTTGATCTTCAATTATCTGAGATTAAAAAAAAAAACATGTTCATCTGAGATATAAAGAGAACTGTCCAATTTCAGAAAAATTGATTAAAATGTCTCAAATAGAATATAGTTTAGCATATATAAAATTTGCACATTAAGTATTTATAATTCTTCCACAGAAATGCTACTGTAACGTATGGTATCATTACTGTCCTTTCAGCTCTAAAATATTGCCTGAGATCCGTCCTAAGTGGTGAAGAAGCAGTCATACTGACTGTCTCTATTTTCCACTTTGCTCTTTTTCACATGGCTATCTACTACTCTGGGCTTCCAGTCTGCTCCACATAGATGTAGTGGGAAGAATAGGTCTCTGGGTACCACAGACATCCAGAACTAAATTGGTGGTATCTGCTACTGAACTGCATGGCTTTGGACAAGAATGGTTATTGAGACGTGCCTTTCTTGAGTGTATCAATACTACTGCTGAATTGATAAAATAAAAATAAAAATAAAGTTTGCTAATAAATTATGTGGAAGCTACACATGGAAAACAGGCAAGACTTTTATTTTCTGGTTAATTCATTTTTGTCACTTTGTATTATTTTTTTTTTTGTCAACTCATGTCCATATTTTTGTTTGTTTTTCTCTCCTTTACATCACCTAGGGCAGAACTAGTCACCTTTGTATGTGGTATTCTGAGAATTATGTATACACTACAGTGAGAATGGCTAATCTATAAAACTTTACTTTCCTAGGGAGGAAAAAAACTCATTTCCATGTTTACATGTGAGCCATTCTTTTAGCCATGCTCTTGAATCTTATGATAAAATGATCAAGGATCATTTGCTTTATAGGAAAAAATAAATCATGTTCTGAACAAGCTCAGACCAGTTTTTCATTTGGTTTACTCCCAGTTCCTCCATATTTCCCCAAGCTGCCAACATTCTACTAAAAGAAATCAAACGGAAGACTAAGTGGGTCAGGATAATTTCGATCAAATATGATTTATTTAGCAATCATATATAGTAGGAAATACAGAGAGTTGCAGCATAATAAAAACACAAGAATCATAGGTTGTCATGTTAAAAAGTAAAGTTCTGGCTAAATGAAAAGGCAGATGAACTCGCAAGTGTATGGTGGGTCGCTGTGAGTACAAATGCAAAGCAGGTGCAGCAGCCTTTGGAGAGAGAGAGTCCCGCCTCATGGTGTGGTCTTTCACACTATTATCTGTACATTTGGAGGCACGTGTGATCTCCGGTGTGACCCCTACTTATTATCTTCCAGTAGGAGCTGTCCTGTGGAGAGAGGAAGGAAGGTGTGTGGAAGGCCAAAGGCAAAATATCAGACACATTGGGCATCGTGGAGATAGGAAGAAAAGGGAGGGAGGTGAGGAGTAGCGTGCATGGTCCAGGCAGTGTGATGGCTCTGAAGCAGTGTGCCTCCCCAGCTACCCCTGCAAGTCGGTCACAGTGCTCTGTAAGTCACATAGCCTGGACAATTAGGCTAGCAGACATACACTGATCAATGTGCATATTCTTTAATTTACATTAACCAAGCATAGAGATCAAAAGAACAAAATAGATGTATTTTCTACGCCATGAGAGGAGCAGAGCTTCATTTTATTCTTCTCTCCTTAGATTCTGGCTTTACTGAAAGACGACTGGCTCAATTAGGAACAATAGTAATTAGACTTCTTAGACTCTCAGATTTTACTTTGAAAGCAGAGTGTTTTCTAGATAGTAAATATCTCATTTTTAAAAAGAAGACTTGAAAAGCAATAGTTACAGTTTCTCCATAAATAGAAATAAAATGTCCATTTTAAAGGACAAAGGCTACTAACATACACATTTCTATTAATCTTCTCAACACATTATTATAGATCAATCTTTACTGTTGATATTTAAAATATCCATCACATTATAATGGCTATGATACAATTCAATTATTTAACAAGATTTAGACAATAATAACACTAGGAATCTAATTCATAGAACATTTAAAAGCATTTTATACAGTCTACTCACAATATATCTTAAATACAATAAATGCATACTAAATATGCATAGAGAATATGGCTTACACATTAAAGTAGATCTAAATTGTGAGTTATAAAGACCTCACAACTTAGGCTTAAAAGCTTCTTGCCATGTCCCTCTCTGAAATATTGCTTAGCCTTGAGGAACCTGGGGGAAACACAGGTGCGAGAAGCAACTCATTAGGATGGGCGAACCTTTCTGCACATCATCTAATTGACAGTAACTGTTCATTCCATCTAATTGTCACCTTTCACGAAGTTCGCAATCCCTGAAGTGTATATACAGTGAAAATGCTACAACATCTAATTGGGCTTGACCATTCCTGTTAGCTACTTCACACATGCTCAGGCAAAACATGACCAAGAAGCAGGGCCTCTGAGGGTTGCAGTTCATTTCTTTTCAGTAAAATTAAAAAGTCACATCACATAACAGTTTTAGCTGTACAGAAAAGTATGGGTTTCCATATACACCTCTGAGCATGAGTGCACACACCTACAACACAGACACACACACACACACACAGACACACACACACACAGACACACACACACACACACACACATCTTATGCCTCAGCCTGTAATATATCTTTATATTCTAGTGGTAACAATATCCCAGAAGGAAAATTCTGTCTTCCCTTCAAGTGCCCCTCTCCTGCAATGACTGATGTTCCTTGTTACATAGGCCCTACAGCAAGCTATGACCTATAATATGACCACACACACCTGGGTGATACACTAGTGCCTTAAAACTCAATGGATGGCTGCAGGATAGTCGGTCGATGACTTCAGGAGAAAATGGCACTGTAGTTTCCCAGCTGGAGGCCGATAGAGGCGTTCATCCAATCACTGTGCGGCAGCTCTTATGGTCAGCTGTTGCTGGCGCTTCTGAAGACAGATCTGATTCTCATTCTATTCCCATGCATTTAAAACAAAACAGTCTTACCAGATCAGCATTGCAAGAAAACAGGGTTTTCATCATTTTGTTTTACTTTTCTTTTACTCTTTTTTTTTCTTCTTCTTCTTGTCCTTGCTTGTTGACAATTGTGTTGTTGTGTCACTCTGGAGTAACACAGTGCAAGTCGTATATTGAAATCCATTCCATCTTCTACACAAGTTAAAAATGATGAAAACTTGAAAGCATCCAGCTTTCAGTCTTAAAAGATTTCTCTGGCTAAGATGACCAAATCATGGAAGGAAAACCATGGCAGAAACAGTGGCCAGAATCCTAATGATAACTTGTGGGATCTTTGTGGCTCAGTTACTTGACTGAAATTTATGTTCTTCTTCCTTACAGAGGAGTCCACTAAAATGGACTGAGCCAAACATTTTATTTTATTTTTTTAGAAAATCAAGGTCTTTGCGTGTTTTTCATGCTGCTTTCATTTTCCTGAAATAAAAATCAAATGAAAATGAGATCAGAGAAGGGATGGGAAGGTGGGTTGGGTAGATGTTGGTTAGAAGATAGAACATTTCAGTTAGATCACAAAAATAAACTCGAAAGATAAATTCAGAATATATTGTAAGTAATGATGTATTGTGTTCTGGAAACTTTCTGAGAGTATCTTTTCACCTAGCCACCAAAAAGTGATAAATGTGGGAGAGCATACACTTAGTATTTAGTTCAATTTAACCATTCCATGAAGACTACAGGCTTCAAAACATGTCACACGTGAAAATTACAAGTTTGGGTAACTAAAAATAAATAAGGAAAAATTAAGAATATTATTTAGTCTACATAAGGGTCAGCTACTGAATTTTTTTTTTTTACATAGGACTTATACACTCTGCCAGAAATAAGAGATTTGTAGTGAATAGCAATTGCTGTCTAGTTCTGTTTTAAATGTCTCTGTTTTGCACAGTTTTTAGTTCCAGTACACTTTTTTTTCATACATTGAACAGTCATTTTAGTAAACACACTGGTGACTTGTATTCCCTATATACATGTTGGGTAAATAGTCATAAATATTTATAAAATGCTGACCCAAACTATTTTCTATCCTTTTTGTGGTGATATATAATAAACGTTGGGTTGCAGTGTCCTAAAGGGAGGAATATTGTTTAATTATGCATATTCAGATTCAGATTCATCTTAAGTGACCAGGATCACTAGAGCTAATAAATATACAATCTGTGTGGAAAGTATGGACAGTCCTTATAATGGTTGCTAGCAATTAAATACATAAATGGGCATGAGATGCTGACAAGCCACTGGTGATATGCTTTATTTTCAACCTTCATGTATTAAACAGGAATTATAGCCACCATGGGATACTCATGTAACATATCTAAGATGCTCACAAGTGAGTCTTTGCACAAATACTGAAGAATTGCCTTAAATGCCAAATCACATTGAACTCTTTCAAACCAGCATCTGAAGAGTCAATGACAGCATCTCAAGGGTCTGGCATGGCTCCCTCACCGCTTTCCTGTGCCCCTGCTACTAAAGCAACATAATATTCCTTACAGCACTTGCTATTTGTTTGATATGCATTTTGTAATATTTAAGACATGTATACTACATACTCCTTCCTCTCTAGTTGTATGTTCATCCTGTTTCCTTCCAAGGCAGTGGTTCTGTTTGAATAGACACTAATATTAATATATCCACTCATTAAAACTTCATAATATATAGAAATAGTCTTCACGTTTCTACAGTATTATTTCTAGGGTTATCAATCTGGCAGATGGAAAGCAAGTCATAGAAGCCATTTTTAAAAGCAAGACTATTTTTATCCACAGACTTCTAGCAAGCATGATATTTATGTTATTAATGGTTCCTTATATGCCACAGAAAAGTAATTCTAAGTCTTCTCCCACTGTAAAAATTTCTTCTGGAATCTTTTTCATAAACCATATAAAATATAGATTATTGTGCTTAAAGTATTAAAATTGTAATCTCAGTAAATAAAATGTACGTGATTGAAAAAAGTACATTAAAAATAGAATAATATTTAAATGGAGTCCTTTGTCTCTGAATGTGTTATACAAGTAATTCACTTTAGAAATTAGGTTTCTTATATGTTTCTTATGTGCCGCTTGGTCTTCATGTGTGTACTGAATAACTGAAACTGGGGTTATCCCAAATGCTGTTTGCCTGCACATGGGATTCTAGTTGGACTGCCTTGTCTGGCCTCAGTGGAAGAGGAAGCACCTAGCCTCTTAGAGACTTGAAGTGCCAGGGCAGGGGCGGGAGGGGCGGGGATTTTCCCAGGGGGTCCCACACCCACTCAGAGGAGAAATGGAAGGGAGATGGGAGAAGGATTGTGGGAAGAGGGAAGAGGTCTTACATTACCTCTTGTGTTTAGAACAACTGAACTCTTAAAGTTTGTTCACACCTATGGACGTGTGTCATCATGCTTTTCTTCAGTATTTCCCAACTCTTCTGAGTTCTTATGAAGATCAAGTTCACCTAAAAACATCAAATAACAAATAGGTAAGACAAAATTGGCCTTTGGTGGACAGGGGGTGCGCTAACATTCCCAGGAGAGAGCGGTTTGTAAAGTGCGGAAGACGGGATTTGATAATGGATTTTGTAGTAGTGCGTTTCTCCAAAGATGGAGTATTTTTCTTTCAGCCAGGGGGTTTGCAGAGTACAACAACACATCTTTGCATGATTGTTTAACCTTTGAAGTTGCAGCTTAGTCTGGAAACACAGAGACAAAATGCACGAGAGAAGCATTTACTACGTCACACTCAGGACGGCGTGATTATCCTGGATGTTTCTTTTACAGAAACCAAGTTTAAACAAATCCTAATGACCAATGTTTTTAGCCATGTACTGATTGGCTGCTGCTATGAATTTAAAACAAATTAGAATGAGTATGAGAGACTGGTAAAATAATCTGCCAAAACAAATTAATAGAATTTATAGTCTTAGAGCTTTATATAAACTTCCAGCTTTATATAAACCCTGAAGATAAGGAAAGCATTAGTGTGGAAACTATTCCAATACTGCCCAAAACGTTGAGGAGAACTGATTAAAAATTGAATAAAGTTTCAGATAAACATAAAAGGAGACCCGAATGCCTCCTGGATCAGTACCAGAGCCACACAGTTTTTACTCACAAGACCGGGCAGGTTATGTAGACTATGTATCTTGTGAGCGGATGGGAGGCGTGTCCAGGTACTTCATATTAAGTACCATAGCTGGGGGTTTCACCCCAGCCTGCTGACAGAACAAGAACGTCCGACTGTCTTAGCACCTCCCAGAAACTTGCTGTTACATTTTCAGACCTTTCTCCACTCAAATAATTCCACATGCAGCCCTCAGGAGGCATTTGTTCCCACAATGCACTTGGAAGATCTCAAGCCTATACAGTCTTTTCCCTATTGGCTCACATAATTTTTCACTCTCTCAGCTAGGATTATATTCCATTTCCAAAGTGCCTTGAGCAATAAGCCCTCTCTTCCCATGGAGACTCGTTTCGATTGATTTGGAGTAAGAAGGAGTAATTCTACCTCTCCAATATTGGGATCTCTTTACTGGAAATTTTTTTATACACGCTTTTCTATTTTCAGTAACTTAATATTTCATTTATTTGAACTCATACTAAAAGGTTTGTAACAGGTTTCTGAAACTTCTTCGACATTGTTCCTCACAGCTTGGATTATTCTTTGATATTTATCATCTTGGAGCCTTGGTTTAAACTTCAAATTTGATATTGTTATTTAAGACCAGATCAGAAAATAACAAAACACACTTTACTAGACAAGAACCAATGACAGAGATAAAAATAGCCTGACTTAAAAGAAAGTAACATACTTTTCTCATTTAGAGAGAATGTTTTACAATGGGTAAAGGACACTAAAGTCTACTTAATCAAGTAATATTATTGCTAGTGAAGTTTTATTAGTAAAGAAAAATGGAAGATGGATTAAATAATTAAATAAAAAATTAAATCTCAAAATGATGTACATATTACATCCGAGAGAAATTCTGTAAATTCAATTAGAAAAGCAGTATTAGGACCAGGTCCATGATTTTGCAATGCCAAAAGAGTAGTCCTTCTTCTAAATTCAGAGGTCCTGGTGTTTTTAAGTATATATATACACACACACGCACACGCACATGCACACGCACATGCACACACACACATTGCCAAGTGATTACATAGAAGCTGGTTATTTAGAAAAATTAAAGACCTCATATATCAAAATCAGATTATTTTAAGTTCATCTTTAGTTGCAGAAGCCTTCGTAATTAACTTGGGTATGTCACAAGTAAGCCACTCTCAGGCACATAATTTTGACATCATCTTTTCAGGAAGGAGGAAACAACTAGGAATATTCATCACATCAAAGATAATTTTAGGTAACTTTCCCAATTGAAGCGTATTTTATGTAAATGATCTTGAAACCTACCCATGGAATCTAAGCTTTACTCTCTTCTAATAAGATCCAGCCCATCCTTTCAGTCTGATCAAAGGTATGCTCTTTTCAAAATAAAATTTATAAATAAGATACATAGTATCAGAAAGAATTCCAGTTAAACTGCAATACAATATCATCATAGTAAAGAAATCTACTGAAACACAGTGGTAGCATGCACCTCTTTGGTAATTGTGTGAATGGCAAGAACTAACTACAGGTTTATCTTATATATGATTTTGAAGTAATAATGGCATCAAATTAAACTTCAGTATTGTTCACTAAATATATTATGAAAATATTTATGATTCCTAGCTATGACAAAAATGCCACTAACATTTACATGCTGTGTAGCCTACAAATGATGTGCATGATAATAAAGTTAAAAGCCAGGAAAAATAATCTTCCATGCGATTCATGCACATAGCTCTAGGTTAAAGTAGTTTCTCTGTAGAGTTACCCCAAAGGGTAGATAAAACGATTTCCAGGAGTTATAGCTTATTAAACGAACATCCCAGTGCATTGTTGACATCAGAGATGTTCTTAAACAATTCAGGCGATTGTCACTGCTGTTGGTTCCCACCAGAACTAGATTGTAAGATCTTATTTATGAAGATGGCACACAGTTTTGTTGTAGGATCAGAAAGACAAACTGTAACTGAGATCATAGCTCCTTCTTTAATAGACAACGTTCATAGTTTTAAAAGACTCTGCACAGGCTGATGGTGAAAGACATACATCAATACTCGTATTCATCTGTAGATCTCGTGTGCCACACTGCCAATTGCCAGATAAGGTGTCCTAAGTGAGTGTGGCAAGTTATTATTGGGGCAACCAATCATTTTATGATTGTAGATAAGACCCACTACACAGAATTGAATTCGTGTCTGATACTAGTGATGGGATTTAGTGGAATAAGTAGATTCTGGAGGACCCAGTGTAGTTACTATAGTCACCTCTTGATATATTCACAGTATGGTATCATTATTGGAAGACAGTAAAAATCGGAGAAGGTATCTACTTGGAGAAAGTAGATCACTGGCCATTCCCCAGAAAGATGTGTATTCTCCCAGCTTCCTGTCTTTCCATCCTGTTAGGCATGAGATGATTAGATTGCTAGATACTCCTACTACCATATATTATTATTACCTCAGCCCAAATTAATGTTCTAGCAGTCCTTGGACTAACATTGCTAAAATAAAGAGTTAATACATTTTTTGGTTTTATAGAAAAAGATATAGATATAGACAAGAAATGATAGAGATATGGAGATATAAAGATCTCTCTCTTCTCTCTCTCTCTCTCTCTCTCTCTCTCTCTCTCTCTCTCTCTCTCTCTCTCTGTGTGTGTGTGTGTGTGTGTGTGTGTGTGTAACATACTGACTGGCAAAGAAAATTGGTATCAGAGAAGGGGGTCCAGGGCTTTGACATCCAGGGCTTCCTAATATTATAAGTTGGGAGCCTTTAGCACTGATTTGTAAGGGTGAGTTTAGAACAGTGCAAAACTATGAGGTAGAAAATATGCACCTGTACGCAGAGCACCTAAACCAGAGATTCGATGAGAAAATGCCAACTGGAATAAAGAACTTAAAGACTGTTTGTGATGAGTGTTCAGATGAATGAATATTCCATGGTGAATTGTGCAAGAGAGCCCTTCCTTGTGCTGCACTGTGAAGATCTTGTCTACACTCTGGTCATGCCTAGATATTTTTCAGGATATTAACTCTAAAAGAAAGAGGAAATCTCAATGCATTTAGCCCCATAGTTTAAATATTGCTAGCTGCTTTTTGCCACATTACAATGAAAGTTGGAAACAAAAAAATAAATCTGAAGCATTAGAAAACTTGAAAATTTCTCAGAAAATAAAGAAGTTGAAAGTTGAGATCAGCCAGGCAGTGGTGGTGCATGCCTTTAATCCCAGAACTAGGGAGGCAAAGGCAGGCAGATTTCTGAGCTCCAGGCTAGCCTGGTCTTCAGAGTGAGATCCAGGATAGCCAGGACTTCCTAGAGAAACCCTGTCTTGAAAAACAAAAATGATAGTAATAGTAACAATGATGATGATGATGGTGATGATGACAATGATCATAATGTGGAGATCAAGGATGATGTGGTTGCTAAAGAGATACGGAAACTATAAAGAAGCCAAAAATCTTGAGATGTAGCTGTGCGGTAAAGTGTGGAACTAATATATTCAAGGCCCTAGGTCCAATCCTCAGTACTGCAAAATTAAGAGAAAAGAAGAATTTGAGAAAAAGGAGGAAAAACAATAAATAATAATAATATCAATAATCCACCAACACCAAATATTTTGTACTGAGGCAATAAAATAGGTATATATATTGGTATATATAGGTATATATATTGGTATTCCAAGACAGGGTTTCTCTGTATAGCCCTGGCTGTCCTGGAGCTCACTTTGTAGACCCGGCTGGCCTTGAACTCAGAAATCCACTTGCCTCTGCCTCCCAAATGCTAGGATTAAAGGTGTGCGCCACCACGCCCGGCTCAGGAATGATATCTTGAGGATACCTTGACCAAGTTCAAAGTTTTAAGAGTTTGAACTTAATTAAAAGATTAATAGAACAATATAGAGTGTTCTTCTAGCATAGGGTGACCTAGTTTTAAGCAACCCTACTATTATAGTAGCAACCCCCTTGACCATAACCAGATGGATTTAGGAGCTCTGAACAAAATGGGAGACTCCCTTTTTCAGCGGGGCATCTCTGTCTCTGCCTCTTTCAGGAGAGTGTTGCTGAACACAGGTGGCTGGCTTTGTCTAAATCGTGAACTTGTACACAGTTCTCTGCAAGGCTGCATAACTCTGTACACACACATACACTCACACACGCACACTCACACACACAGGGAGGGAGGGAGGGAGGGAGGGAGGGAGGGAGAGAGAGAGAGAGAGAGAGAGAGAGAGAGAGAGAGAGAGAGAGAGAGAGAGAGAGAGAGAGAGATCCCACTCTGACTTTTTGCCTACATGGTTATTCAGTGCTATATTAGACCTAATCAGTCCTTTCTGCTTGCTTGATGCTGAGGCCAATTAGCCCTTTCCATCCGCATACCTAAAAAAGCCCCTATTTACCCTATCCCTGAAACAATTTAGACTTGTCTTGCTGCAGCTGTCTCCACAGGTCATTCTTCCGTACATGACCATCTGAACCTTGTTTTCTGTCTCTGTTCCTTTGTCTCCTCAGGCTGGTGACCAACAGCCTCCCAGGAGAAAGGGGGACCACCACCTAGGGAAATGTTTCCCCTGGCTCTTCCCTTGAGTACACAGAAACTTCTGTAGACATGGTCCATGGGATCCTAGGCACTACTTGAGCTGACAGCAAATCTCTGCATTGGTCATATGATGCTCTGCGGACATGCAGAATAAAGGGTGTAGGAACTCTGCTGGATCATGAGGGTTTAGCAAGTACACACAATCTGGGGCACGGTTGAAGTCCTTGTATTCTAGCCTTTAAAGCATAACATCAAAAGCTGTGAGAATGAAGATGGACATGCTTTGAAGTCTCTGTGAGGTTAAAGATGTCTAGAACATGGAGCATGTGCTGTAGAAAGTTTTAGGCCAAGAAGGTCAGTAGTCCCAAAGAGAGGCCATATTACCAAGGGTACAAGAAGGGCTTTATTTGCTAACACATGACGTCTAGTTGGGGCATTGTCTCTGTGTTACGGGGCGGGGGGAGGGGGTTCATATATGTTCATATATGAATTTTTCCATCTGGCTTCTGCAGAAGTGTCTTAGTGTTAGTTGTCCCTCCTCCATGTCCTCCTGTACCCATCACTGCATTTGATACTTTCTGTTTCATATTCCTCTTTTTTTATATTACTGTGCTCTATCTCCCTCCTTGAAAAGATTCCCCATCTCCATGTCCCCTTATTAGTTTCCTAACCTCTGTGTGTATTTCAAGTGCTAACATCCACGTATGAGAGAAAGTGTGTCATGTCTGTCTTTCTGGGTTTGGTTAACTTTGCTTACATTGATTGTTTCCAGTTCTATCCATTTACTTGTGAGTTTCACACTTTCATTTTTCTTAACAGTGGAGTAATGTCTCTTCATGTAAATGCACTACATTTCTTTATCCTTTCCTCAGCAGAGGGACACCTCCACTGCTTCCATTACCTGGATATTTCAGTAGAGCACCAGGGGACAGATGTGAGTAAGTATCTCTGCAGTAGTATAGAGAGTCTTTGAGAAGATGCCCAACAGTTCTGTAACTTGACTATGTAGAAGACCTAGTTCTTGCTTTTTGAGGAATCCCTACCTTAATTTCCAAATGGCTGTGTAAGTCTATATTCTGACAGTAGTTGCATATATGAATTCACAGAGATTATGGTAGTGTGAAGAACTTGTGCAAGCTGAAGCTAGTAAAATATCTCAACATGAGGAGAAAAGAGGTTGAAACCAAGACCCACCCTAAGGCTAGGTATTATTGTCATTTGATAGTGGCTGGAAAAGAAGTGTCAGTTTCCTTTAAGGGTGTGATCACTGGGAGGTCTCCAGGGAAGACTCCACACCCAACAGTGTTTGGACAAGTCATATTGGAATAGGTGTTTAATTGTTATCAAAATAAAATGATAAAAATTGAGTCTAAAAGGTATGCTAATTTTTTCTTCTCTTCATCTTTTGTAGGTATAACAGTAACTCATATTACTGGTCTTGTGTACACTCACCAAAATCAATTTCAGGAAAGGAAACTTAGAAATAATAAAGTGCAAAGGGGTGAAATGCTCTGTGCTGCACTGGAAGCACGCTGTTGAGCTAAAATTTTTATTTAAATTTCTGTAAGGTAAATAAATCCTTCAATTGCTTTTAATTAAAAAAAAAAAAGCCCAATTATCTCAATGTAGCAATCTACTTTGCAACTGCCTGAATGGAGACTGGTGGATGTGACTACACTTGGCTTTGTAACAGATAGCACTGAAAAAGAAAACCATGTGTCCTATTCTATGTAGGAACCAGAGTCCCGTTCATTCTCCTGTACGTGGAGAGTAGCTGGAAATGTGGGAAGACATAAGAATCACATCTTTAATGTGAGAGGTATAACACAATCATGCAGGCATAATTTCCTAAACTTGCCTATTTGTTGCCATTTCTGTTAATCTTAAGAGTAAAAAATATGATGCTTTTGATTTTAGTCAAAAGAATAACACAATGTTACTAGCATAAGGAATCATTTCCCCAATTGCTGTATTTAACAATGTCAGAACGCAAAATCCAATGATGAATTCAGATCTGTAACCTTATTAATTATCTATAGCCTATGGTATTAAATTTTCTGTTGAATTCTGGGTTAATATATTTAAAATTACATATATAATTTTATATTATATTAAATTATCAATGATAATTACTAATAATGATGAAAATATTGATATGTTATATTTGTATTATATGTAGCTATTTATTTGGAAGAGGGGCACGTAGAGGTCACAAGACAACTTACTTAACAACTTAAAGAGAGGGTCATATCTCTCTTTCCACTTACATGGGTGGTAAGTACTTTAACCCACTGAGTCATTTGACCAGCCCTGGATTTACAGATTTTAAGTGCAACTCCCAGATGGATATAATAATAATATAGTTAAAATTTGAATTCAGATTGTTTAAAAGGGCTTAATACACATTAGCCTTTCTATCTTAACTTCTTGATAAAATCTATTTGCACTTTAACACAAATGTGTCAATATGTCCCAATTTATTAAAATCATGGGCAATCTGGGTAAGAAGGGGCATAAGAAGGATAAATTGCTGAGAAAGATACATTGAATTCATAATAACAGCAACAACAAAGACAGAGTCATAGAGAATATGTTTAGCCAGCCACACTTCTTACCACTTAATCATCAATTTCATCTTGCACAAAAAGTTTTATTCATGTATGGAGCAGATCTGGGATTTCTACTCCAGAGCCACCCTCTGCTTCACAAACCTGAAGATGCTGCTCACACAGGCCTACTCCCTGACCCAAGAGAGGAAGTTTACACAAACTTGAAAAAGCAAGACATTTTTTAGTTGTCTGGAAAGATATAATTATACTGTTTCAAGATGAGACATATAAGATAAATGTGGTTTTTTTTTTTCATTTTTATGCTAAGAAAAACTAAAACGATTTTGAGCTCAGTTTTCTGGGGGTGATAGAGCAGTTTAACAGCAGCAAGTGTAAGCAGTATTTCATTAAAGACAAAACAATAACACAAACAAACAAACAGAAACCAGAATTCTCTTTTCATTAATGTTCTTGGCTGTAAATACGGTAGTAAAAGATTAGCTAAGACTAAATCGAAAAAGGAACAAACTCCAAGATACACGCAAGTCCTATACCCTTGAGACTTTCAAAGGAAAGAGATGTTAATTAATGTATGGAAGAGATATCACAAGAGTTGGGCCTCCGGGAGAAGTAATTTAAAAATCCCTACTTCTGTGGTTCTCTATACTCAAGAAATAAAACTGTGTGAATGCTGGCATTTTGTTTTGACAAAGTTTTCAGCCCTCCACCCCTACCGGATCTCCTACAACACATCTCAGTGATCTGGAGCTTTGCACGGTTCTCACCTTGCAGAAGCAACCACAGCCAGGGTAAGGCCTTGTCTCTAACCTGGAGACTGCAGACAGCTCATCTTTTACTGTTACTGGTCAGCAAGTATATAATTGGTCAATGACTGAATGGAGACAACATTGTGTGTTCCCAACTTGGGAGAATGAGACTCTGGAGATTGTGTGTGTATTTATTTTTTCCAATTATCAGGATTGGGTTTAAGATGGAGTAGCTAGACTGACTCCATGAAAGACTGGGAGATGCCAGTTCATGGGAATAGGCCTAAGTTTCTATTTTCCAGAACTGAACAAAACAGTTCCAGAAAAAAAAAAAGAAAGAAAGAAAGAAAGAAAAATAAAACCACAGACCATGGAGCCGCTCTGCCATCTGACCCTACGCAAGAATAGTTAAGACAGTGATGGTTCTGGAAAGTCCCCAGAACCCTAGCCAAAATCCCAGAGACACCTGTATCCCTAGAGATAGAGCCAACCAACCAAGATAAAGGTCATCCCTGAAATTTCCCTAATTGGCTTTAAATTGAGCCTGCAAACTCACCTCTGCATTGGCATTTTGATGAATGGTTGACCCCTGCTGGCTGGTAATTTCTACAGAATAAAACTCTCTGCTCTTATATACTATTTGAGTCTGAGGGATTCTCTTCAGTGATTCTTGGACCCTTACAGTGTTTTCCCTTCCTCTTCCTTTACTTTCATTTGCCTGTGGAAGCTAAAATTACTTACAGTCATTATGAAGCTGAGACACACAATTTTCAACAAATGTGTATGAGGCTTGGGAAAAAAGTCCAAAAAATCCTGGGGGGATGCATGATCTAAAATCTAGCCACTACTAGATGGTCCTCGTGCTGTTTAGTAAATACTTCTTGACAAATTCACACATGGAATTAAATTGAAACTATAGAATATCTCCCAACATTGTGTTTTTATAGCAATTGCTTATATTAACTTTGTTTTATGTCAACATGGCTCAGAAGGCTTACAGGGTTAGTTCTTGTCTATATGAATCCTCAGATCTGCCAAGTGAGAAATTAGTCCTAAACACCCAGCTACCCTAGTACCTGGGAAGGGGAAGACACTTCTGTTTTCATAACATCACATAAAACACAGAAATTAAATGTATATGAGGAAAATCAACAGTTCAGTTATGAATTTTTCTGTATGATCTCTGGGAACTTCCACAATTCTCACAGTTAATGAGGAAAATTATTAAAAGTTATGAATATGTATATGAATGTATATGAAAATGTGTATAAAATTACATTTGCAGTTTAAGAGATAAAGACATAGGTAGTAAATATTGCTTTCAAATTTAATTTTTATAAGCTATTTGTTGGATTACAATGCTCCCCTTTTAGAGCACTCAGGTCTACAGTAACAGTTTTCAAACCTCTTTTCTTCTCTGGGGGCTTTTGTGCTTAGGGGAAGGGAAGAATGCTCAATTCCTTAAAAGTTAATTTAAACTAATTAATTTATATCTTTCCACATTAGACAACTGTAACAACAGTTCTGATCTAAGTTAATTATATTCTGACCATCTCTCAAAGAGACACTAAGTGGATTTGGGAGATACTTGTGAGAGATATGGGAAAGGCTACACTGGTGAATCAAAAAAAGGTACTGTCAATCACTTTGTACTGAGAGCTGCCATGCTCCTGCCTTGATGATAATGGACTGAACCTCTGTTAGGCAGCTCCAATTAAATGTGGTCCTTATAAGAGTTGTCTTGGTGAACTGGTCACAGTTTACAACTATGTCTGTTCACAGCAGTAAATCCCTAAATAAGACAGAAAGAAGCCTTGATTATGCTCTACAAATTGTTCTGAAGTATACAGAAGCCCCAAAGAATAAGTATTACTGTAAAAATACTTTGCATGCACTCATTCATTCAACATTTATCACAGTTATTGAGACAGACTTTAAAAAGTGACCACCACTTTATAATTTATGAAGTCACAGCTCAGAGATGAAATTGTTTAAAAATGTGTAACTATTAATAACAATAGCAGTATTGAACATTTCCGTTTCAAAATTTGATCTTTTAACCCTATATTGTGCTGTGTCCCTGGTTATAATTTGATTTCCGTGGTACTTATCTCTTTCCTTGGTATACCTAGATGTCTTAACTTTGGATGTAATCTGAATGTATAACATGGCCATTTTTTTCCTTCATGAGGAAATGTTAGGTCATAGATAAAACTACAATTCATTGTAGGATTATTATCCCAACACTGTTCTTAGCTGATTACTTCTTATGGTGGTTGTGGCGGTTGGAATATTCTTGGCCCAGGGAGTGGCACTATTTGGAAGTATGGCCATGTTGGAGTAAGTTTCGCCTTGTTGTAAGAAGTGTGTCATTGTGGGCATGGGCGTGGGCTTTAAGACCTTCATCCTAGCTGCCTAGAAGCCAGTCTTCTCCTGTTTGCTTTTGGAACAAGATATTGGACTCTCAGCTCCTCCTGTGCCATGTCTTCTTGGGTGCTTCCCATGCTTCTGACTTGATGATAATGGACTGAACCAGTCCCAATTAAATGCTGTTTTATAAGAGTTGCCTTGGTCAACTCTGTTCACAGCAGTAAAACCATAACTAAGACAGACAGTGGTACTAGGGACTGGGGTATTTCTATGATAGGCCTGACCATGGTTTTGTTTGGATATATGGGGACTAGGGGACTTTGGATTTGGAAAGCCATGGAATGTGTTAAGTGGGCTTTAATGGGCCATCTTAGTAGGAATATGCAAGATGGTAATGCTGAGAGTGTTTGAACTGTGTAGGCCTACTGGCCCAAGAGTAGAGGGGAATGTTAGTATGTGGCCTAGAGACTGTTTTTGTGATATTTTGATGAAGAACATGACTGCTTTTTTCCATTGTCCAAAGAATCTGTCTGAGGGTAAGGTGAAGAGATTTAGACTAATTGCTTTGACAAAGGAAGTCTCAAAACAATTTAGTGTAAGTTCTGTTTTGTGGTTACTAAAGTTAACTCCGATGAAGAACATTTTAATGAAAAGGAGCAAGCTGAAAAAAAGAAAAACGTAATATGTATAGTTCAAGGAGGTGAAATGGATCTGAATCCTATATTCAAGAAGATAAACAGATTATGGGAGTGGTGACTTTGGGGCAAGATCTCACCCAGGTAAATTTAGGTCCAAACATGATGATACACATCTTTAATCCCAGAAGAGAGAGGCAAGCAGACCTCTGAGTTCAGAGCCAGCTTAGTATAGAGCAAGTTCCAAGTAGAGAAAAGCTTAATTAAGTTCAGGGGTGGCAGTACCCAACTTTGATCCCAGCATTCAAGTGACAGAGCCATGCAAATCTCTGAGTTCAAGGTCAATCTACAGAACAAGTTCTAGGATAGCCAAGCTTAGTTAGTGAAGGACTTGGGAAACAGAAAACTTGTGATAATGCAATAGAATAGGAGGAGGGGTGTGTTCTATCTCCAAAAAGCAGAACTAGGCAGCTTTGGCCATGTAGCTCTGGCTTTAGAGTCAAAAATAGAAGGGATTATTGGGACAAGTTATGTTGGTTAGCTGGAGATAAGAAATTAGCACTGATTAAGAAGAGACCAGCATTATTGAGCTGAAATCTGGGAAGTGCTTTCTGAGAGTACAAAGAAGCTGTGCTCCAGAGATAGCCAACGTTGTACCTTGTATTGCAACTAGACTTGGCAAGGTGTAAAATTCAGCTGGGTGGTTTTGGTTTTGAATGGACCATAGAGAACATCCGAGAGAGGCTAGGGAAGGCCATTGGTGAAGGTGTAGCCTTAGTTACAGTTGTTGGCCTGGAACTGAAAGGGGTCATGCAAGGAAGTTGAGGCTTGCTTGACACCACGAAGAGAGCCTATGAGAGACTATTGGTGAATAGTTACAGCAGAAGAATCCAATGTATTAGAGATGCCAGTACCATGGAATGATCACCAAGAACAATAGCAGCAGTGGAGTGGAGTCAATTAGAGCCTAGCCTACCACAGAGGTCAGAGCTGCTGAAGTGACCCAATCCCTTTGGAGGAGCCCAGATGATCATGTATGTATCATAGACATTGGAACAAGAAGCTGTAATATTGAAGTTACCTTGGAGACCCCAAGATATTCAAGATGCCAGAAATGTGGATTATCTGCTGAGCAAAGCTGCTAACAGGGAGTGGAAGCAGCCAAAGAGAATTGTGCTGCAGTCAACAAAGATGAAAGGAGTTGGAGATCTGAAGAGCACTTTGACAACAGACATGAAGATTCAGAGTTTGGAGTTGGCCCAGCTGGTTTCTTGTCTTTTTCTTCTGGTATTTACTCACTATGCCATTTTGAAACAGTAGTGTATATCCTGTGATGTATAAAATATGTGATCTGCTTTTTTGATTTTGACTTTATAGGGGATTACAATTAAGTGATTGAATAAATCTCAGAAAAGACTTTGAACTTTGGAATCTTAACATAGTTGAGACTGTTATAGACAAAATTTATTTTGATTATGCTGTGTTTAGGTATGACCCTCACAGACTCATATGTTTGAACAATTTTAGGGGAACCAGGGAGTGGAATGTGGTGATTTGAAAATGCTTTACTCAAAGAGTAGCAATAATTGGAGGTGTAGTCTTGTTGGCACTATTATGGCCTTGTTGAAGGAACTGTGTCTCTGTTGAGTGTGGGCTTTAAGACCTTCATCCTAGATGCCCAGAAACCAGTCTTCTTCTATTTGCCTTTGGAATAGGATGTTGAACTCTCAGCTCCTCCTGTACCATGTCTGCCAGTCCCAATTAAATGTTGTCCTTTATAAGAGTTGCCTTGGTCTTGGTGTCTGTTCACAGAAGTAAAATCTTAACTGAGACAGTTCTTCCACCACTCTGGTACATCTAAGTATCAAATTATCCATGAAGGAGTCATAGTCAAAGAAAATATTAAAAAAACACTTGTTAAAATTATATAAGACTTGACAGAAGAGTATCAAGTCCTGCAAGTTGTCCTCTGACCTCAACATGCTCTGTCATCTGCAGCCATACACACACACACACACACACATAAATACATACACACACACTAAAATTAATAAAATACAATTAAAATATTTAAGGAATTTTTCTTGGAGGAAAAAGAACTAATCTTAAACTAAGTTATGGGGCAACAGAAGATTTAAAACACAATCTAGTGTGTCAAGCTGTTCTATTCTGGCCATTCATTCTCACTAGAATATAAATTATGAACATTGCTCATGTAATATTCATCTTGTAATTTTTCTGAATAATTTTAGTGGTAGGGATTATTAAAGAATTTTCAGAGGAAATAAGTTAGAATTTTTATAAAAGATAAATTTCTAAAATGTGTGCTTCTTTTTGAAATTTTAGAAAATATACATTTGAAGTGAAAGTGTCTCAGCAGCCTTACAGAAGACATGACAAAATCATTGATAAGTTGCTCAACGAACATTTATTGGCACTTGCCATGTCACCTCAGCAAAGAGAGGTGCCACAAAATACTATTTGCACCAATATCTGAAGGCATAAAGATCTTGATGCTGCAGCCACCAGGAGGTCTAGTCCATGCCAGAGAAGCCAGGTCAATCAAGAAATTTGAAGCTGTTATGTCTGAAGTGTCTGATGTCAACTTAGCAACAACCTGCAGAAACAAAAAAAGGGATTCCCTTTCTCACTCAGGCCCAGGTAGATGACTAGCACGAATATCTTTTGACCAAATTACTGCTGTCAGCACATTGGAAGTTTTACCTAAAGTTGCTTACTAAAAAAAAAACTTACACTGTTCCTGTAGAATTGATTTTGGTTCTGAAAAACAAGGGTACTCATTTTAACAATCTAGAGAAAGTGTGAAGAAGTAAAGAAAAAAACCCTATGATTAGTTTTATAAATTTGTCACATTTGAATAAACTATTGTAGTAAAATTATAAAAACAAATATAGTCAATATTTTTAAATTTTCAGCATATTTTGCTTTTGCTATTAGAGTTGTTCATGACTCTCATATCTGTTGGTGATGATCTTCAGCTGATTCGAAAAAAGTATTCTTAATCAATTTTGGTTCAAGAAGACACTCATAGAATCAAATGAGATATTATCATGAAAGATATTAGTCTTATATACATAATGGTATTATACTTCTATTTAAATATAAAATTATATAAAGAAGTAATATTCTGTTTGAGATTCACATTAAAAATGAGATGAGTAAGAACATGTTTATTTATGAGTAAGAATATGTTTATTTGTTATTATCCAACAATGCCATTTTCCCACTGGTTATACCTAATAACTCAAACAACAAGAGAGAACCCAAATTCTGTACAGGAATCAAAGCTATGGGAACTGATGTTATTATATGGTTTCAATATGACTTTCAGTAAGATATTTTGAGAAAGAGGTAGAGAATTCATTTCTTTTTTTTCATTATAATATGTTGTAGAGTTCTATTATAGCATATGATTATTATGTTTTCATTATTTTCCCTCTTTAATTTAAATATCAAATTGTATACTGAGGGGCTAGAGTGATGGTCCAGCTTTTAAGAGCACTGGTTGCTCTTCTGGAGGACCCAAGTTCAATTTCTTGCACCCACATTGGTGGCTCATAATTATCTGCAATTCTAGTTAGAGGGGATCCAAGGCCCTCTTCTCACCTCCAAAAGCACCAAGAACACATGTAGTACACATACATACATGCACTCAAAATATCCATACACACAAAATAAACATAAATTTAAAACACCTGATAAATATGGACCCATGAAATAAAATATAGTATATAGAGGATTTGGAGCTAGATACGCTTTCATGCATGCACTTATGGAAGTGGAGCATAATTCCAGCACATGACAGGGCTCACTATGTACCTTAAAACATAAGGTTTAATGAGTGAATGATTTTGATATTAAGAATTCACCAAAAGGCTGGACTGACCACAGATGGTCTTTATGTTATACACGGATCAGTCTACTGAGAGCATTTCAATAACTGGCCAAACGCTACTCTAATCTACCCATGAGTTCATTGCTGAGTGGTAGCAAGGCCTTGTTGGAAGCAGGGGGTTTTTCTTACGTGAATTAAAATTGAGGCAGTACTAGAGTGGTCTGATTGATAAAGGACATTTGACACAAAGTGGGAAAGGAAATAAACAGAATGTTAAGTGTAAACCTAAGGGTTTCTTAAAGAGAACAAAAATGAGAGTACACATATACATACATGTACACATAAATATAAACATACACATGTGTGTGTGTGTGTGTGTGTGTGTGTAGTGTGCAGTCTTCTCTAAGGCACAAAGTTGACAAACTTCCAATGTACTTGTAAATGGTCTAGTCACTGGGATCTAGTCACTAATCCCTCATCAACATTGTAGCCTCGATCCTACCTATCTCTTCCTCAATGTCTATTCTCCACATTCTAACCCAATAGGTCTCTGGGGGACATAAACTGCTATAAAATCTTGTAACTATTGTTCATATTCATAATGCAAAGTTAGAGAAAAACTATCCTCAAGTTGTCAGAAAGCACACAAATTCAGATGTAGAAGAAATAATAAGAAACATTGCATGTATTTCTCTTTCCTTTTGGCATCCATTGGTTAATTTCAGCAAATAGAAAAATGTACATTTTATTGAATGAAGTCAGGTCATTTATGTAGACTATCCCTTAAAAAAAGAATTAAAGCCATTGACTCTCAAACTATTCCATAGAAGAGAAGTGGGGAAAGTTTAATTAGTTAGTTTGTTCGTATTTGTTTTTATGAAACCAGCAGTACACTTATACCTAAACCAGACAAAGACACACATAAAAATAAAACTATAGATCAATATCCCTGATGAATATGGATACTAAAACTCAACAAAATACAATTAAACCAAATTCAAGAACACATCAAAAATACCATCTATCACAATCAAATTGGCTTCATCTCAGTGAGGCAGGGATATTTCAACGAGTGTAAATCAGTAAATACAATCTACCACATTATCAGACTCAAAGACAGAAACCACACGATCCTCACATTATATACAGAAAAGGTCTTTGAGTATATCCTCTAACCTTCATGATAAAAGTCCTGGATGACCTCCGGATACAGAGAATATATCACAGTCCCCCCAAAAGGCAACATACTGTGAGCCTCCAGCCAACATTATGTTCAATGATGAAAAACATTGAAATGTTTCTAGTGAAATCAAAAATAAGACAATAATTTCCACTCCAGTTAAATACAATCTCAGAGCCGGACGTGGTGGTGCACACCTTTAATCCTAGCACTCGGGAGGCAGAGGCAGGTAGATTTCTGAGTTCAAGGCCAGCCTGGTCTACAAAGTGAGTTCCAGGACAGCCAGGGCTATACAGAGAAACCCTGTCTCGAAAAAAAAATACAATCTCAGCTAGACTTATTAGACATGAGGAGGAGATAAAGGCGATACAATTAGGACAGGAAGAAGTCGATAGGATTTTTACCCATTAAGGATCATGAACGCTTCTCCTACCTCTGACAAAATATCTAGCAAGGTAGTGGGATACAAAATTCATACAAACTCTTCTTGCTGTTTTCAAATGCCCACCTCACTGCAAGAACAGTAACATATCTTCCTGACACCTGTTAACTCCTGAATAGAGTAGAAAAGATAGAGGCCTAAGAAATAACAGATTGATGGTAAGGACACATTTTTCAATCTAGATGAATAAATCTAACCCAAACTGGACATTCTGGGATATTAGAAAGCATTTGTAATTTTAAAAGCCTGGTATCAAAACAAAATCTATATACACCAATTCTAGACAGTTATATTCAGCTCCCTAGGAGAAGGCTCTCCTGAGTGAAAGTGCTCTTTTAGGGGGCATTTTAACTACTAACTCACTTTATTACAGTGAGCTTTCTTCACACAGTGGAACAAAGGATTTACACCTTTCCCCTGACAACGATTAGCACGATGCTCTGCACATCTGAAGATGAACTAGGGTGTGAGGAGTGCTGAGATGGTGGTGACACCTTGGGATTCTCATATAGCTTTGGTAGACACTGTATCACCTTCATGTTGGCATCCCATCTCAGATAAGAAACACACTCTCACTTCAGGGACTGAAGGTTGTTTGGTAGTCCATAGCAGATTACCATGGCCATATAAGTTGACAGTTACTGACTATCGAGCAGACGTCTTTCTGTTTTCATGTTTCCTGTTTTCATTTGTTATTATGAGACATATTCATACAAGAGAATTATATGTATAGTTATAAATGAATATATATTAAGTATTACCATAGCAGCAAATGCCATGTGTGGTATATTGAAGTGAGAACAGCTCATATTCTTGGTCCCATGTTGGTGAACCTGTTCAGAAAGGACTAGGAGGTATAGGCTTGTCAGAAGAGATGTCTCCCTGGAGTGAGATTTGAAGTCTCAAAAGCCCATACAATTCCCATTGCCCTCTCTCTGTTTATGGCTATAGATCAAGATGTGAGCTTTCAGCAGTTCCTTTGTGCCACTATTGTGAACTCTAACCTCTGGAACCATAAACCAAATCAAAACTGTCTTTTATAAGTTGTCTCAATCACAGTGTTTAATCATAGCAGTAGAAAAAACAACATACAATTATGTGTGTCTGTTATATACGTACATATAGATTCCATGCATACAAGAGAATGAGCATGAAGAGATTAGATTCAGGATGTGTTGGAAGGAGAACAGACAGGATTTGATACAAGGAGGGACATAGAGTTTACAATTTTTAAAGTCATATGCATACACATATATGGATTGTATACTCCGTATCATGATTATTTTTAGCACCTATGCATTTTATAAATATGTGTCTTCATTAGGGTTTCCATTACTGTGAAGAGACACCATGACCAAGGCAACTTGTATAAAGGACAACATTTAACTGGGGCTGGCTTGCAGGTTCAGAGGATCAGTCCATTATCATCAAGGCAGGGAGTATCCAGAATCCAGGCAGATATGGTGCAGGAGAAACTGAGAGTTCTACATCTTGATCTGACTGCAGCCAGGAGAGAGACTGGCATCCTCGGTCAGCTAGGAAGAAGATCTTTCAAAACCCACTCCCACAGTGACACACTTACTCCAGCAAGACCACACCCACTCCAACAAGTCCACACTTCCTAATACTGCCACTCTTTAGACTAAGCATATTGAAACCAGCATAATATGCATAGAAAGTCTCCTTTCAAACATCTAAAGTCTAACTTCTTGCTCATGCTGTTGCACACATACTGGTGCAGGTCTCTCTCTTTTGTTTCACAGTTTGGAGTTTAACATTTTTGCAACCCAAACAAAATAACATTTTCTGCTTTGTAGTCAGAGAAATCATTGTTAGACGTTAGTTGAAATCACTTACGTGTCGTCTGAGAGATAACCCTACATTTGGCTTTCCTTTTGGGGGACCAAATAAATGGCCTGGTCATCACATTCCCCTACACTATGCCTGCAGAGTTCCAACCTGCCCCCTTTCTCCCCTTTTCACAGGCTTCCTTGTTTCTTGTGTGGGAGGCAAGCTAAACCTCCTAGTTTGTACATGGCCATTCCATGCATCTGTTGGAAAAGGTCTGATCTTCCATGGCAGGCTGCTCCCTAATCCTCTTTCCCCTATCCTCGTCTATTTATCTACATCATCACTTTCTTTGTGAAGGCTTTCTGCACATCCCTATTTTAAACTACACTCCTGCTCATGTTTAGCATCACAGACCTTCCTGAAGACTGAAGCAGGACTACTCAGTTTCCTCTCATTATGAAACCACAGTACCTTTAACAGCCAACGCACACAGTGGTTTCTACTCTGGATACCCAATAGTTCATAATGCTTTTATTCATTTAAAATTATCCACTGCAATTACGTGTGTGTGTGTGTGTGTGTGTGTAAATGTATCTGCAGTTGTCTACAGGGACCAAGAGAGATCATTGGATCCTGGGGCTGGAGTTACAGGCTGTGATGAGCTGCTTATCATGGGTGCTTGGAACAAACTCTGGATCCTCAGCAAGAGCAGCAAGCACTCTTAACTACAAAGCCATCTTTCCAGCCTCAAACTTTTACTTTTGACTAAAATGCTAGACACTCAGATAGATACAGCAAGAGCTAGTGGCTTTGCTTGGTGCTGGCACAGGCTTGCAAGTACCAGTGACAAAGCACTGGGGCTCTTACACAGTTTGTCATCATGTTACTGTCCCTTATTTCACATCTGCATGGCCACCATCCATCAGCACAGACATCTGCAGCTCAAGCGACAGAAGCAGCAGTATCCTTTCTTAGCTAGCAATGGGACCAACTGTCTCATGAATGATCAATTTCAGAAACCAGCAAGAGTTTGTGTGTTTTATAAAAAGAAGCACATCAAGTAGAAGAAAGCGCAAATTATTAAGGAATTAGTGACTTCTTAATGGTAGCGTCATCAACAACTGTACCTTGGGCAGCCAACTCTTTCCACCTCTCTTTGTTCTGCTGAATGATGTCCACCAGGTTGTTTTTGAAACTCTTCAGATCCACAGCTGAGAGCGAGTAGTCTGGGGCATAGCTCCCATCACACACGGAGCCTTTTGTATTTGACCGCCTCAGAGAGTCAGCAACATGGAACCCAATCATTGTGGACGAGCTACCATTGACAACCAAAAAAAAAAAAAAAAAAAAAAAGACAACTAGGTCAAGAGACCATACAAGACAGGTTTATAGACCCATTAAACAACAGTCACATGGGCCCAGATGTAACACGTGGCAGGTGCTTACCCCCACCCCCGTCCTCTTTCCCACATGGAGTGTATTCTGACTATGATGTGGCTTCTACTCACTCCTCCCAGTTCCTTCCTCCCACCTCCCCTCCCATCCATACTCACACCATTTGTGGACCATGATCAGTTGCAAAGGGAGTGCACTACAGTATATAGACACTAGATGGCAGTACTACCTAATAATTACTGCAAGAACTGCAGGCCTACCTTTGAGGAAAAGAATAATTATTGGGTAAAAACTTTTATATATGCAAAAGAAAAACTATTATACCTGCTTGCCCCATAGTTTGAAGACTGTGATTTTGAAGCTTCCTCTATAAGAGGAATGACAATTTTCTCTGTTGAGTCCGTCAGGAGAGAAAACGTTGGCTCCACTATGAAATCAATGAAACCTAAAAAAGCAAAACACACAGAATGGGAGATCCAATCAAGAATCACAGTTTCCTAAACCACATGGTAAGACACAGTGAGGACTTTCTGGGACACATGTGGACAAACAAGTGCTCACTGGAGAACTGTATCAACCTTCAGAGGCAGCTACTTTGGGTAATAATGCATTCAGTAGTGAGAGCTGATAAAATAGACTTCCTAGCCCAAGCATGTGATCTTTCCTATCTAACATTTCACACCTTATGCTATCCTAGCTATTGAGCCAGTTCTAATGATCAAGAATGTCTTTTCTTAGGGCCCCCAATGGAGGAGCTAGAGAAAGTACCCAAGGAGATGAAGAGGTCTGAAACCCTATAGGTAGAACAACAATATGAACTAACCAGTACCCCCAGAGCTGTGTCTCTAGCTACATATGTAGCAGAAGATGACCTAGTCGGCCATCATTGGAAAGAGAGGCCTCTTGGCCTTGCAAACTTTATATTCCCCAGTACAGGGGAACACCAGGGCCAAGAAGTGGAAGTGGGTGGGTAGGGGAGCAGGGTCGGGGGAGGGTATAGGGGACTTTTGTGGTAGCATTTGAAATGTAAATGAAGAAAATACTTAAAAATTGGAAAAAGAAAAAAAAAGAATGTCTTTTCTTCTCAGTGAGAGGACATTACTCTTATGAATGGTCTTCGTCAGGTTTTTGGTTGTTGAATGTTATGCACCAGAAAAAAATAAATGCTATCTAAAGTCTAAGAAGACCAGATAATTTAAAGTCCCCAACCCTCAGGCCACAGAAGGACAGCCACTTTTATTTTATCCTATTTTTTTTCCTGACTGCATCAGAGTGATTTGTCAGCACATTCTTATTTCAAATTGCTGTTTATTATTCTCTGGATGTAAAGCATTCGTTCACAAAGTGTGGGCGTATGCTGCTAAACCAGCAGAGAGAACACTACAATCTCCAGGCAACAACACTAATCCCACCACTTTGAGATGTCAGGATTGAGTGATGACTTAGATTTAAAGTGCTCATCAAGATGGAGAGTGACAGGCAAAGAGCACAGCCTTGACCATGGATGCATCTGCTTCTTAGTAGTGAGGTAAAAGGGGATTCAAAGCAATAACCATTTTAAGCTCTGGGACTGCAAAACCTTGTGGCCCCAAGAACTATTAGGTGCTTCTGCCTTGAACCCACTGGAAATAGATACTAACATCTAAATACAAGAAAAGAAGGGTCTGGAATTATGCATTGAATGCTTGCCCAAAGTAGTATATGCTTGACACTTCTCAAGTGCATGTTGGGATACATCTCAAAATTTACAAAAATACAACTATAATTTTGTATCTTAATTAATACTTGAATTCAAACTAAAGTTAATTGTTCACCCAGACTTTTAACTCTCTAGAGCAGATAGACTGTCCAGTGAGGCAGCACCTCTTTCACTAAGAGGAATATGTATCAGAGCCACTGAATCAGCCCAGCTTGCTTGATGAGATTCTGAGTTTACAACATCCACACTTTCTGAATGGTGATAAGCACCAGATGCTGTTTTATTGGCTGAACAGTTTTTGGAAGTTGGCTGGGAGAGGAAAAGGTTATAGCCAGCCACTTTCCTACTGTCCTAAAGCTCTGTAATAGCTACACCAGAGCCCATATCTGGAGACGGGATACAGATTCATACATCACATGGTTCTGTAAGGAGGAGGCTGACTGTTGGAATATTATCAGAGACGGGCAAGCATAGGGAATAGTTTAGTAACCTGGGACTCGGCTGGTTGTGTTACACATCCCTCTTCTCAGTACTGCTCTTGGCAGTCTAGCTCCTTGTATGCTCCGTGCATACACATATCCCTCTTTATACAGTTCACCTAACAACCATAGACTTCCACCTGCATCCTGTTACATCTATAGCCCTCTAAAGATAATGATAGGATTCCACTTCCCTAACAATAGTCAAAGCTAGAATAGTTTCTATTCAATCAGAAGCATTCTAGGAAGTAGGCTACATGGTAGGAGAATGACCGTGTGGTCTAATCTAGCAATCAGAATATAGACCCGCTGTAAGCATACCCCTTAGAACCTGGCCTCCCCTTCCTTCAGAACTCTGGGCTGTAACATGGGTCCCTGTTCAGGGAGATCTATTGCTTTCCTTTAAATTTAATAGCCTTGCTATTCCTGAAAATTTTGTATGGGCTTTTAATTTAACTCCTTGGCTAAGAAGACAAGAACCTGGAAACACCTGACCTTGGCCAGCAGTAGTGGCTCACTGAATGCATTTTGTAAAAATGCTTCATTGATTTTTCCTTCAGCATTAGCTAGATCATCCTGAAGCCAAAGTTTATCCTGAGTGTAGAGTGAGGTTGGTCTGGAAGACTTTGAACTACATAGTACCTGCATTTGAACACCAACAAGTCCCACCCACTTTTTAGGGCCACCATTCTTCAAAATTACCTATTTGAGACTGGGCGACCATGGTTGACTTCCGATCACAAAGTGGAGAAAATGGAAGCCCTAATTCAGCTTCTTTGTCTCCCTGGGGAAAGAGAGGTGAGGTTGCTAGAGTCAGGTGGGGAATTTAAGAAAACGTGCAGTCTAGAGAGAGTCACTTAAAACAACCACAGTTTTAATACCAGTAATACCTACACAGTTATTTCATTAAAGTCTAAGCTTATATAATTTAGCTTGAATAGTTTTCTCCTGAGGAATTTTCTAGTGCTAATGCATCTCTAAATATCTTTGTAGTATCCCAACCCACTGACTCTAAAGTGAAAAACATTTCAGTTTTCTGAAGACCCTATGGATTAGTCACTCCAATGCATTATTGGGAGATTAATTGACCAACAAGTTTATGGATTTTTCTTCATTTTTTAGATTTTGCTTCACAAAGCTTTAAAAAGCAAGATGTTTTGCTGGACTGCTCTTTCACATGAAATATGCATGAGTATTTTGAAATCTCTTTCTTCTCATCGACTAAGAGTTATTAAATGTCTCGCTACAAATAATGTTTTTATCATAGGTCTAGAATACAGTTCAAGAATAGCATCAGTAGTTAATTACTGAATAACAATATCCTTAAGAGTTTACATTAAAATACTAATGGCACTATCATTGTTTAAAATAGAAATGACAGACGATAGCCTTGATCAGAAGAATAATATTAAAGACAGACATTTATTTAGTATTTACAATACAATTGTCCTTGACTGACAGTATAATATTTGCATTCAGTTGATATTATTGTTAAATATCTGCTATGTATAGCCTAAGAACACTTTAACAGGATACCACTCAATAGGCCTAGTTCTATATTATATGGTTGAAAGACTGAAAAGGATTAATTACGGTTGAAAAAAGCAGATGTTCTGCTCTGTGTAAGCTCCATTTTAAAGACTGCAGTTAGCACATTTTCATCTAAGACGTAGACACTTGACAGTGACATGCAGATCTGGCCTTCCTGTGGATGGAGCTGGGGAGGTTAATGCTGTTTTTCTGCTTCATGTACCTTTCAATTAATTTAGAATATAAAATTCCTATTGCTAAAAGCACTGGATGCTAAAAATACATTAATTATTCAATTTCCTTATAAATATTTCAAAGTGTTATTTATTTTTTGGAATGAATAAAGGCCATGGGTATCAGGTCAGCAGCAGGGGGGCTCTGAGCCAGACCATGAAAGAACTGAACAGAACACCATGGACAGGGGAGAGATGTAGAAAGGGAAACTGTGTTACCTTGGTGGAAGCTTGACCAACTTTACAAGGTCTCTTCTCCCAAGGTCTATTCTCCCAAGGGAGGAGACACAGATATTTTTCTTTAAAGGAAACCAATGGTCAAAACTGAGCATTCTACATAACAATTACTTCACATTTATCTTGAACCTTGTGAATCCTGTTGAGAGTCCTCTATTTAAGAGACCAAAAAAAAAAAATAGTTTTTAGAGTCAACAACTCACTATACCTAATAAACGTATTTCCTGGTGTTTTCATTGACGGATGAAAGTGGTAAAAGAAAATACTACACTCAATTACCCAGTGGCTCTCTGTAATGTCCTAGGTCTGGCCATTGTTGTTCTGAGAAAGAGCCTACAGGTGTTGAGGCAGCAGAATGAGCCCCATCACAATCCCCAGGAGGGTCTGGTGTCCAGTGTCTGACAGCTCATAGCCATCTCAATGTTCCCAAGTAGCTTGCCAAGGTTTCTTCTTGAAATGGTTGTGACAAACAGCTAGTAATTGTTTGTCTGCTTTACAAACAGAGTAAAAGGCTCTGACAGCTCTCAGCGAGGCGTTAATCCAAGGCTTGCTTTATTTCTTTAAATTTCACTAAAACTGAAACAATTTCTATGGCTACAGAAACAAAACAACTGAAAAGAGAATGAAACACAGAAGTCTGGGGAACCTTTTTTGCCCTGAGATCTGGATGCAAGTCTTAAGAGTAATATAAATTAACATTCAAACCACTGTCAGGCCCCAGTGATAGGGGGTGAGGGAGCCCTGGTTCTGTAGACAAGCTGAGATAGAGGAAGGACCGTGCACCTATTTAGCCATCTCTGGACAACTTGCATAAGCAATGTCCTCCATGTGACTGTGTTCCATTCTTCCTTCTAAAAATGACTCTCAGAAATTCTCACCGTCACCTAAACAGATTACATGTTTGATCGCCATAGGAATGCCACATCTATATTCAGCTGTATTTATGGTAGAATGTAATTGTGTATTTTGACTATAAGCATCTTAGCAAACACTAGGATTCCCTGTGTAACTACTGTCTACAGAGCTTTCACAACTCTTAGAACTGGCTTCAATTTTTTTATTTATTTATGTATTCTTTTCTTTTGTTAGTTAGATACTTTCTTTATTTACATTTCAAATGTTGTCCCCTTTCCTAGTTTCCCCTCTGAATACTCCCTATCCCCTCCCTCCTCCCCCTGCTCACCAACCCACCCACTCCTGCTTCCTGGTCCTGGCATTCCCCTATTCTGGGGCATAGAACCTTCACAGGACTAAGGACCTGGGACTAAACCACCAACCAAAGAAAACGCATGCTGGCTTCAATTTTAAACATATTGAGCTATAGTTCTTTACTGTCATTTGATTTGGGGGATTATATCTGTAATTTTCATTGGCACCCAGATCTTTGCCTGAAATGCACTGGCAGAGTGTATTTTTAGTAGTGTGTGAGTTCTAGGCCAGAACATGTTACACTGTGAGACACTGTCTCAAACATAAACAAAAAAGAAAAAGCAAAAACAAACAATCAAAATTCTAAAACAAGAATGCTAGGGGAAGAAATTCTAAAAGTAGGGGGATCAGATGTCAGCCACTGACCTCGAAGGGCATCCACACAAGTACGGCATACATTCACACGGATACATTCGTATAAATAAGAACAAAAGGATAGATTTGCTTACTGCCCCACTGTTTTCTAATTGTTGCGTTTGCATTGTAGAAAGTCTTTCCCAGCTTATTTGCCTGGTGTCTATGAAAACAATCACAGGAGGACACGTGTAGGCTTATTTCTGGAATCACTATCAGGTTGCGTTGATCTATTCTCTGTCTATACTCCAGTGACAGTCTGGTCATTTCTATATTATGAAATGCTAATTATGTAATTGGGACAGTGGACGCTCCAGCTTTCTAGTCTTTTGCAGAATTGCCAAGGCTATTGTAGACTCGGGTGTTTCCACTTGTAGGATCAGAATTCCAGTTTCTACAAAGAGATCTGCTAAGATCATTGTAATACAACCTCAAATTTGTGGATCAATTTTGAAAGAACTTACGTCTTGTAATATGGAATATTTTAATCCATTGTTCTGCCTAACACTTGCACAAGTTTTGGTCACCTGGGAAAAGCAAACTGCAATTGAGATATCTCCATCAGACTAGCTGATGTGCATCACTGTGGAGTGATTTCTTGAATAATGACTGATATAGAAGGGCCCAGTCCCAAACGTAAGCTGAGCAAGACATGTAGAACAATCTAGTAAGCAGTGCCCTAAGCAATCCTGCTTCAGTTTCTGCCCTGGCTTCCCTTGACAATGACTGCAGTTTGTAAAATATATAGAATGCTTTCCTCCCCACAGAAAACACAGCCACAGAAAACAAACTGGAGCACTCATTATTATGGACTATCTGTCTATTTACATACACATACACAATTTATTTATGCATCTAATTTAATTATATATATATAACTTAATTATATATATGTAAAGTTAAAAATGTGATTTTGCATGCGTTTAGCTAAACCTCATCTTTAATATTTTGTTTGATGCTCTCGTAAGTAATGACGTTTTCAACTTATTTTTTTTATAACCAAAATGTGCTTATTTGTTACCAGACGCAAATTCCTGTGCCAGCCTTGTTTGTCCTTGAGTAGGCTGACAGGGGACAGCAGACAAGTGTTTTTGCAGGGCTAAAGGCTGTGATGATTTGCCGGCATCCATGGAGTGGGAATCAGGGCTCTGCACCAGGCACCTGTTCTTGTGTTTCTTCTCCTCCTCTCCCGGAGAGAGATGACAGAGATCCTTTGTGAGAGTCATGTTCTCATGAAGGTGTTGTCACAGTAAGAAAGGGTAAACTTAGTTTTCCAATTGTTTCCTGCTGTGTACGGAGCTACAGTTGATCCTACAACCCCATGAAACCATGTGTTGGTTCTACCTGTCCTCTTGGCATCTGAGCGTAGTTTTATTTTAGCCACTTTATTTACTATCTCCTCTTAGTACTTCTTTGTACTGAGGAGGACTTCATATGAATCATTTAACAGAGAGTTGATCGTCCATTTTATAGCATGCCGTTTCGGAGTATTGCATTAGCTGTGGCCCTTTGATCCTTTACGAGGCTGAGAACCATTTCCTAATTAGTTTGCAGGGAGTTTCTGTAATTAAAGTGTTGAATTTTGTCAAATGCATTCTGTGAATCTATTGATATGACAATGTGACTTCCCCTTGTATTCTTTTAATATAGTTTGGTATAATTAAAAATATTCAACATGCATGCCCAAGTCCTGCTTCGCATTCTTTTATAATATTATGGATTTGACTTGCTAATATTTTAAGAGTTTCCCCCATCTAGATACATGACAGATATGAGTTATAATTTCCTTTATTTGAAATTTTTGTCAGGTTTTATGAGCGATATACTGCTAATTTTCTTCTTCCTTTATCATGAAAATTTTGTGTTTAAAATTATTATTTTTGTCTTAAAATTCTTGAGAAAATTGGTATCTCTCAACTGAGTCAAATAATGGAAATTGAAATTAAAATAAAAAAAAATTGGAGCTATCTAGTCCTGGGTTTTTGTTTTTTAAGAATTAATTTTATGAGTATGGGTGTTTTGCCTGTATGTATGTCTTTGCACTGCATGTGTTTCTGATGCCATGAAGGCCAGAAGAGGGTATCAGACCCTCTGGGACTGGAGTTATAGATATTGTGTGTTGCCATGTAGGTGCTCATAATCCTCACGCTCTGGAAAAGCAGCCAGTGCTCTTAACAGTGGAACTGTCTCACTACTCCAAATCCTGGGTTTTCTTATGTGAGATTGTATTATAAATTCAACTAAAACATAAGCATATGAATATTCATTGTAGCTTTGTCTTATGTCTAGGTTGGTAGGTAAATTATATCTTTCTCGAAGATTTAGGCAATTTTATTTGTCACCAATATTATTCATATAACTTGTTCATACCCTTTTGTACCTTTCTGGCATATGTAAGCTCTATAATATTAATCCATCTTCTATGTATATTGCTCCCTCCTTCTGATCTTGCAAGTAATTTAATCCAGGCTGTCAGTTTTTAATCTCTATTAATTCTGCCTCTTATTTCTCTTTGCTCTCTTCCACTGATTTCTGTTTTTATAGATATTACCTTCTAGTATCGACTTATTTTTAGTTCCATTTTCTTAAATTTCACCTACATTTGAAAGACAGAATCCTAGCAGTGGTTTCATACTTTTGGTCTTTTAAAGGACATAATGCTACAAAACGTCCTCTACGTACACGTTTAGATGAACCCAGCAGATTGCCCCATGATGTGTTTTTATGATCATTCAACTCAAAATATTTAAAAGCTTTTCACACCTATGTAATAAAACTTTACAATACTGTGGACACTGAAGTTTAGGGAAATTTTTGGGTTCATACTCTTAATCCAGGAGTTGACACGCTCCAACTCCCCCTAGAGACGATAAAGCCACTCATGTGTCTCACCTGCTCTATCTGGCCACTACTGAACTCCATTCTTTATGATAGAATTCTAATTGTCAGTATAGCACCAGCTCTGAGTTCTATAGATTAACAAATCACCAACTCTAGAATATGCCATAGGAACTGAATTTATAACCAGATGACCAGAAATCAACATTTGTATGTTCCACTTGGGTCTGCAGTCTGACGTGGAGCCCATCATTTGGAAGACTGAGCCTTTACTTGTGGAATTTGAAGCCAACTTTGAATAATTACCATCACGTTTATATTATAGTATCCCAACTTGGAATGCAAAGATGTTAGACAGAACAGGGAATAACTTGTAAAGAATCGCCTACACCAGAGAACAGAGGTCTCCTCTCCTGCAGGTTTGTATTTGTCATTTTGGTTAGGCAGGTGTCTGTTATGCTGCAGTTTCCTCAGCCTCCTTTGCAGCTATGTATGGGGGTAAATTTTGAGCAAGAAGATACACATAGAAGTTTGTGTGCCCCCCCCATCCTCTTGCTTTTCTCATGTACAAGCTATTTATGCTCTCAAACTTACCTCTTAGTAACAGTGTAATTCTTTTTTTTTCTTTCTTTCTTTTTTGGTTTTCTGAGATAGGGTTTCTCTGTGTAGCCCTGGCTAACCTGAAACTGGCTTTGTAGACCAGGCTGGCCTTGAACTCAGAAATCCACCTGCCTCTGCCTCCCAAGTGCTGGGATTACAGGGGTGCGCCAACACTGCTCGGCTCTAACAGTGTAATTCTAACCTGCCTTTCTATTGCTTTTTTCCTGACTGCCACATCCTCATATCTGAGACATTACTCCTTTCAAAAGATATTTAATACTATCTTACTTATCTAAAATCCTGATAGACTTTCCCCAAGTACCCTAACTATGTGTTGTGACTAAGTGGAAATATAAGTACAAAGCCTTGGATCTGCTGAGAAAAGTTTTGTCAATATTCACAGTGGCTGTTTCCAAAACAGAGTAAAAAAAAAAAATGCACCTGCAGGAAAAACTCCTCCATTAGGGCCATGGTCCATCTGTAGTGCAACTTCCAAGTTTTGGCTGGGTGGCTGATGTCAGCTGCATGGAGTATCAGGGACATAGTTTTGGCTCTGTCAATCCTGTCAAACCAAAGACATGCTCAAATTACCAGAACAAAAATAGTCACCTAGTGTTTTCTAAGTCCAAACCCACAAAACTTCAACATGACAAAGGAAAACAACCTACCCTTCCGGCTGCTGCAAGCTGTTTCTTATGTTTTTAATTTGCTGAAAATGCCCTGACATGTCTGTCGCTAAGACCATTTCAATCACTAAGTTCCGAAGATCCCTGCAGAGGCATGAAAGGGAGAATGGTTCATTTGAGTTTTTCTTAGCTTAGAGAGGGACATGTCTATAGACATGATCATACTGTTTTCCCTAACAATTATCAACACAGAGCCATCACCTTTTAAGTGCAATAGTGTTCACAAAAGTTGGACATTATTTTAATCACTGAAACTCATGAGTTGAGTAAGTCATGCCACTTAATAATCTCCTTAAAAATGAGATGTATTTCCTTCACAAGCCACATGTCTTCCCAACTCATAATTGCTAAGTCTTGTTTTTTTGTCTACCTAAAATAGTTGTTGGCCATTTTAATTATATAAATGGCATGTTTGTATGTGTGTTTCTCCATGTACATAGGCATATAGATGTGCATGCACATGTATGCATGTTCATGTGGAGACTAGAAGTCAAACCCAGGGGCACTAAACACAGTTTTTAAAAATCAGGGTTTTTCACTGACTTGGGGCTTGACAACCAGGTTAGGCTGGCTGGCCACCAAATTCCAGGGGTCTCCCTGTCTCTGCATCTACAGGAATGAGATTGCCAGCATGTTCCACCATACCAGGCATTTTCACATGGAATATGGACATTAAACAAAGGTCCTTGTCCTTGTCTGGCATGAGCGCTAGTAAGAGCATCACCTTTGCTCCTAATTAACATCTTGAATGCTTTAGAAGTAAGACATGAAGTCAATGGCATTGGGGAATATTCTAAACTCATGTAGCCAACAAAACTGCTTGTCTTACTGCCCCAGGGAAGTCATCTGGAAGAGAATGAGTTCCCAGGGTCTCTCTTGCACTTTCCTCCTTTTATGACTTTTAAATGAAACTACTTTTAATAGGACCAGAATTATTCATCCAGTCTATGTGTGGACTTAGGACTATGTAGTAATTCCTTTGTCAGTACACTAAACATTTAATTCCTAGGGTAGGATTATTAATATTTCCCTCCAGAGACTATTTCATTTGCTCAGTCATGCAGCTAAGATGTGACTGGGTGTAAAATTCAACCAGAATTTCCATTCAAAAAGCTGACCCTTGGGTGACTCCACAGTGCCCAGCACCCACCACAGGCACCTGAGAGAAATTCAGATGTTAGTGAGAGGGCACACTTCTGGGACCCCAATCCTGTGGAACAGACATATCCATTGGCACTGTTTAAACACTTAAGCAAGATGCTGTCATGTAAAAAGAGTGGTCACATCACAGAGCCTGTGACTGAGTAAACTCATTCCCAGTTTAAGTAGGAAACCGAGTCACCCTAGCAAATGCTTCTATATGCAGATAAGAAATCAATTATATCCTGTTTCACCAGGGGACCAGTATTATAAGTTAAGTCAAAGCTTTGACTTGAATACAATCTTGAATCAAGTACTTTTTAGCCAGGCATTGGTGGCGCATGCCTTTAATTCCAGCATTTGGGAGGCAGAGGCAGGCAGATCTCTTGAGTTTTGAGTCCAGCCTCGTCTACAGAGCAAGTTCTAGGACAGCCAAGGCTACAGAGAGAAACTGTGTCTCAACTCCACCCCCATCACCAACATCTTACATAAAAGATGATTTATTTTAAAAATAGCATCATATTGGGATGTTTTTGAAAATTCAGATGCTCAGTCCAACCTTAATTTATGCAAAAGTGACAAAGCCTCAGTGTTCTGCTGTCATTTATAAAACTGGGCAACCTGCTTAGAATAATTTACAAAATCTGCAGAGAACTACAGGAATTGAAGGTAGTTAATAAAATAATACTCAATTATAGTTTTCAATGAAATATTAACAAAATTTACATTAATATTGACTAGATACAACATTTGTTAAATGAGAATTGAGACAAAAATTTTCCATAATCTGCACAATGTACTAAATTTGCTATGCTTTCTATTTAAATACTTAATAAATTCTAAGTTATGGTAATATAGTAAGTGAAATATAACACAAGGGAAATACAACTTAAGGTATGAAATATTTTTATAAAAAGTTCAATGCTTTTATTTGTAATAAAAATACTAACAAGACTTGAGGGCAGAAGAATTAGAGGTCTTTTAAAAAATTACCAAATTTTAATGTTAGGCAAACTTTTATTGCTGTTATAGTAGAAAATAGGTGTTTTGTAAGTAATTGGAAAGCACTGAATTTATTAAATTTTAGAATCTGTGTGACTATTGCACTATTTGTTAGCACATAATATAAAAGGTCCAACCAGGATGGTTAAAATTTATGAAGAGACACATAAATATGATCACAAAGAAAAAAAACAGAGTAAGTAAATCCATACTGAAATAACAAGACTTAGCTATGAGGGAAAAACAAACATTACTCAGAGGCTAGACAGTAAGAGTTAATTTTACACATTTTATTCCTGGGAGATATATAAAGTATTTTCCTCCTTTCTCTGGGTCATTTTAATATAGTATATGTAATTTTTTCTGAAGTAGATGAAACCATTTATAGCAAAATACTAAAGAGAAAAATGTGCATAATATGAAAATTTTGAATTTATGTAAGACTACATTAAAAAAAAACCAAACAGAAATACAACCAACCATAAAAGCAACAAAATCAACCCAAGCTCCACTAGAGGCTGAGTAATTATGTCCCCTTAGTCACTTGTGGTGTAGAATGTGGCTTTACACATGTGCTAGGGTATTGGATTGATCTGCAGTTAGTTTCTGTATATCCAGTAGCAGAGATCACCATCTGGACAAAGCCTGCAATCACTTCCTCCAATGGGGGAAGACCTAGGGCCTCCCTGTGTCTTCCTCACTTTACCAATACAATTCACGTTGTTCTTGGGGTTCGATTCCTTTGGGTTTTCTCTGAAACTCACCTCCAGTCATCTTTAGACAAATTTACCAAAATATTCATTTCTTCCTCTTGCATAAGTCTGTAGGCTGCGCTGACATGGTGATTCTCAAGCACTGAGCGGTCGTTGTACAGAATAGCAACGTCCGACCTGGAAGTTAAAAGCAAATATCCAGATGAGACGGTCTTCAGACTTTGAGGTTTCAATAGTAAGTAGTCATCACACTGGTTAAAAGCCCATTATTGAACACTGAAAATCTTGCAAATACTAAGTTACTTTTTGAAACTCTATAGTACTTTAGTGTTTGACAGAGACTTAATTGGTATACCATCTCAGGTTCACAATAGAATTGCAGAAAATTGGGTTTCCCTTCATTCTGCCTGCCTCTGCAACATGGCTACCTTGGAGGTCGTCTTCTGTTGTGTTTTCTTTCCCCCAAATGTCACAGAGTTTGCAGCATGCAGCACACATCTCTCTATATTGGCTCTTTTCGCTAATATATATATATATGAATTTCAATTAAGTTGTTTTCTTGTTTTTATTTTAAAATATCTTTGTGCATTTTAAAATAAGTCCTTTAATAACCATGTCTCATACATATATTGTCCCCCTGACTGTGTCCTCTCCTTTTTATTTTCTTAGCAATGCCTTTGGCAGAGCATTCTTTAATGAACTTCAGCTTTCAACTCTTGCTTTCATGTGCCATGCCTTTGGTGCCCTGTTCAGTCATTACTAAACCCTGGGTCACATTCATTTTCTCTTGTGTTGTCTTTTGCAATGTTTTGTCCTGTGTTTGATAGTTAAATCTGTGAGCCCTTTGAAGGATGTGTGGTTTGTATCTCATTAGATTTCATGCTACTGACACAGGGTACTAGCAGGCATTTTGTTCAGGATAGAGATTTATTTCCTGTAGTTCTGGAAGCATGAGTGTTTGAGATGAAAGTGATGTGTCACCTGGTCACCCGTAAAGTTTCTTGTTGCTTCATGTTTGTGTATCACATGGAAGAAGGGCAGAGATATGCAGAGATTACCCAGAGGGCTCATTTATAAAGGCAGTATATTCATGGAGTGGGAGCCCTTATGACTCACATACAGGCAGAAGTTGCCTCTCCTAGCATGTTGCATGGGGATTTGATATCCGGCCCATAAATTCTAGAAGACACAGTTAAACCATAGCAATTGGTATCTAGTTTCTTTGTTTGAATGTGCATATGGGTATGCAGGTTTTCTAACACCATTTACTAAAAAGATTCTCTTTGTTACAAAGCCCCAACTCCTTTGTCAAAGATCAGTTGACTAGGGAGTGGAGAGATGGTTCAGCAATTACAAAGCATTCCAGAAGACCCAAACCGAATTGCCAATACTAGTGTCTGGAGGCTCAGGCTGCCTGCATTTCCAGGACTATGAGACCTAACTCCCTCTTCTGGCCCCTACTGGAACCAGCTCACACGACATACATATATACACATGAGTAATAAAAGAAATAAAATAATTAAATAAAATAAGTGTTTTGAAAAAAAGCAATTGACTAAATGTTATGGGTCCATTTCTGGACTTTCTAAACTGTTCCATTTGTCTGTCCTTTCACTAACACCACACTTTCTGATTGTTACAGCATTGAAGTCTATACTAATCCACATCTCTCATATCAAAGAAGAGTTTATTTTAGAGCCAACTGTGAATGATCATGATTCAAAAATACAAATTTGAGTTACCCCCAAATTCCATGTTTTAGCATCATAGAAATTCTGTGTACCTTTATAGTGAAGAACAAAGAAAATTGAAAGCTCAAGATGTTTTGAAAATATCAAATATAGAAGCGTCAGGCGGGGGGGGGCATAAAAAAGCAGCTCTCAGACTCCAATGCCAGCTGATAATACTCTCAGCCCTTTGGTTGTGAAAAGAGGTTGGAAGTGTGTACATTCCACAGGATTTAATAATGGCTACAAAGTTGTTAGAACACATGCAGAAGAGGTCGATAAATGGCTATGAAGGAGGCTTAAACTGTCCCTATATAATCTGGCTCTAGACTGCCAACATTCTAATCTGTCCACCTTGATGACTGCTTAATCAGTTAATTAGCCTTGCAGAAGGCTGAGTGCAAGGTGTGTTTCTTGCCAGGAATTTTCACAGTTGTAAATGTTGAAGTGAGGGGAAATAGTACTCTAATTTGATCCCATGTTGTATTGTCTATTCTGGAGCTCTTCTTTCTCCATACAATCTTTAAAAAATATACAAACAAGCAAACAAAATTCAAAAAACAAACAAACATAACAAAAACTAAAAACCAAGTATATTAAAAAGTCCGATTGGGGCTTGGGTTGAATAACATTTTGACCAAATTGAAGATTTCTGTCCATGAACAAGATTTACCTCTTCGGTTTGGTTCGTCTGCCAGAATCTTTTTTTTTTTTCTGTTTTCCTTTAAATTTTTGTTTTCCATACATCCCGCTAAAGTTTCCTCTCCCACTGCTGTCCCCTCCCCACTCTTCCCAGTTGCACTTCCCTCTCCCTAACATCCACTCCTCCATCCATTTTCTTTCAGAAAAGAGCAGACCTCCCAGGGATATAAAACAAACATTGCCTAACAAGATGCAATAAGACTAGGCACAAACACTCCTATCAAGGCTGGGCAAGCCAACCCAGTGGGAGGAAAAGGGTCCCAAGAAGAGTCAGAAGATACCCCTACTCCCACTGTTAGGAGTCCCATAAACCACCAGGGTAACACTACAACTTATGTGCAGAGGACCTAGCACAGACACATGACACACATGCTGGTGCCCAAACTGCTGTTTCAGTCTCTGGAGAGCCTGGGAGTCTTTCTTAGTCGATGTTTGTGAGCTGTGTTCTCTTGGTGTCCTCGAACCTTCTGGATTCTTCTGCTAAAATTAAATGGTTTTCCTCTTCTAGATTTTTCTACACATTTTGTTATGCTTATACTAAGTATTTCAGTTTGAGGATGCTAATGTAAATGGTATTATATTTTCAAAGAGAAATTCCATCAGTTTGACTCTGGTAGATAATAGAGCTGTAGACTCAGAATGCCACAACTCATTGAACTTGTATCCTACAACCAGACTGTATCACTTCAGCTGTAGGGTTTGCTTTAAGGTTCTTAGTTTGTATTTTTTTTTCAAATATGCTACAAAGCCATGTAACAAAGATAACAGTATTTCTTCCTTAATATAAAGATATCCCTATATCCTTGTAGATGCTTATGTTTCCAGTGTATTTACAAATCTTAAAATGAAAAAACGGCACAGATTTGCTATAGCATAACCTTGTGAGACAATACATTGCTCAATAGCTAGACTGATTTATATTATACATTAGTTCATATACTACTATTTCTGTAAAATATTTAATGTCTACTCCTGGTCGTTTCCCAGAATGTAGTACATTGCTATTAATGGCAGTCTCTTTGTCATATAATCCCTCTTGTTAGCTTACTCTTCTTGTCTAGGTGAAATTTTTAGGTTCTTTGACCAAGGTCTCTTACCTGCACTCTCAGCACCCAATGAGTACCATTCTCTTGGGCATATTCTTTCTCGTGTTAAGGATAATGCACGCTCTTTCTAGCTTATTGAATTTGACCATGAAAGGATTTTGGATTTTGTCAAATACTTTTCTGCATATCTTGGCATCACTCCATTTCTTCTTTAGATTTTGCATTGAATTTCAAATGTTTTTCAATTTCAAGCCAAAGATGGCTTGCATGCTTGAGATAATTTTGGTCATGATGCTAATTTTCCCCTTAATTATTATACTTTAAATATCTATATGCCCTTTCCTTCCCAATTATAATGCTAATATCTATGAGATAGCCTAAATATCCAAGAGAAAATATTTAGCTCATCATTATTCCATCAGTGAATGATTAGCCTTTTTTTGCCCTTTCAAGTACTTAAACACATCATCATTCCTTTGACCCCCAAATTACTTTGGCTAGGGGATAAAGAGGATGATGGAAATCACTTTCTCCCACACAATCCTGTAATTAAATATGAATGTTACAGATGTACTCACTGTAAATTCAAATAGAGAAACTTGTTTTTCAATACAAGTTTACAGCAAATTTTACTCTTAAGCTGTTGAATGCATCAAAGGGCTTTTATTTCTCTCCTGCCTATATTTTCATATAATTTAAACTCTACTTCAAATTATCTGGATAGACTTGATACTCTGGCATTATGTATGGATCAGCTGCAAGCACTCTTAGTCCTGTAAAGTGGAGTGTTGGCTTCTTTATTGTCTCCTCCTAGAGTTAGGCACAGAATGGAAGCAGAACCCCTATGTGCAGTGTCTTCAGGTGGTGAGCCACACACACAGGTTAGCACAGTGAAAAGAAGCAGCAGCCTACAGTAATTAAAGCCCATAGCAATTTCACTACAATATGGCCCCTAGAACCTAATCCCTCTGGCATTCCTCCTTCTTGCTAGATACATTTGCCATGTGTGTTGGTTGGTTTTAAGTGAATTTGATATAAAGTAGAATAATTAGAAAGAACTCTCAATACCTTCATAACATTGGCCCGTGGGCAAACCTGTGGGCCATTTTCTTGATAAATGATTGGTGTGGGAAGGCCCTTCCCTTTGTAGGCCATGCCTTCTCTGGGATGATGGTGTGAGTTGCAGTCTGAGCAAGCCAGTAAGCAGCAACCCCCACTTGGCCTCTGCTTTAGTTCTTGCCTCCATGTTTCTGCCTTAAGCTCCTAGACTGACCTCTGTCAGTGAAAGAGTAACCTGATATTTGCAAGCTAAAATAAACCCTTTCCTTCCCAAGTTGTTTTTGGTCATAGTGTTTTATCACAGCAATATGAAACTCTGACTAAGACACTGTGGTAGGAAACTGTGTCGCACAAAGTAGACCGCCTCTGACCTTTTGATGGATAAAGTTCTAGTTACAACCTAGCATGCACCTACTGCTGAATGTTTCCTGGTGAGCAGGTGAGTAAAAACAAAGAAGGAACCAATGTTGTCCCTGAAGCAATATAAAAACATGGAAAGCTGGACTAATTCGCTTCACTCTAGTAACCATTTGCTATTTGTGCTATAAAATCATATTGCCTGCCTTATATAGACATAAGATTTTAAAATGAAGACATCAAAGAAATCTGACATCTATCTCCTGCAAGCAGTATATTCAAGAACATTATCTAATAGTCTACCAGATAAAGCAAGCCTTTCGTTTTGTTAACACAGCATAAGCAAATTGGCCTATCATTCGCTCGAATAATCTCTCGCTATTATGCATCCTGCTCTGTCATAAAAGTGAAACTGTGTGCAGGTCTAGTAACCCCACGTATCTTCTAACAACCTCACAACCTAAAGCTGGCTTAGCTAAAAATCATAGCTCAACACAGAGGAAGGTCGTATGCAATTCATATTTGAGGGATAATCAAATCAATATTAACTGAATAACATGTATTTCTAGAAGTTTGCCAAGGCCAAGGACATAGGAAAAACTATGATTTTCCAACAGTCTCATTTGTATCATGTAAACGCAGACCTATCTATAGTGGGATTTTCAGGGTTATTACACGCTGTGGCAATGAGGATTACTCCCTTTCTGAAAAAACAAGCAAAGCTGTGTTTTTTAATCAGATTTAGCATAGCAAAATATGTACGGCTTTGTCTTATAAATCCAACACGCTTGCTGAGAATACAGCATGCTCTCAATGTTTGATGGTCTTTTACTGCTAAGAAAAGAACAAGACTCTAAGCAACATGTAGTATCCATGGTAACGTGTAGCTCGTCATTTGCTGTTCACAAAGGGAAAATTAATTCCATTTATTTACATTTTCAAGGATTTCATGCATTATAATATCTTGAGGGAATTCAAATGCAGCCTTGCTTATTTTGTTTATATGGTAAATGCATCTCCATTTTACAAAAGCCCTATAAAACCAAATAGCATGTACACTATAAAATAAAATAGAATTAATGTTATGGCGATGTTGACCTTATTTCTCCTTTGGCAACGTGAAGGTAGCACCATGAATTTAAAATGTTTTATTGTTGTATGTTTTTGTTATTGAAATAGTTTCCTTTAATAGAATTTTCAAGCTCTTGTAGAGTGAATCCATTAAAGAAAATGGATCTTGGGAGACAATTTATATGAAATTCAGTAAAATATAAGACCACAGTCATTTTTATTATTTCTTACTAGAAATGAGGACAATACCAATTTTTCTTGCCATCATCACTCTTTATTTCCCTCTTCTCCCTGTGGCATCTTTCTTTCCCTTACCTAATTCCTATGCCTTTTCTTACTTCTCCGAAGACTAACACTTAAGTAAGTTAGGTCTGTTCACCCTACTGTAGGTGATTAGTGAAAGAGCAAGCACCATGTGATTTCCTGATACAGCACTGGAGAAAACCCCTTTGGTCTTCACTGTTCAGAACAGAAAGGGCAAGAATTGCTCACTGGTTAGGGGTTACTTACTTCCCTTTCTAAACCCTGGGACTGTCGGCCTGTACAAAGCCCAGCTCAGTAATGACCCATCTGTCATATAAATCCTTGTTATAGATTCTGTGGGTGCAAAAAAGTTTTAATAAGCAATCTTGATATAAACAGTGTTTCTCTGGAGTCATAATACAGTAAAAGGAAAGGTGTTCTTTTTACTCTACAAAATAAGCTAATAACACTCCTGCCTTATAACCAGATCGCAAAGTTCTTCTTTCCCTGTATTTCTCTATCACTCTGGAGGAGTGGGTTAGACAGAGCAACTTCACATTTTCACAGATGTGTGAGCTTTTTCTGTTGATCAACTGACCATCCCATTTGCAGCTTTAGCAGTTTGGACCCACCCTTTGTGTGTCTCTTGTGGGAGCAGGGATCTGTAGTCACTGGACTGAATCTGCCCCTCTTCTAAACTCCACAGTCTCAGCACTGCAGTACACTGACTGTGCACTTTCATAGGCCACTTCATCCTAGTTATTTTAGGTATAATATATATATATATAGTGGGATGTAAACAGGATGACCTAGAAGTTGAATTTCAGTCATCTTAGGTCACCATTAAGTTTTAAAATACCTAATAGTGTAATAAATATTGTAATAGACACTGTGGCTTTCCTCCCAACAGCAATGCAAAAACTAATATCTGAAATACTAGTTGTTGAAATATTTCTATTAAAAACCTAAGGAATCAACCATGCAAAACTAGCACATTTATTTAATAGCAGCTCCACTCATAAGTGACAAATTTAGCTGACTAATGGTCTTCTGATAGGTGACTGTAACAATTGTGGTGGGACCATACTATGTAATATTATTCAGATATCAAGAATAAAAATGAGTTACCAAGACATGAGAAAACATAGAAGAACCTTTCACATATGTTGCTGAGTGTGGGAAAAACTCAGTCCAGGATACATACTGTCTAAGTTCAACATGGCACTTTGGAAAAGTCAAAACTAACCCAATCTTTAGAAGAACACAGTTCCCAGTGGTGAAAGGAAGAGAGAAATAAGCAAAGGAGATACTTAAATCATGCAAGCTACAGAGAGGTTCCTTAGACATTTATCAAAATCCATAGAAATTACAAACAGAATCTGAGCCCTAAAGAAAAGCAAGGTCTTAATTAACATATCAATATTAACTGCAAATAGTGCTTTATACCAATTCAAGCTGTGCACATTGGTACTGATCATTGGGCAAAACTGTAGAGTAGCTATGTTGACCTTACAGAAACTTTGTGTCCCCTGATTAGTTTCCTATAAATCTACAATTGCTCTAAGAAATAGTCTTTAAAAACAAAACCAGTGAATAAACAAAAATATTTAACACATCTTTAACACTGTGTAAAGGGGGATATTGCGGAATGGATAGGTTTAAGTAAGAATGGGGACAGGGAGCTTGGGAAGAGTGAGAGAAGACGGGTCAGCTAAAGCAATGGATGAAAAGGCTGATACTTGATTTACTAATTAAAAATAAAACAGAATTTGATGACAGTACTCCTGTGGGTAGATAGATAAAGTTGCTTCCATAAGTTGTAAGTTGTTAAATGAAAATCCAATCAGGGAATACCTTCCTATGAGGTATAGTCATGGAGTCTCCAAACCCTCAAAACAACGCAGGCAAATTATCATTGCTGTTAGTTTCCTGCCAGAACTAGATGGTAAGAGCTTCTTTGTGAAGGCATCACATCCTCTTAGTCTCAGACTTAGAGAAATTAAGGTGGAACTGTCTGGAAGCTTCCTCACTAGAAGGCTATCCCGCAAGAGTGCCAGAGGCTCTGCTCTGTGGGTTCCTGAAGGAGAACTCTCACCAATAGACTTACTCTGCTGTAGATCTTATATGCACACTACCAATCAGACAGGCAGGAAGTGCCCACTATTAGTAGTGCCGCATCTGTTAGAGGGATGATAAACTACTTTCTGATTAGATTTGTAGCCCACTACCACAAGAAGGAGTTCATGTTTGGTAGTGTAAACCTGGTTAAAAGCCCATGGCTGCAGAGGTCATAGGCCTGAGTGGGGAAGTTATTAACGTTGTTTCTGCTTAATGACCATAATATGCACATCAAATTGCCTTTTAAATAACTTTGTTTATACCTATTTCCTTCTTAAGCAATCTTGGCTAATCAATCACAAAATATGAGCATTTTATATACAGAAAGTGAGTTGCATCCTGATTTACTCGAGACTAAATTCTACCTCTAACTGGTATCTCCATTTAACTAAAAAGAACTTAGGGTACCTTCCATTTACAGACAGAGCAGATTCATACGCTGAATCTCTAATCCTCAGTGTGACTGTATTTGGATATATATCCATTAAGGGGAAATTGAGAATAAATGAGGTAATGTAAGTGGTAGAACCAAATCCTGTATGAATTGTGTCCTCATTTGAAGAGGAAGGAGCACCAGGGGGTTTATGCAGAGAGAAAAAGATCAGCTTGGGGACACAAGGAGGTTGCTGTTTGCAAGCCAGGGAGAAGGGCCTAGAAGAGAACCCTCCTCTGTCACCTTAGTCTTAGACTCCAGACTGCCAGTATTATCAGATGTCAGAAAGGAACTGCATGTTGTTTAAGCCATCCACTTGGTGGTATTTTGTTATAGGAACCCTAGAGGCTACTATAATCCATGTCTACTCTAGTACTTTGGTTTGAGTAACTGCCACTTTAGCCTTCATTAAAGCATCTTATTTTTCAATTATATTAAATACTTCCTAATGTCCTGGAATGAGATTTTTTTCAATCTCTTGATTTCCTAAGAAATAAAATTGTGTGCCTTTTATGACATATATTGTGACTCAAAACAATGCCTTACACAATTTATTATATTATGTTCCTTGGTGAATACATATCTAACTTATGTGACTACTTAGGCTAAGCCTTGGCAGAGAAAATTTATCCTACAGACATCTATGTTCTTTAAGTTGTTAATATGTCAAGCAAAATGTAAGGTTTTGAAAAAGAACAGTAGATGGATTTAAGTTGTTAAAGCTTAAGCAGGATTGCTAAAAAATTTGTTAAACCTATTCTTAATAAAATCTACATGTTCTAAACAACTTCTCTTAAGAATACAAAAATATGTAAATATCATTTTAGTTGGCATATGTCCATTGCTCATGGCAATGGATTTCAGAAGGATACTCATTTTGTTGACTTTTATTGTGTACTTTGACTATAGTTATGTTCCTTGCCCTGTCCTTTTAAGAAAAACAAGTTTTAAGTTTTCACTTGTTAATGCTAAGACTTCATTGCACTTACCTCGTCTGAATATGGAAGTTGTTTGTTGTTCCTGTGTGCTCATAATCATGAATGGCAGCTGCAAAGACCATGGCTAAAATTTCCAGTTCAGTGAGCCAGTGCTAGCAAAGAAAGCAAACACATTGTCACACTCAACATCTTCATCATCATTTCTCTTTATGGGGACATCTTTAGTGTGTTCAGAATGCACAGTTGTGTAAAATAATGCCCCATTTCTTTCATATGAATTTCCCTTCTCACTCCATTAATTGTGAATAATGGATGCTTTATGAAACCAATGATTGTGTCATGCTTTGTAAATTCAAAATTTAAAATTCAAAATATGATTGTTCATGCTACTTGGAAAAGGAGTTATTTTTCATCTTTTGAAAGGTTAACTCTAACTGGATTTTGAGATTACAGTCTTACTAGCTTGGTTTTGCATGATGTAAATGAAAATATCAATATCGTGGTCTTTTAACATGAAGTTCACCTCCATTAAAATGTATATAATAGATAATTGTAGAAGATCATACAGAAGATGCCATAAGAACAAATTTCCACTTAAAATTGAAAGTACTTATTTTTCTCAAGAGAGAAACTGAAATTTACTTTGAGATTTTCAGATATGGAATTGTTTCCAAGAATTTGCCAAATTTTGTATGTATAGCATGTATATTCCAATTCAGTGAAACTTAACGATGACAAAGGAAAGAATAATTTCATGTAAATTCAGACCCATCTATTTCATATTCACTGGTCTTTCTTTTACCATCGGTATAATACCATTTTTCTACTCCTATAGTTTATAGAATATTTCAATGAATTGTTCATTACTCACTTCAATTAACATACAATAACACATACAGCAATTAAAAATAAATAAAACATAATAAAATTAAATACTCATGCCATGTTGCCTGGGCATGTTTCACATGGTTACTAATCACATGGGCAAAGTGTTTTCACAGAGAAGAGCTAAAATACAAAATTTACCACCATCCATAAATAATTTTTTGGACAGTCCTGCAAGAAAACAGGACTTTTGTTAGGAAAAAAGTTCTAATGTGAGATGAAATTTTCTCTTGGACATTTTTCATACATTTGAAACACATAAAGACCTAAAACACAGACATGCACACACACCCATACATGCACATGTACATACAATTATACATAGATACACATATACACACATACGTATACATATACATGTACATACATGCCCATACATACATATATACTCATATACATATATGTGTACTATACATACATATGTATACATACATGCACACACAAGCCCATATATGCCCAAACATGCCCACACATGTACATGCACACACATATATACTCACATATATACATATGTATGTATGTATGCATACATACATATGTGCACATGTGCACATACACACACACAAACACACACACACACACACACACACACACACACACACACACAAGAAGAATACCAAATGACCTTTATTTATAGTTTGTAAGAGGTCACAGGATACAGGTACAATCTGGTACTGGTAGACAGATTTGATGTTGGAAATGGTTGGGGAAAAAAGATGGCTGAAAGTAAAAGTTCTTTACATAGAAACAGCAAATGGAGAATGATACCATATATATCATATCGATATGATGAATATGATTGATGTGGCCTATATTGAACCAGAGTTGGCAATAGCCCTATTATGTTTGAGAGCCAGATTAAATGAAGTTAAAAGGAGGAAGAAGAGTATGAAACCAAGTCATGCTCTTCTTTCACTAAAATTAATGGATTTGGATTTGCACAAAAGGCAGTCAGGAGTCACTGAAGACCCATGAGTTGGGAAGGATGAGCTGATGGGTATTGCCTCTTAGAGCTCACTGAGATGTGCTTCTCCCACTGAACTAAGGGCAGACTTTGGCACCCAGCAGGAGATACTGTTTGTAGAGGTTAATCTCATCAGTTTTCATAAAAGAGATGTAGTGGGGAACAGCAGAGAAGAGTGGATGGCAGTTAGTCCAGTGTGTGAGTCCGTTTTCATCCCCAGGGGAGTGAGCTGTTGACCTTCTGAGCTATAGTTCCTGTTAAAATGGAATTAAAGAGTATTTCTCTGCGAGCTTTCAAAAGTTTAAAGTAAATTTGTGTGCTGTTCCTATCAAAGCCTTGTCCAATATCTAAACACAGAGCAAACAGCATTTTTCCTACAGTCATTACTTTATGCTGCAAAGCATTGAATGGAGATGATGAGAGCTAGCATGTCCTAACCGATGGCACCTGACTTATGCAAGCCCTGTGTGTAGGGAGTGACGTTCAGAGCTAATGGGACTTAGCTGCTTGGTGCATGTACACATCCATCTGAGTCATTAGAAGGAAAAAGATGACCTCAGTACTAGCCTGCGTTACAGGCTGACCTGGGAGGGACCCTCTAGAGTTCCCACTGAGTCCATCATGAGTTGAGGAGAAAGGAGATTTAAAAAGTTGGTACCCTAGGGATCCATTGTTTATCAAAGAAACATGATTCCAAGGGAACAGAAATCACCTGTCATCTTCTAACATCTCTTATTGATTATAGTTATAAATTTAGCTCCTTTTTTTTAAAAAAAAGCAACTTTCAGTACCTACTATGACAATATCAAATATAAAGCTGCAAAGTATATTTAGAGATGGGATTTAATCACACATTATCTCATAATTATTTGAAGTTATTATCTTTCTAGCTGTCAAAATTAATTTTAAATGTCTTTTCTGTTTTTTTCTTAGTTAATCTCTGCCTCCCACAAAAAGAAGTTTCTCCTCCACAAACCCCACTTAGTTGTTAATGGGTTGTGGCTTTATTGATTTCCTTTAGATGAGAAAATTTGGGAATACATAAATATTTACATTCAAGTGAAAAATATTTTTATTTGTATTAGTTAAAGTAGAATTTTGGAATAACTGCTAGCTCTTTCACAGCTGATTCACTGGTTACTGGTGGTGAATGTCCTTAGAGCTAAAAAAAAAAAAAGTTTAAGCACAAAGACTTTTAAAAGAATTCCTGGGGACAAGCTAGGACATACAAGGTCAGATTATATCATGGTTCCTATCTGGAACAGAACCGAGTCCATCACTGAGGATCTGCTGGTCCTTGGTGGGCAGAAATCCAAGGTTAAAATGATGAGCCACGAGCAATGCAGATTCTGCACCTCCTCTAAACTGTAGACAGTATGTGGCCTAAAGGAGGGCTCAGGCAGACAAATTCTCAAGTGGGCAGTCCTCCTGCTACACAAGAAGAAAGTACTGACTCACAAAAAAAAAAGTACACAAGAAGAAAGCTCCTAACAGCTTACACAGCAGCGATAGACAGGACGGGCCAGAGATGTTGTTACATGGGCCGTTGAGATCCCATTATTCTTATACTGGTCCTATTTTCCACTCAGTAAATAAATATTTGTATCTTTATGTTGTTTGATAGCAAAGCTGGGTCCTGTGGAACCGGATCAGTGTGCCAGAGGTCACACAGGGACAAGAGCCAGGATTCAGACAAAAAAGGGTTGTATTTTCTTTTCCTTCTGTAGATAGCAGTAAGCCTCGTGGTTCAAGACCGTTGTTTGTGTTCTAATCATTCGAAAGCAAAATAACTAACTGAATTACCTGGATATATGAATGGGTAGAAGTTAGTAGAACTCTAAGACTATATTCACATTTAAATTGCCATGTATGTATGTGCATATGTGTGATAAAGTATATGTTTAGTCTAGGGAGAATTTTAGGTCAGAAAATCATATTGACTTGGTTCTTAAAGAAATTCTTTTTCCTTCAGAGCATTTTAAAGAGACATAATTAGTAACTATTTGAGCCTAAAGTGCTGGGGTTGACACATTTTCTTCATCAACTTTTTCGGGTAAAAACCTGCAGTAGTTTGTTATAATTTTACAAGAAAAGTATTGCATTGTGAAAGCTAATAATAATATGGCTTGAATTAACACTTATTTTCTTTCAGATGCTGCACAAAGTGCTTTATAGTGAGACTTAATGGCTCTTCATTACCAGTCTGTGAATTGGTCAGTATTATTAACTCTGTTTTAGTGAGGAGTTAATAGAGGCCAAAATGGAGAGCTAGCACATTAGAAGTGGCAGATAATGTTTTCAAAGCTGGTGGCAGCCTCCTAAACCCACGCTCTTTCAAACAGTATTCCCAAGGAAGCCATTACCACAGACCATGGGCATCCTGCCACATCTTCTGCAGATTGATCAGAGAAAAATAGAGTCATCCCAAAGTCTGGGAGTTGGCATCTGGCCAGGCAGTGGGTTGCAAATTCCAAAGGAAAGATTGCAAATTGCCTCTCTTTCTTCTACCCAGTTCCTTAGAGAGAATGAAGGTCACCAGCCACTGAGTACAAAGTGCTCTGGGTAGGGCCTTAGAGTGACCTTGTATTCAAAGAGATAGTTGGAGGTAGTTTGACATCACTCCACAGAGCAATGGCTCTTTAGTAAATGTATTTTCTGGACATCACTGTCACTGTGGCATGGGTTACAAGTTAATCAGGTGACAAAAGGAGAGAGAGGGAGGCAAGTGGCCTTGCCAACATCAAGTCTCTACCTCTCTCCACTGCTGATTGACTGTCAGGACTGAGGGCTTCCCCTCTGACATTAACACACAGGAAGCTCCATCACAATCCCTTTCAGATGATGCTCCTCAGAACACCTTGCAGGTGACAGATGCATTAGTCACCTGACAGCCTTGGCCTGGAACTGGAGTGCTCTAGAAATGTCACTCTGATAAGAGGCCAGCTCAAAATAGCAGGGAATCAACTCAACGCTTAAAGGAGTGATCCAGTCTTTTCCAAACCAAATCTGAAGGGTGACAAAGACTGGAACAGGTTTAGCTGGTATCTCTGTAATGCATTTTTGTTCCAAAGACCTAAATGTTCATTTGTATGAAAATTAGTGTTCACCTACCACCGTGGAAGAAAGCTTGTTAAAACTACATTTCCAAAACTGTCACATTTGTAGTGTGATCTCATTTTGACAAAATACTCAACACATTCATGAATTCATTTTACCTGCAAAAATTGTATTCCATTGTAAAATTCACTCTCCCTGTTGTTTTAAGTGCAGTTTCTGGATCTTAGTCTAGATGAAATTAGGTTTGCCAGGAGACTAATTTTGTAATGGTCACACTAACAGGTGACCCCACTGATATATTGCTGAAGAATGATTAAAATCAGAAGCCAAGTGTCATGCCAATTTTGTTAATAGAAAGGAAGTTACAATCACATTTGTGGTTTTCTCAGCAGTGTTTCTGACCTACACTAATGGCTTCATTTACTTGGTATTGTGCCAGAAAGCAGGGATGTGGGTTCAGAGTTCTCAGGCTTCAAGAGAAAAGGAAAGGGCATTTGATGCTCTAAACAAATCTTTGAAAGTCTGAGGTTAAAAGCACATGGTGGGTGAGAGGTTAGGAAGGGGAGTGGGCAACGAGATCAGGAGTAGAGAGGGCAGAGGAAAGAGGAGAGTAATCTGGCAGGGTGGGGAATCTCTAGGATGTGCCAGAGACCCAAACTGGGGGTGGGGAAGTCCCAGGGAGTCCATGGGGGTGAGTCTAGCTTAGACTCCTTCCTGGCGGTGGGGGGACATCGAGCCTGCAATGGCCACTTGCTGTACCCAGGCAGAACTCCCAGTGGAGGAATAAGGATAGTAACCCACCCACCAATTCTTCGACCCAAAATGTGTCCTGCCTACAAGATGTGCAGGGATAAAGATGGAGCAGAGAAGGAGGGAATGACCAACACAATGACTGGCCCAAATTGAGATCAATCCTATGGACAAGAACCAACCCCTGACACTATTAATGAGTGTCATCAATGATAGTTATGCTTGCAGGCAGAAGCATAATTGTCCTCTGAGAGGCTCCACCCAGCAGCCAAAGGAAAGAGAAACAGAAACCCACAGCCAAACATTAAATGGGTCTTGGGGAGTCTTGTGGAAGGGTCGAGGGAAAGATTGACAGACCTAAAAAAGGATAGGTACTCCACAGGAAGACCAACAGAGTCAAAGAACCTGGACCCTTGCGGACTCCCATAGACTGAACCACCAACCAAAGAGTAAGCATGGGGTTTTCCTAGATCCCCCCCACACACACACACATATGTAGCAGATACGCAGCTAGGTCTTCATGCAGGTCCCCCAACAACTGGAGTGGGAGCTGTCGCTGAATCTGTTGCTTGCCGATGGACCCCATTCTCCTAACTGGGCTTCCTTGTCCTGTGTCAGTGGGAGAGGATATACCTAGTCCTACAGTGACTTGATGTGCCATGATGTGATACCCAGAAGAAGTTCCCCCCTTCTCAGAGGAGAAGGCAAGTGGGGGAATGTGAGAAGGAACTACATGAGAGGGGGCACTAGAAGGAACAGGCGGGGAGTGATATTGGGGTGTAAAGTGAGTGGATGGATGAAGGAAGAGAGAGAGAAAGAGAGAGAGAGAGAGAGAGAGAGAGAGAGAGAGAGAGAGAGAAGAAGAAGAAGAAGAAGAAGAAGAAGAAGAAGAAGAAGAAGAGAGAGAGAGAGAGAGAGAGAGAGAAAGAAAGAAAGAAAGAAAGAAAGAAAGAAAGAAAGAAAGAAAGAAAGAAAGAAAGAAAGAAAAGAAAGAAAAGAAGTCACATGGTGGATTTGAAATTCTCTGCTTGTCCATTAATGTGACAACTCATATCTTTTCCGTGTAACCTTTGAACTTCAGAGTAAAAAGGATAAAAGAGAAGGTCTTTATTTGGTCCCCATGTCCTTGCAGTAAACAAAAGAAAACAACACAATGTGTTTGCACTGAATCGTATTGTAAGATGAAAACACTCTGGCTGGGCAGCCCTTTTTTTCTTTTTCAATTGTCTTCACAATTGAGCAGCTATTGAGTGAAAGCAAAGTGGGTGTGGCTTCTTCACCCTCCTTCGCAGCGAGCCAATCAGTTCACTCTCCACTGTAGAGTGTTATTTAAATAAATAGCGCTTTTTTCTTTTCTAGTTAACTTAAAAAACCACAACAAATTCACCTTATTGTCAGAGTCAGGACAGAGGCATTAGAAATCTACAGGCAAGTGGAGAACCCTAAGGCAGTGTTTCCCACAGACAACACTTAGAAAGGCTAGGAGCTCCCTAACCAATCTCATATATCATGCACACTAAAGCAAGGGAAAGTAGGGCCTTCCAGAAAGAACTGTGACAATGGAGACTCCTTGACCCAGAAGGTTTGGGGAAACTGAGATACTGCACAGGGGCACGCATTCAAGAGAAACCAAGAGTCCTGAAAATACTTAGGGCACTTTTTAAAGTGCTTTGGCATAGGGAGGGCATTTCTACAACATAGTGAAATTTTAAACTATTCCTTAAGTATTCATCTGAGATTCCCACCACCACCCATATCAACAAAGAGCCACAAGTATGAGCCACTCTAGACCACAAGACAGGGATGTCCTCCACTGTCTCCAGCTAGTGCAGCTAGCTGGCTGCAATCACACAAGACACCTCAAATGTAAGCCTTCCTGCTGGGACTCTTAGCCACAGGCCGTTGAGAGAGAGAAACAAATCACTGTCTCGATATACTGTGCTTTGGATGAATTTCTTGCAGAACAGATAACATGAACACAGGGCAGAAGAGGGACCCAACCCCAAGGCATGGAAGGATCTGCAAAGGACACAAGGAAAGCAAGGACTAAAAATGTCTTTAGTCAATGTGTACAGAACCGTGGGATAAACCCTCACACATGGATATTATATGTAGTCATCAACAGAATTAATTTCAGAATGAGAAAATGCAACTGTGATGATATTTTTCTGCCTTTGTCCATCTTGGAGAATCATGGGCCTGCTGTAGGTTGACCAGCTCTTTGGGACTCTATGCTAAGGTCTCAAAGGATCTTCCTGGGACCCTAGGCCTTATCATGCAGGGTGAAGAGCTTGAGGGAAGTTCATGAGTTCCGTGTGTAGGCATTGGAATGGGATGGTTCTGAAACAGCACATTGCTGAGATGCCAGCTTCCAACTCTGAGAAGAATTGTAACTCAAGAATCTAGTTTGAATAGATGCCACTTACAGACATTAATGACATTATTTTAGTAAACACTGGCACATAAGAAATTGAGAAGATGCAGGACTGGAGGGTGACTCATGGCCCATCCTCCCCAGTGCCCAACGTAGTAAGTATTTCTTTTTTCGGTCTAGTTGTATCCTGAACTGGAAGGCACCACAGAGATTCCCAGGCCTCCCACAATCTTCCCTTACTGTTACCCTAATTAATATCTGCAGGTTGCATATCTTGTTCATTCATTCATTCATTCATTCATTCATTCATTCACTGTGGTGCAAAAGTCAGAAAGGAATGCTCTCTGTCTCTGTGTTTATCTACATAATTCCCCCAATCCTCTGTAAGGACATGTCTGTGATTTCTAGTATTGTAAGCACATAGAAACAATCCTGAAGTTAGGTGAGCTAGAGAGTGAGTATTTATCCTTAACGTATTCTGAAGACACAAGGCTTTTTCTCTATGTCAATTATTTTACTTATTTTAATTTTGGTTTTTTTTTTTTTTTGTAAGAATAAAGAATTTACATGGAAAAGAATGTAGAAACAAACTACTCTTCAAGAGAGTATCCTGCATGCCCGGACAACAACAACAACAAAAATATACTCCAACAACACATTGGAGGCTCCTTGTCTCATAATGCCATGTCAGGGCTTTATATACATATACAAATTTCTCTCTCTTTATGTCAGTCTCTCTGTCTCTCTCTGTCTCTGTGTCTTTGTCTCTGTATCTGACTCTCTCTGTCTGTCTCTCTCCCTCCCTCTCTTTGTGTATGGTGTAGTGTTTTTATGGAATTCATGAATGTACAAATGAAAGGGTCTTGTGTCTGTGTTTGTGCCTTTTCTAGGATCCTTTACTTTCTATTTGTTTGTACTGTATATATTATTTGTCCTATTCCAATGGGTTATTATATTATATTATATCACATTATATTATTACCCTTAGAAGCCTGCTTGTTTTCTAATGAGAGACAGAAATGGGATGTGTATACTTGAGAGATAATTAGATGGGTGAAACTGAGAGGGATAGAAGGTGGGGAAACCATAATTATTATATGTAAGAAAAAATCCATTTGCAATAAAAGGGAAACAAAGTACAAGCAAAAATGTACTACAATTCAAATTTTAAAAAATTAACATTAAATATATTTTAATTGACCTTTAAGTATGTTTTCTTCCACAGAATTCGAATACTTTCTGAAAAATGTATAACAAATTTGTAACATCCCAGTGAGTTTTACATGTATGTTAGAAATACATATGATATTGTACACATATTTTTTCATGGCAAGAGGAACTCAGGAGAATGGTGGGTGCTGTCTTCGTGCTAAGACACTTCATTTATAAAGGGTTTCTTACCATGATTCCTGTATGAAGCATTATATAATGCACAGTTTGAGTGACGTCAGCTGCATGGACCAAATTATGATATGGATTTTTGTGCTTGCTGTAACCAACTTCTAAGGCTTCTGCAAAGGCAATTAGGCAAGAAACAGGAATCTGTGGAAAGCAATATTTATGATCATATTTTGGCCAAAATTGTTATGCTACATAAGAAAGAACACAGTGTTTGAAAATGGAACCAAATTAATGAGACAAATATGGACAGTAACTTCAAGTTCAATGTGATTCATCTTGAAAAATCATATTATTGATATGTTAGCTTTCGATGTGGGGGCCTGTAACCCAAATGAAATGGCTCATACCATATAGTTCCATCATTTTATATATTTCACAGTCAAGGAAAAAAAGGCTAGTTCTTAAAAGTATAAAATGCCTAAATATAAGCAGCAAGGCCTAGCATTCCCATCTGTAGGAGAAAATCTGTGGCTTCCCAGTACTTTGTAGCCTCTACAATGCCCTGATCTCCCAGAAAACAAAAGCTGGAAACTCAGACTACTCAGAAATCTGAATCAAATTGGTTGCTTACATGATTCTAAATGAAACCAATTTGAAGACCCATCTTTTCAATCTATGCAAAGCTTCCAGTCAATTAGATGTGGTACTGACATCCCAGCACTCCTGTGGCTGAGTTAAGAAGACTGTTTGAGATGATCCTGTGCTACATCGCAAATTCACAGTTACCCTGGGAATACATAGAAAGACCATGCCTCGATATTAAAAAATTGATAGGGCTTTTGTGTAGTACATGGGTACTAGAACCTACAGTACTTCTTCAAGACACAGTTTCTATCCTGCTAGTCTTCTGTGAGTGAGCAGTGGCTTCATCAGACAGTGAGCTCATCCTGCTAACCTGTGACCTGCTAAGTCAACCTGAAGGCATCCATCAATGGCTCAGTGTTCTGTATCATCATTTTTATTTACATAACCAATTCTCTGAGTGTCTGACTATTTGTTGACATTTCTGACCTTGAAGCGGTTGATAAGATCATATCTGGTAAAGAGTTCATAAATCATAAACTTCAGACTATGCTCCCCGCTTGCTTCATTTAAGGCAAATACGTCAAAAGACCATTTATCAACTTCCTGTAGAAAAGAGAGTGAGGATTTTAGACATCAAGATTGTGCTGCTTTTCACAGAAACTGATTTAACATATTAATCACTGAACATGCAACATGGAACTCGCAACTGAACACATTGAACTACATTGTACTGGGGGACTCTGCTGTGACTGAGCTTCGAGAGTCTAGCTGTCAGGCATCATGCAGCACCAAGGTTTTCCCTCCAGCTGCAGGATGATGAAGCTGATGTGATAAACTTGTAATAAACAGTCTAATGCTGCCTTCATCTTTTTCTCCCTCTGACTTCCTGTTATAAATCATTTTCTAGAATGGCTCCATTTTAAGGCAGGATCACTGGTGTACGGGTGACATCAATTGAGGGCTAGAAGAAAAAATAGTCCGGGTCTTTGTTTCCACTCATCCAGCCGCCTGCTTCTTTCTTTGCTTGGCATTTTAGCATAAAGGGCCAGTAATTTAGCTTAAAGCTCTGATATTATCTGTTGTTTGGAGGGATGTAAATTCCAGAGGGAATCAGAGCCTTATCCTCCCTCACATGACCCAGGCTGACTCACTTATGGACCTCCAAGCGACAGTGAGAACTAGAAGTGGCTCATTTGATTGAAAAGAGGGTTAGTAATCTCGCCACTTCATGCAGTTCTTTGGAGGATGTAAGCAGGTCTATAGGGAAACAGATGACACCTGTGATGTACCCCCTCTCAGTGGCACTGGGAGCAGGAAAGAGGACTACCTGCCAGCACTGTCAGCACATGGTTTTGCTGAAGAAAATCTAATGGAGTACATTATTTTGTTCTAAAGAAGATCCTGCCTGTCAGTAAGGAAGGCTTGGTGAAAGCACACACACACACACACACACACACACACACACACACTGGCCGATTTAGTGTTGGATAGTTAAGTGGACAGTTAAAGCGATGACTAATTATATATGTGTGTCAACACCCTTCAGAGTCTCTTTCCATTATGTGACCATTGCTGTGCAATTTGCAGTCTATCATTGCAATTTGATAGACTGTGAGATGCTGAAACTAAATGAAACATCTGATGGAGCCTCTGTAAAAATCTGTCCTGTGAAATATAATAGTGACAACTTCCAATGGTACTTTAAATGCTTTGTTATTTATGTGTCCATCCCCAGGCAGGCTTTCCCATGCTATGGGGGCTAGAGGGCAACTTTGTGGAGTCGGTTCTCTCCTTCCGTCCTTAGGTGAGTCCCAGGGATCGAACTATTGTCACCAGACTCTTTTGGCAAACTCCTTTTACCACTGGATCATCTTGTCATCCATTTTTAATCAGTTAAAATAAAATGCCAATTAAGTCTTTGTTTACTTGCATGCAATGGTTTAATTCCTCCCATTTGGCTGCAGTGTGATGCTTAGGCACTGACTTTTGACTCTTTGTAAATTAAAAATCTAATGTTCTTACTAGAAGGAGTTTAAGCACTGGTAAAGTTTAATGAACAGTAAATCTTTTATAAAATTCCAAAGTTAATAAGGAAGAGCTGGTTCATATGTTCAAGGTTTCCAGTCCGAGGCTGGAAGATGAATTGTAACTCCTCGTGCCTCATGTGGGCTTTACAAACAGTTGTGATTGACACTTGTCACCTACAGGAGCTGTCTAATACCTATGCTGCCAGACTGGTATTTCTGGAGGGTTCTCAGAAAACTCATTCACTAAGATGCTCTTTCTCCGTGATGTTTATGCCCTTGACGTTGCATTTAATGTAGTTTTAATCAGCTATATTTTACACAATGACTGTGCTCTTCTACTAAAATGTTTTAGTCGGTTTTTAAGCAAATAACTTACAAATAAACAAAGAAAAATGGTTTTCTTGCACATAGTTGAAGAAAGAAATAGGAATGGCAAAAATCTTTCAAAACAGAGTAGTTATGTTGAAGAGGTGTGATACTTATGTGCTTGTCTTTATTGTATCTTTGGAGACAGGGATATATTAACACACCTCATGAAAAATGGCCAGCCTTTTAAAGTTAGTAATAGTTAAATCAGCAGAGTAAAATATAGAGAGGATGCTTGGGACAAAAGGAAAACACACACAAAAAAAAATAAATATTGAAAAATTTAAATTGGAATTCCCCCTTCAAAAGAAAAAAAATAACAGAAATAAAGTAAGCCAAAATCTCTTGGATAATAAAGGGAAATCACCATAGGTTTGTTTTAGGGACAAAGTTGAGTCCTCACAAACAAATTAAGAGACAGGAAAAAGAAGAGAAGAGAGAGAAGAGAAGAGAGAGAAGAGAAGAGAGAGAAGAGGAGAGGAGAGGAGAGGAGAGGAGAGGAGAGGAGAGGAGAGGAGAGGAGAGGAGAGGAGAGGAGAGGAGAGGAGAGGAGAGGAGAGGAGAGGAGAGGAGAGGAGAGGAGAGGAGAGGAGAGGAGAGAAGAGAAGGGGGGAGGGGAGGGGAGGGGAGGGGAGGGGAGGGGAGGGGAGGGGAGGGGAGGGGAGGGGAGGGGAGGGGAGGGGAGGGGAGGGAAGGGAAGGGAAGGGAAGGGAAGGGAAGGGAAGGGAAGGGAAGGGAAGGGAAGGGAAGGGAGAGGGAAGGGGGAGAGGAGGGGAGGGGAGGGGAGGGGAGGGAAGGGAAGGGAAGGGAAGGGAAGGGAAGGGAAGGGAAGGGAAGGGAAGGGAAGGGAAGGGAAGGGAAGGGAAGGGAAGGGAGAGGGAGAGGGAAGGGAGAGGGAAGGGAAGGGAAGGGAAGGGAGAGGGAGAGGGAGAGGGAGAGGGAGAGGGAGAGGGAGAGGGAGAGGGAGAGGGAGAGGGAGAGGGAGAGGGAGAGGGAGAGGGAGAGGGAGAGGGAGAGGGAGAGGGAAGGGGAGGGGAGGGGAGGGGAGGGGAGGGGAGGGGAGGGGAGGGGAGGGGAGGGGAGGGGAGGGGAGGGGAGGGGAGGGGAGGGAAGGGAAGGGAAGGGAAGGGAAGGGAAGAGAAGAGAAGAGAAGAGAAGAGAAGAGAAGAGAAGAGAAGAGAAGAGAAGAGAAGAGAAGAGAAGAGAAGAGAAGAGAGAAGAGAAGAGGAAAAGGAGTTAAGAATGAAAAGCCTACAAGACTTCCTTGCAGAAGGAAGATACACCTGTGTGCTGCATGTCCCATGTGTAAAATGGAGTTGCGAGCCAGCAGCTTGCTGGCTCCAGCACACACAATACTGCAATCACACCTGGGGCATGGGGCAGGGCAGTCCCAGGAAGCCAGATACCAAGACAGGAAAGTTGTTTTTACTTTGTTAGTTACTGTGTCAATTTTTCAATTTCTCAGACTTTAAGCTCTTAAATCACTTTTTTCTTTTTATTTTTGTTATTTAAACACACACTAAAACACCTTTCTAATGCATAATAGAAGCATAAGAAGGCATGTATACTCTTGGAATAGTGACATTTCAAAGTGGAATTCAAGAACCAGGTAACTTAAAGCTGAAGGCAAAGCTCATACACTCATGTGTACAGATTGGTACTGACTTTATCACGAGTCAGATGTCATGTGACTCTATGGTGAATCGAGACTTGGTTGCTTTACACTTAACAGATGCTTAACATCATTTCCATATTGTAACATGTAGGCCGAAGGAAAGACCTGCTCTCATTTTTCTCCCAGGCACTGGAAGGAAAGTAAATCTATGTGATCACTTTACAAAGAAAAATAATTGAAATTCTTTCACCTTGAGTGTCACTATGACAGCTGCAGGATATGTCAAACCAACCATGTGATAGCTCTTCCTGTACATCCTAAAAGAGACAAAACGATTGCATGTGAAACATTCATCTGCACTTTCAGCTGATCTCTCAAATATCAGTCAAGGACAACTCTTGGTTTCTTCACCCTGCATCCCCACTGTAACAGTGGCAATAATAACCACCATTGTTTCTTTCGGTGACAGGGGTGGAGGGCATAGCGACTCTGAGAAGTGATCTTAGCTTCCACACATGGACAGCTTTCCCTGAGCTTCCTGCAATTAACAGGGTGACAGTATTCTCCATGTACAGGCCACCCCATCTGTGACAGCAGAATATTCTTGTTTTATGTCCATTTGTGTACTAAAAGTTGTACAATAGAGGTTAAATAGCATGCACAGGGTTGTGTTTCTGTCTACCTACCTGTCTGTCTGCCTGCCTGTCTGTCTGTCTATTTCAGAATGGTTACTATCAGAGGGAGACAGCAGCATCACGGTCTACATAGCTCTTTGTGGTTAAGGAGATAACAAAAGGTTAGACTGACAAAAAATAGCTCAAGACTGTTCAAACTGTCATCCAATATTATTTAAGGAAGCTTATTCTGAGAAAATGTTCTCTCCATTGTTGTAATAATATAAACAGTGATGGACTTTTATATACTTGTAACTTTTTTGTCTTTTGATGGGAAGCTAGTCTGCTTTTGTAATTTGATGGGAAGCTAAACCAAATAGAAGGTAGAGTCTAGTAAGGAAGACCCTAACACAGTTAATAGCAATTGACTTCTATCTGGGAGTATGGAAGATTTGTGACTATTTCCCAAGGTTCTGGAAAGATAAGGTTCAAGTATCAATGAGCTATATTCCTTAGATTGTATTGCCATGACTCCCCTCCCCTGCCCCAAAATAAGGAAAACACAGTAATTTGATTAAATATAAGAGATGTTAATATGAGAAATAATCAAGAAGAGAATTTTCTGCATTTTTAAATAAAAACCATTGTGGAAACATATGAGCATTTTTGAATCTGTGGTCTATGTGTTAAAAATCCAGAAAACTCATTGCTAAAAAAACCAATGTTTTTTTTTAAATTATAGTAAAGACCAAATGATTTATCATGCTTTCCTTTTAAATACTTCATGGGAGCTCAATTGGAAATGCGTTTGATCATCCTACCCTTTCTTGAAAGAGCACCTCCCCATGTCACCACAGACACATCACCACTCACTTTTCCTATTTCAATTTCATGTTTACTTGAAAGCTACTTTTAGATGTTGTGACCAGGATAGTAACAAACTTCTTTATTGGAAGACCTCAGTACAGTTTACAATTGGGACGTTTTTATTAATTACCCCATGGAGATAAGTATATTTATTCCAATCCTGCAGAGCAAAGAAAGTGCTAATCACACAACAAAGGTCCTCAAAAGCAATCACTGTCAATGAAGACACTTAGTTGTGGATTTGGAGGAAACAAATAGTCTTCATCTATGCATTTTATCTATAATTATCATGAAGAAAGGAGGGATGGGGTGGAAGAAAGGTCAATGACCAGGGAAATAATTAAAAAGCTAATGTAGGGGCTGGTGAGATGGCTCAGTGGGTAAGAGCACCCGACTGCTCTTCCAAAGGTCCAGAGTTCAAATCCCAGCAACCACATGGTGGCTAACAACCATCCGTAACGAGATCTGGTGCCCTCTTCTGGAGTGTCTGAAGATAGCTACAGTGTACTTACATATAATAAATAAATAAATTAAAAAAAAAAAGCTAATGTAGACATTGTAAGCCTTAAGTCGTATTAAAGCAGCGTGACTTCCTGGCATAGGAGGGAAGGGAGGATGGAAAAGCATAGAGAACCCGTGCTTTGAATTATAAGTTAAGCCACTTGGTAGCTGTGTGGCATTAGGAACCATCTTTAATAGTTCATTTATAAAAGCAGAATCTTAAGCATTCTGTGAAGAGTAAAGAACATAAATGCTGTACACAATCTAATAAATACCCAGCAGAAGATAGCTAGTATAACTAGTAACTACATTCATTATCCAACTGTCACATATCTCATAGTTCCTTGGGCCCAGTGACCACTCCTACACCACTGAATATCCTATATTGAGAAATAGGCCGTGAACATAGTATTACTTATTCTATGGAATGAAAAGATATGGGGAAGATTGCCCTCTTAAAGTAATTTTAAAAATTCCCCCATTAACCTATTACGTTACCTTCCTAACCCTATCATTAGGCACAGAAATATAGAATTGTAAATTTCATATACCAGCAAACATAAGTACATCAAATAAAAAGGGCATGTATCATGACTGCTCCAGGACATATTTGTGGAGCTGACTTTTACTGTATCAAACAGGTGATCTACCATACATCTTGGAAAAAGACTAAGAAATCTCCTGGAATCCAAGAAGTGGTGATGTCCAAGTGAAATTACAATGAATTATTTTAAGAGGTTTCTTTAAAACTACAAAACATTATTCCAAGCTTTAGAAGCAACGAAACATCCTTCTTCTCAATGCTGAACAAGAGAACATTTGGGCAAATAATTGCCAGGACTTGCTGAGGTGCTGGATCTCGGGAGGGAGGCTTTGCAGGAGAAGCAAAAAGACTTATATTTTCAGGACTAAAGGTAATTACTTTTGAAAATTCAAAATAAAAATATTAATAATAGGGACTCGACTTTGATAAATAAGATTCTATTTCTAAATACTTTGAGCATGTTAATTTATAATACTTAAATTGTTATTTAGTTATCTTCTGTGAGTTTTGATATTTCTATTTGGAAATCAGATTTGCTTGATGTTTCATATAAATAAATTGAAACACATCAGTTCAATATATGAATCCTGAATTCCTAACATTGTCTCAGATAGATGCACACTCAGTTAGGTGGTACCCACAGTTTACATTGGTTTTCAGCTTGCCATGGTTTGCAATAGTTTAAAAAAGGAAGATAACCCACTTCCCTTCAGCAGGCCAACCATGATGCTTCATCTGAGACTCTCTGAAATGCTGCTTAGATGTTTTTAACTTGATACCATGTGAAATCAATAACACTCAGACAGAAGGAACATGACTGTAGACATTCTCCTTAGTCTAGTCTCCTTGCTTGGCACTTCTGTTAGAATAAATCTATGCACCAGGCGAGGTAGGATCCTACCACTAGAGTATCCTTAGTATTAATTTATTGAAGCCAATCAGATGCAGGTAAGAAGCCTGCAAAGTAATTTGAATAATCACTCATTGGATGCTCTTTTGAGTTGTATCCTCATGAAATAAGCTCCTAGACGTCTTATCACAATTGTCCTAACAAATCTTGAAACTGCATCTTCAATAGCGCTCCTGTTACACTTTCTCATTTACATTTTGAAAATACAGTATCCTTTCCACTGTTCAATATAATATTGGAAATGATGTGAGATGAAGGAAGAGGCCAGAATTCACGTCCATGGGAAGGGTGCTGAGCTAGAAGCTGAGCAGGGTGACACAAGCCTCTCCAGAGGCAGGAGGATTGAAATTCAAAGCCAGTCTGGCCTAACTGGTCACTGTGTCAAAAAAGGGGCCCTGATAAATAATACAATTACTATCTGTCCCTCAATCTGCTCAGTTTCAAAAATACTGAATTTGCCACTTTACATATAATTAATATATTATGTTTGATCTGAGGGATTCCTGATAAATGCTTTGCAGTCTTGTCAAGCATGTTTATAATTGGCCTTTGTATAGTTTTAATTCTGAAACATTTCATTTTATAAAAAGAAGAGTAGCCTTTTCTCTTAAAGATAAAAAGAACACACTATGAAACTTGGCCATATTACTATGTATAAACACTGAAACCCATGGCATCAGAGAATCTTCTTTCAGAAACACGAATGCTAAAAACTAAGTTCTCCAAGCAGAAATGAGAGAGATTTCATCTCATGATGGAAACCAAGGAAGTGGTAAGTCTTTTCTATTTAGGACAAAACAACTAACTTGACTTTAAAATTAAAAAAATCCATTATAGGATCCATTTTGTGAGTTATTGCAATTTATTTACATAAAGTTAATTGCTAAAACATGAACATATTAGAAATGTTTGTAAACATGTCCACACGGGTGTGCTTCCAAATGGCTATAATCTCAATCTTTCTGTCATCCTAATAGAAATGTTTTAAAAAGTAAGGCAAGAGACTTCTGTTCTAGGCATAATAATCAGAAGACCTAAGTACCTGCTCTGGTTGTGCTAGCGTGTGTCTTCCGTAAGGTAATATGGACATGTAGTGCTTTGATGCACTACACACACTCGCTGACCGTCAGATTCTCTGGTCTTGGGATGTGAATCACATTACTTCCTTACCTTTCCACAAAAATCCCAGCCTGGACAGCATGGACAATGCTGCGAAACTTTGGTTTTTCTTCAGGCTTCTTTTTCATCATCCCCATTTTCCGTGTGAAAGTTGAAGCCAACCAATCCCGGACTTCCGATGGGACGGAGTCAGTCTGGATGTCGCTGAGTTCATCTTCAGTGTCCAGCAGTCTTCTGCAAACATATACACAGGATAAGCACTGAGAAATAGGAGCAGAGACTAACAAGGAAGCAAACATCCAAAACAAATATCCAAATATTTTCTTTGATTTGTTTTGCTTTTTTTTTAATGGCACACAGTTCTCTAATTATTCCTTAACACGAACTGTTTCTAAAAATTGAGTTAACATTTGGAAAGCTCTTTAAGTTTTCGAGCTGATCACTTGCTGAAGACATCAAATGATACACGACAGCATCTGCTGCTTTCCAAATATTGATAAAAAGTATTAGTAGTGGTTACGTTGTGTTGTCAATCTCATAAATATGCCACCCTAATGGTGATTAATTCAAAGCAAAGAAGAAAATTCATAAATAAGTGTGTGCTACTTATTTTTCTAGAAAGCAAGTAGGAGGGAAAGAAAAGGAGGTTGAGACTAAAATTCTTATATTTCATTTTCTACATAGTAGAGATAGGAAGTGCTGTTTGAATTTTTGAGGATTCCACAAGTCATTTGTATATACTATTTTATTGAGTAAGTTTTACTAAATTAAATAACTTAAGAATCCTAAAACAGTCTTTTAAACAATATCATTGAATATTTTACAACATTAGAAACTCATAAAGGGAGAAACAAGGGCAGTGAGATCATTTCTCAGGTAAAGGACTTGCCAGGAAAGCCTGAAGACCCAAGTTCAATTCCCAGGTCCATGTGAAAAGGGGGTAAGTTGTCCTTAGACTGACATTCACATATGTATTGTGGCATTTATGTGTGTATGTGTGTGTGTGCGCATTCCTGTGCGCGCGTGCACATACACACTCACACACAAACCCATACCATATACACTCACATAATAAACAATAAATAAAATTTTAAATAAAGATAAATGTATGGGAGTTGTTTTTTATTCTTCATGTTGAATTTTAGCACATGCTCAAGTTCCATTTACAAAATATCAGGTTATTTGCCTGTGACCTATGAACTCTCTCATGTATACCTTAAATAAGTTCTCCATTCTACATAACATTAATAAAATGTTATATATATATATATATATATAAACATTATATATATGTATATGCATATTTATGCCACACTGTCTTCTTTAAAGAAGAATGATAAAAAAAAAAGATCGTACACATTCAGTCCATATGCAATTTCATTTCCCAGATTCTTCTAATTGCTTAGCTGTTTGAACCCACAGTCATGGCGTGCAAGGATGAAAAGGGTTATGTCGAAAGCTCATTTCAGGAGCCTGAGATTCTCTGAGGAGGAGGAACACTGCTAGTTAAGAGTTGATTTTAACATAAGGGTGGAGATTTCATGGGGTTAGAACTTCTGACCAGGACCCAAGTGTCCCAGCATTTGGGAGGCTAAGGCAGGAGATTTCTAAGTTTGAGGTCAACCTGGATCAGCTTCAAATGAGACCTTTTCTCAACAAAACCAAAAGAGAAGTGCTGCCCAAGGCCATCTACAGAGTTAGGGACACAGTGTGTAGTATTAACTTCTGGGAAGTGACTTGGACTGGTTGATAAGGAGCTATAGCTACCACAGGTAGGGTTCTGAGGAAATACCCTGACTGAACACCTATCAGAGTCTTCCTAAAGACCTGAACTGAAAACAATAAATGAAAGATTTTCCCTAAATACAAACCCAGCTACACACACCAGTCTACTTTGTCTACAGAACACCAACTAGCTTTGTCCTGACATCTGAACTGACCGTTTCCTCAACAGTGCACCCAATCAATAACCTGCATGTATACAGCATGCTTTAGCCTTAACCTTTGTGTCCGTTTAACAAATGTGACCTTTTAAATGGCCCCCTCTATGTATTGTTTACTTCAATGCACACACAATACTTATTTTTCATGATACTTAATAAGTACATATGTACTTACAAAATACTGTAGTGAAAATAAACACTCCTTAAGTACTGTGATTACAAAACTACATGTAGACACAAGACAAAAGTCATACAACCGAATAATCATACTGATCAATACTCAGTTTGTGATTTTTTTCAAGTTTTTTTTCTTCTTACGTTTTAATGACTTTGATCTACCAATAGTCCAGTGACATTGTAATTTTAAGTAAAAATATTTTTTTGGCTATTTAAGTCATTTCAAGTTAGATTGCTTAGCCCATTTTAGTATAATACTATACTACATGCCTTGAAATTTTCATTACCTAAAGATCATGCCATTTTCAAGACCAATTTTCTTTTATGCCACGATCAAGTAAATCCACAGAGCAGGGTAGGTGGAACAGGAAGGATTGTGGTGTAATCACGTGATGTCATCACATTCCTCTCTTTCTCCTCTCTCTGTTCTTATCAGCAGGGTGAAACAGAATGCCAGGTGTGTGGTAACCATTACCTGTTTTTCTACAGCTAATTGGTACTGGGGACTTAAAGGCTATATATCCTAAACTCACAAACTTCCCAAGATAGACAGTCAGACAAGACAACATGGGTATAAAGGCACAGTGAGCATCACTGGGATGTGGTACTCTGGCAATTTGTAGTTATAATGTATTCAAGTCTTTCTTGAGAAGTAGGGTGTGGTTTCAGGAAAAGGAATGGTCTATATTTAGTATAGAATAAAGGAATAAAGGAAGTGAGTGTCAGAAACAAAGGCATGGGGTATGACATTGTATACAGAACAGGCAAATCTTGAAACATCAACAGACACTTCTCTAGTCACTCAACTGATATGGCAAAGAGAGAAGGGTGGAGTGTGATGCCTAGTTATGTGTTTAAATGCTGACCTAAGTGTTTCTACAAAGGTTCTGTTTTTTCATGTGAAGATGAAGCAAAGTAAATTACCCTTCAAAATGTGGATAGGCCTTATTGAATCATCTGAAAGGCCTTAAAAAATGATGAAATTATCTTAAAGAGAAAATTCTGAGTTGGGATGACTTTCAGATTCAAGATTATGGCATTAATTCCCTAAAATTTCCAGCTTGCTGGCCTACTTTACTCATTGCAAGATAGTCATTAAAACAGGCTTCCCTTCCTCTTTCCTCTATGAATACTGTAGATTTTAAGTCAGATACAGAATAAGGTCTTGGTACTATATTAATATTGATCTCTGGTAGTATATTGTTCATAGTTCTGGTTTTAATATGTAGTTCTGGTTTTAATATATAAATAAAATCCATATATAAACGAAACCTTTAAATGCAATATTCAAAATTATTGGTAATCTATAAAATGATAAAAAATTAAAATATTCTGGGCATAGTATTGGAGACCTTTAATTCCAGGACTTAGGAGATAGAAGCAGGTGAATATATGTGAGTTCAAGACCTTTCTGGTATACACAGTGAGTTTCTGGTAAGCCGGGCCAAATAGAAAGACCCTCTCTTAAAATAGATGGATGGATAGATAGATAGATAGATAGATAGATAGATAGATAGATAGATAGATGGTCTTATGATTTTACATTTCAAAGAAAGAGACTAAATGGAGAAGAGAATGAGGATATAAATATTACAGGAAATGCTGCTCTAAATAAGATCATCAGAGACAATTTGCACATCTGAAGAAATGTACAGGAAAAGTGTTTGTGATAACTCTATGCCTATAAAGGTTCAGAGATGCTAGCCCACATTGTATTACAATATGAACTATCATATGCTATGATAACTATTGGCATATTCTCCTTAGGAATTCATAAAGAACACTGTACAGGAAAGAAATGATAGGGCAGGCATATATGTGTAACATGCTACCACTGTTGACTTCTAAAAAATGTTCCACACTTTGACATGATGTTTTCTGTCCCATTGGGAGTCAGCAAAGATTAAAGAGTGGTTCTCAGACAAAGGCTATGTGTAGAAAGTGGACCAAGGAACTGAGAAAAACTGACCTTGCATCTGATTAGTGATCAAGTGATCCTTTGGAGCTATTTATAGGCTAAAATTTCTCTCTGAATAAGATGACACATCTCCCAAAGGGCTTATATTTTGAACTAGAAAGTTTGAAGGGAAAGGGAAATAAAGAAAGGGGCAAACTCGGAAGGAGAGGTCATGGGATTTTGACTCTTACAATTATATGTCAGTGAAAATATTTCTGTCTGAGGGGGACTCTTGCAAAATAGTCACACCCAAGGAAACACAGTCCTTTCCAGGAAGTTGGTGACCACAACTGAACCTAAGTATTACCATTTAAATGCTGGGTGTGATTAGGAAAGACTGGTTTCTCAAGTTTCAATGTTTCTTTTGCTTTCATGCCATTTGTATGATAAAGGATTTATTTCAAGAAACAGTTAACTCATCCTGTCCACCCCTAACATTTGACGAGTCCAAAGCAGGAACATAATTTTTCTATGTGAGATAGAATCAATATTTTGATGTCATTTGTCTGGTGAACAGACTGTGTGTACTACGCTTCAATTGTACAATGTTTCCCAAAAGGCTTACAAGTTAAGATGCAAACTGTCTGCTCCTTATATGATGAAACTGGACTAGCCTGGCTGTGTCTGTCTTGCTGCCCTGACTGTTCAGGCCACTACTTTCTATGCTTTACTCATAAATCATAAAATACTTCATAGTAACAATGTTGAATATGATTTTTTTAAAAAAAATGTCTAGCATGCTATATCTGAAAAAGGTAGAGGGAAAAACTCCAAATGTGTTTTGTCTTAGAAACTTGTCACCTCTAGGGGAGGACATATTCCCAAAAGGCCATCATTGGTGCCCTGCAATAGAAGTCTATGTTCAGAAGAACAATATGATGTTCTAGTGTTAAGGGTGAGGCTGAGTTCACATCTGCCATAATGTACCATTCTCGGACAATTGCAAGGTGGGATAAGAGAATCTCCTCTGCCTATTGTATGTGACATCTTGTGTAGTCAGTGTTTCCCACTAGATTCCCATGTATTTTTTATAGAGGAGCCCATTAATGTTATTTATTAAATTAACAATGTTTGTGTTATGAGTTGACTGACATGCTTTCTTTCATCTGCCTATTCACCAAAGAAACCTTGAACATGATACCAGTCTCACTCAGACTTCAGAACTATATAACATACAGATAAAGATTCAAACTAACGCTATTGCTTATATTCTGAACTGGGGCGGAGGGGGGGGAGAATAATCCAAAATAGCTCACTCAGTCCTCAAGATACTATGTTGGGGACAATTTTTCACCTTTATCTATTATAGTGATCAATAAAGGAAGCATGCACACTTAAGAGATTTGCTCAGTCAGTGGACATGACAAATTCTGAGCTGCAGAGTATCTTATTTTGAAGTCTGGGTCTTAAACCATTGAGATCTTGTTCACTTTAAATGTATGGTTCCCTTTCAAAGTTCAAAGTTCTCATTCAGTCAATAATTCCAGCAGTCATTATTCTCCATCCCCTCTATAACTTTGAAATTTAGAATTAAAAATAAACTTTAAAAATGTTTGGCTGGTGGATGCATCAGCCCTGCCTTGAGTGGGGAACAGAATCATCACAGGACAGAGAGGGAGAGGGGGCAGAGGGGGGGAGAGGGGGGAGGAAATAAGGGGGCAGTATCAGGTACTGGAGGGGATGGGAGAGAGGTACAGAAGGTCAGGAAATAGAATAAAAGTATGTAGGGGGGGGTGATGAGGAAATGAGGGTAGCCACTGGAGGGTCCCAGACACCAGGGAAAAATGAGGCTCCCAGGACCCAACAGGGATAACTTTGGCAGAAATGCGCAGAGAAGGGGGGATAGAAGCTATAGAGACAACCTCCAGCAGATAGACATGGTCCTCAGTTGAGGGATGGGGGCACCCACCCATCTCAAAGTTTTTAACCCAGAAATGTTCCTGTCCAAATGAAGAAAATGGACCAAAAATGGAGCAGAGACTGAAGGAAGGGCCAACTGGAGACTGTCCCATCTGAGGATCCATCCTGTCTGCAGACACAAAACCCTACATTGTTGCTATAGTCAAGAAGCACTTGCTGACAGGAATCTGGTGTGGCTGCTTCTCGGGAGTTCCGGCCAGCAACTGACCAATGCAGATGTGGAACTCTGGAGTCAGCTATCAGACTGTGCTCAGGGACCCCGTGGGGGAGCTGACTGAAGGACTGGAGGAGCATAGAGGGATTGCAACCCCATAGGAAGAACAACATTGGCTGACTGGACTAGCCAGTGTTCCCAGAGACTAGACCACCAACCAAGGAGTGTACAGGGGAGAATCCATGTCTCCAGATACATATGTAGCAGAGGATGGCCTTGCCTGACATCAATGGGAGGGCAGGCCCTTGATCCTGTGGAGGTCCCATGCCCCAGTGTAGGGGAATGCTAGAGCGGTGGGGTGGGAGAGGGTGGGAAGGTGGCGGAGCACCCTTATAGAGGCAAAGGGGAAGGAGTAGAGGGTGAATGTGGGATGGGGGGGTTGTGGAGGGGGTAACCGGGAAATGGGATATCATTTGAGATATAAACGAATGGAATGATTATTTAAAAAAAAAAATGTTTGTCTGAGAGGGAAAAATGGTGATGAGGAGATAATATGAATTTCAAGAGGTAGATGGGAGGTGTAGATTTGACCACTATAAGCATGTATGAAATTATCAAATAATTAAAAAAGAAAAAAATCTTATAGGAGTTTAGCTTAGTGGGGAAACTTTTGGTGGAAAAAAAAAAAAAGCTTAGATTTATTTCCAAAGTTGGTATCTGGAGCACTCTTCTATAGAAATGTCAGATGACAATAAAAAGTCTACGGTAATTTAAATGGTGATGCATTCGTTGCTAGCATAGAACTGGGTACATTTGAAATTCCATGTCTATCATCACTACCCTACCTGCTGAATTCTAAACACAGCAAAATAAATTCTTCCAGGATAGTATCAAAGCTTATTTATTTATTTATTTATTCCCTTTACTGTTCTCAAAGGGGCAAAGGTTTATACATTCTTAAGGTTTTGGTTGTTTAAAGCAGACATTATTCCTTTTCTGTGAATTTTGCAGGCATGGCCACTGTACGATATGAATAATGCCAAAGAAGACTTAGGAAAGTGCGCACGCATACACACTCACACTCTAAAGGCAGTGAAAAGACAGTGGCAGAATTGCCAAAATAATTTTTATATATGTTAAAAATGTACCTAGTTGGATAGGAAAAGCCACAGGTGCAGAAGTAGAATCGACAATACCATGTTGAGAAGAGGGGGAAATAAAAAAAAAAAAACCAGTTTCTGTTTCATTGGCACTCCCATTTTTTCTGTGTCTCTGATTTCTCCCCATCCTCCATCACTTTTTTTCCCTCCCAGCTTTATGTTTCAAACTCATCGAATCCAGTAGTGCTGCCTATATGCGCATGGGTAGGGCATCTCAGAGATAACATACCTGAAGAAAAATGGCATTAGTTGTTCGTTGCTTCTCAGCTAGAATTAGGACTTTCTTCCTGGATGTGGGATCCAGGCAGGCTTTGTCCTGTGCATGCAGTCAGAACCACTATGAGTTCATGTGTGCACCAGCCCTGCACACATGAAGTCTACTACCTCTGTCTCTTACAATATCTCTACTCTCTCATATAAAGTGATTCTTAAGTCCTGAAGTGAGGGAGTATAATTTAAATGTACCATTTAGAGTGAAGAACTGCACAGTCTGTTATTCTCTATGGAACAGTTATGGGTCTCTGTATTAATCACTATCTACTGCAAAGAACAAAGAAACACATCATCTCCTCCCCCCCCAAAAAAAAAACCCAGGTTTCTCTGGTGAGGATTGAGAAATGCATTTATCTGGGTACAAACTTAAGAGTACATGAAATGGTTTAAGACAATGTCCACTTAGTAGAATATAGTATTGAGTTGTCTCTGGAGTCCATGACCTTGACATGTAGTCCATGAATGAGCTCTGTCTCCTGGAGTGAGATCTTAGATTCAATTACAAAGTTGTTATTTCCATAGTATTCATGCTAGAGATGTGTTACTATATCTGGGAGGCCAGTGGTTATTATACTTCACAGCCTGGTAAGACTGTTGATCACTTTCTCCTGGGGAACATTACAGAACCTTTTAACTATGAAACCTGGCCAAGAAGGATGAAACTTTCAGATCAGTTCCATCTTGATTTGTCTATGTTTTATGATCCCAAGATCCTAGACTGACGAAAGTATTACAAATCAAGGACAGTCCTTGACTTCCTGGTACCTCAAACCCTCTTACTTAGCTCTTCATGCCCCTTGTCTTAATTGTATCCTGGAACCTGGAGGAAGGCTATCTTGGAACACATGATTGCCTCATACATAAAAGGGGGTATAGCTCCTAGACCACAGTCTTTTGATATCATTAATTTTCTACAAAATATACCCTCATTTTTCTTTGTGCCATAATATTTTGTTATGTATCTTGGTCTATAGTGTAGTTTACCAATCCTCCTGCCTCAACGTGTAGAGTGATAGAGTTAGAAGTGTGAGTGAGCGCTGACACTAGTTTTAGACCATTTCTGTATTTCTTTTTCTGAAGCCTTATTGTGATACCCTCTACTCAAGTAGACCTCAACGTGTGTTTCCCTGGATCAGTGAAATCCTCGAGCACTGAGAATTTACTAGAAGGGGAAACTGAGCTCTAAGTAGAACCTACTGAATCAGAAATTCTTGGAGCAGACCCAGAGTGCTGTTTTACCCAGCCTTCTTAGTGGCTTCAGGAACACCAATGTTTCAAAACTGCTGTTCTCCAATCACAGCTTGCCAGATGATGGGCATCTCTCTGTCAAAGAGGCTTCTGTATTCTTCTATAGGAATAACTCAGCAGCAGTAGTTATATTTATGTGTCTGTTATTTCACTGCCAGTGAATGACATGGAACAGATGTTAGAACCCCTGTGAAGATATGCTTATTTTTTAATCTCTTGCAATGATGCCACAGATGGGAAATACTTGTATGATGCTTGGTTGCAAAATACAAAAGCCAAATTTTCACCTGAGCAGAAGTGAACAGTGAGTGCTACAAAAAGATGAGGTATATTCAGGAAAAAGGAATATGAGAATATAAAAAATACAACTCTTACTCAACCCATGGGGCCAAAATAGAAGAGAGGATGGCAGTAGGGTACTGGCAGTCATCAAACAAGAGTGATTATCAGGCTGGTGATCCCCATGGCACAAAGAGATGTGAGAGAAAAAGATGGGGAGCAAACAGGCCACACATATTTTGGAACAAGACTTGTTGATTGAAAAGAATGAGCACATGCCTCTTTAAATATTTTGGAAAATAACCTCTGCCTGATTTCCAGTACTTGATATTTGCTCAAGAATCATCAACGCTGTTTGGCTTTATTATGAGATCATTATCATTGTGCTTCATTTAATACTTTGAAGTTTAATCAACATATGTTTTATTTTCTAGAAGATATCAGTTGTTAAATATAACAATTTAACTTAGGGAGCAGACATTACTGATTAGAATTACAGTTAGAATAGGATGAGATCTTGCTGGGATTGCAGAACAAAGCTGACCTATGTGGCCAGAAGGATGCTCCCAATGACAAATGACACCAAACCCGAGCTAAAGTAGCTTAAATACAAAGGAAACACGTTATTTTCATTAAAAATAAAAACTAAATGTAGGTTAACTTTAGCAAAGAATTTTTAAAATCAGCAGGTCAGGGGATGGAGAGATGTAACAACTGTTAAGAGCACTGGCTGCTCTTCTCAAACTCTTAATTCCCAGTACCTACATGGCATCTCATAACAATCTATAATCCCAGCCCCAAGGAATCTTGAAGTGGAAACTTAAGGGTCTTTCTTGCTTTTCTTGTCTTTCGTTCCTTTCTTGTCTTTCATTCCTTTCTTTCTTCCTTTCTTTCCTTTCTTTCTTTCTTTCTTTCTTTCTTTCTTTCTTTCTTTCTTTCTTTCTTTCTTTCTTTCTTTCTTTCTGTTTTTGGAAAGTCGGTTGGATGGTGTTTTGTTGGGGCAAATACGTGAAGGAATGCTGAGACATACGTGTAATACTATGACAGACTTGTAGAGGAATGTTTAGCTGAAGTAAACAGGAGAAAGGATGTTTTGTTAAAGCAAATATGTGAAAGGACATGGAATGAAAGATTTTTTTTTTTGTTAATGACATATGTATTGGTTTGTCTTATATTGTGTACTTGAGTTGTGTTTGTTGGGACTTTATAGAGAGAAATGTATTTAAAAACTTTTGTTGGTACGTTGTAGGGGTCATTTTTGTGGAGCTGGGTTGATTGATAGAGTGATGTCAACTGAGACAGACACACATGTTGAGAGAGACAAGCGTAGAAACAAAACTGTGGAGGACATGTGACATTTGGAGGGCATATACTAAGGACACAACAGACAGTGATGGAGGCTGAGCTAGACTTGCTTTTAGAGCTAACTGTACAATGCTTATGGATCTCCCATCTTCGATACACTGAGAGGGGAACATCCAAGAACTTCTGGCATTCCTGCTGTTCTCTTCTATTGATGATTTGTGCCAAGGCCAAGGCCTCACTGTCTCTACTAGGTAGTGCCACCCCTGCTGATTCCTGTTTGCTATCCAGACTTTACCAAGCTGGACTGCTGCTGTATCCCTAAAATGTTTGTAAGTAGACCAAGCTACCACTGCTGACCTGTGAACTAAATTGCCAATTTCCAGAAAACACAGATGGGAGTTGCTCCAAAGAACCTTTTCTAAACAGGTCCACTTTCCATCTTATCCTTTCTTTTCTACTACCACTAATGGGCAGTGGGATAAAAAGGAGATTAAAGCATTTTAAAACATCATTAAAAATAAGATTTAAGGCCGGGCAAGGTGGTGCAAACCTTTAATGCCAGCACTCGGGAGGCAGAGGCAGGCAGATTTCTGAGTTTGAGGCCAGCCTGGTCTACAAAGTGAGTTCCAGAACAGTCAGGGCTATATAGAGAAACCCTGTCTCAAAAATAAAAAGAAAAACCCAAAAACCAAAACCAAAACCAAAACAAACAAACAAACAAGCAAAAGATTTAAAAAAAATTAAAGTTACAGGATAGGATGCCCCTTTCTGGCTTTCATGCGCACTATACATACAAGAAGTACACAGACATACATATAGATGCAACACATTAAAATTATAATAATGATAATAATTACTTGAGAGTGGGAGGGGCTAAAGAAGAAAAGTGAGAAAGTAAAGTGATACAATTCTAATATATTAAAACTAAAAAATAAAAATCAGATTAACAATATCTAAGGCCCAAATTCCTTTTATATCTTTTATATCACCAGTTTGCATAAACTCTTATGCTGGAGAAGTGTTTCTATACAGTGCTGGCCAGACAGGTATGAGGGCCTGAGTTCCAATCGCACAGAAAAGACAAACAAACACAAGACAAGACAAAACAAGACAAGATAAGACAAGACAAAACAAACAAAACAAAACAAACAAAACAAAACAAAACCAGAAGGTCATGCATGACATTGTGGTCCTGTAAACCCAGCACTGGGGATCCAAAGACAGCATTGTCTCTGGAGCTCGCCAGGCATGCAATCCAGTCAGTGAGAGAAGAATTGAGGAAGATACTCAATGTTGGACTCTGCCTTACACACACACACACACACACACACACACACACACAAGCACATATAATTGTTTTTAAAAATTAAGAAGTATCACACTCATACCACACTCTTCCATAAGGAAAGAAACTTTTTTCCAACAGCAATCTTTCCGGAATTCCCTTTGGGCAGAATGACATCACATTTTGATGTCTAAGCACAGTGGTTAGGAAACTGGGAACTAGTCGTTTATTTCAGACAATTTGAATTCACTCATACTGATCCTTGGGTTAAATGTCCCTGGAAAATGATATGGGATAGTTTAGGACCAAATTTTAGGGTAGATTCTATTTTAATATAAATCTAATTAAGTTAATTATTTTATATTTCAAATTCATTAACTTCTCATCAAAACTAATATTGTAACTCATAGGGTTTTTGAGAATTTCACACAAGAATATGCAATGATGTCAGAAAATTGCATAATATATTGTCTTAGATATAACTTTCAAATGACATCATGCACATTATTAGAAAAGGATAGTGTTTAAAGTAACATATTTTTAAAGATTTTATTTTACATGTCATTGTTGTGGAATCTTATTTAATATGTGAAGGTTTTGTCAATCATCTCTAAGAACAACTGGGGATAATTTTTGGTCCGTTCACATTAGTGAGGCTGTTTCTGAAGGTTTATAGAAAGTAACAAACCACAGATGGTCAGAAAAGATGAAAACCAAACAAAACTGGTGTGACTTTTTTTATTTGGCATGGTTTTCACACCCGTGTACGAGGTGAGTACAGCCTACAAACACAGCATCCCAAACAGCTTATGCCACAAAAACAGAATTCATGAAAACCTTATCATTTGTTTTTGATGATCTATTGATCTCTAGCACACACAGTTCACCTGAACAGATAGATTTTCTCAGTATTTCTTCCAAGTGAAACTGACAAAGCAAAGGCCACATTTACAAGCTTTTAAGCAAACATCAACTGACTCCTTGCTCCCTCCTGCTGGCCAGGGTAGGTTAAGAAGGACGCTTGGGGACTGATGGACAGAGAATTTCACAGCAAAAAGAGACTGATGATTCATTCATCTTCTGTGTGAGAAAAGTAATGGCTGAGGATGAACAATAACAACACAGAAGGAAGAAAGAAAAAAAAAGAAGGAAGAAAGGAGAGAAGAGAAAAGAAAAACACTTTCCCTAAAAATAGCAAGAGGAAGACCAGGAAAATAAAACAGTATCTAAACTTCCTGCCAATGGATATTCTCAAGGTCCTACCCACACCCTCATCCATGTCCTCTTGCCTATAGAACTAACAGATATATTTAGTTAATTTATTTTATTTTATTTTATTTTATTTTATTTTTAGTTTGCACAGTCAACAAGATGTAGTTAGTGGTTTTTAAGAAACACTATCTTCCTTCTCAGTGTGTTAGCAAGTGACTTAAATAGCATCCCTTCTCTTGCTTGGGATATGTGCTACATGAGCTTATGAACCTAGTCCCCCTGGGCACAATGATTGAAGATAAGCTTGTTGCCTAACCCAAACCAATCAAATACGAGGATATACTTGTTAGGTCCTGTAGCAAGGAAAACCTTTTCATTCCTTTTAGATTTGACAGTTTGCAGAAGGTTTGGAGTCTGGAAATACTGGTAATGTCTTGCTACCACTCACAGCATCTGAGAGGTCACTCCAGAACAAGCAAAGCAGATCAACCTCTGCTGACATCATCTGTACCTAGAGTCAACCTATTTTATAGGCAGCACTAGTGGGCAATTCTTTGGTTAATGGGAGCTAGTAAATCAACTGTTCTGTTTAAGTGGGCTTGGCTGAGCTCAAGTCATAATTGAAACATCCTCAAAGATGTTTATAGCTCAGCTCTCTGCTTTCCTTCTTCCCCTCTCTTATTTTCTAAGTGTGAGAGGAATACACAGAGTCAATGCCATGGTGATGTGCACAGAGAATTTTCTCTCTACCTCACCGTGGTCCAAATGCTGTGTCTCTCACTGCTCATACTTGGACCAGGATTTCTGTAACCCCTTACTCACCTGTGGTGAGCAGATGGCTCAAACTCTAACCTGCCTTTCTGATTCAATTCTGATTCAAAAGTATGGCTTACATTCATTCATTCAGGAACTCTTGGCTGTGCACTGGATAGTTCCAGCTAACTTCTTCACGTGTATGACCCCATTAATAGTTTGTTCTGTTTGTCCTTTTCCCACACACTAGCAAACTCTGGAAGTGCAATCATAATAATTTCTTCAAAGCCACCCTTGCTAACTCTACTCAACATCATACTGGAGCTAGTGGCTTTTTCCCTTTGCTGGAGCTGTATTTCAGAGGGTTAGGACTTTCCTAACTCATCAGGGTTCTCCCTGAGACATTAGATTCACCAGTTCAGGAACCCTGTGCCGTACTGTACCCAGTCCACACCCTTGTGATACATGGCCCATGCCTGTGCCACCTCCGTTCTCCTTTTGGTCAGAGTCACCCTGTGTTTCTTAACCCTTTAAAGACTTTTACCAACACAATTCCCACTTCACAGACTATTTTCACATTTCCATCCTCGCCCTTGACTGCTATTGCTAATGTAATACAGTAACCATGAGACTTGAAAAACCATTAATGGTTGGAAGGGAGAGAAACTGACATTTGAAAAGGTTTTTAAAAAATTATGTATTCAACAGAGGCTTAATTTTAACTTCTGTGCAGACGGTTCCTTTGTTTTATTGAAAAACCTTTTGAATAGACCTCTTAGTTGCACTAAAGGGAAGATTCTACTCTGACATACAGGAGACTCAAAGAACGGGATTGAGCATGACATCATCTTTGGATTAGTCATGAACAAGGCTGTCCGTGATCATGCGGGTACACCAATTCGGATTCCTTATCTTACTGGGTTTTTTTTTTTAATATATAAGGGTTTTGATTGCATTCTTCTAGCCAGGAGATTAATCTCAGGAGAGGAAGGTCTGACTAAACATTGACCTTGATGGTTCTTTTAACCTTTGGACTTGAGATTCTGAATTCATGGTAGGAAAACACACTGAAAGGCTTCCCTATGGAGTGGGGACCTGAATTCTACCAGTTTGATATAAACACTGAGAGGATACAGTGGGGTCTCTGTGAAAGGGATGCACTCTGAGTTCTGAAAGCACCCACTAGGAAGACCTGACAGCAGTTCCAAATGAGTTGAGCTTCATGAATCAGAAAGGGATTCAGCTCCTGCTTTAGAACCGACCTGTATTATTAGGACTTTAAAATAATGGCCTACATAGAGACAAACCGGTTGGAGTGAGCACTGGCTGCCAAGCAGTGGGACAAGAGAGACTGATGAAATAAGGAAATATTCAGTGGACATTCTCGCAATCTTTAAGATGGGGGAAGATAGCCAAACAGCAAAGCAATTCTAATTAGCGATGACTAAAACTACCAGAAACGCTGGGGTTAGAACTTCCCAGTTCATGTCTCTAATTGATATCCTCTGTTACAATTCAATGTTCATACAGTTAGCACATTCTTAATGCTGAACATCTTAAAACCTCATATTAGAAGCTGTGCCCTGGAGAACGGTCTGGGAGAGCTACAGCAGAGGGCAGATTCAATAGGGAACCCGTGCTAGTCTAGTCGTATTTGGCTTGAAATCCAGACTCTAAATGATCACCACAAACTACTCCCTCTAGTAACAACTTGCTGCTACTCCTTGAAGTTTTTAATCTTGATTCTGAATCTCTGTGACACCCAGCCATCCTTTTGGGGCAGGCTTGCCCACAGTGCTCCCATTGCTCTTCACCTTCCTTGTTCCATTATAAATCCCATAGGATTCTGATAGTGGCTTACCATGTTCAGCCAATGGGTGCGAGGTCAATGGAAGTTGACTGGTAAATCCCTGCACCAAATGATCTCAAGGTTCTAGCCTCCCAGGTACTCACTCGGTGTCTGCCAGTGCAACTTTTTCAAGTGCTGACTGCCATCAGTACAGTCCCAATTTAGTTCTTAACATTGCCTTTCCCAAGATAAGAACTCATGGGCTTAGCTAGAATGCTAGTTAAGAGAGGATGTGTTAGCAGGGGTTAGACCCCTTCCATCACTTTGTACATATCTTTTATTCCATGGCTGTCTGAATTTTCTCCAGAACTCCAAACTGCTCTCGGGAAATTATTTGATATTTTCCTTAGTGGGCTTAAATTCTATATCTTAATATATTCTGTAACTCAAGCATGCAAAGTGTATCACATTTTACCTGTACAATAAAAATAATGGTTACAATTCAACTATTCCTCTGCCTGGCATATGTCACATGTAGTCCTCATGTCAGTCCTTATCTGTATTTCATAATTGAGACAGCTGAGTACTCTAGATTAAATGTCTTTATTTCAATTTTGAGTGCAGGTCCTGATTGTGAATGGCCTGCTCTTTTTAAGTGCAGAGACTATATTCTAGTCATGATAATCATAAGGATGGGCTCATATTAACAAAATAAAATAGGAAGCTATAGTTTTGAGATATTAGCAAATACAATATGCAGCTGGCTACCCTGGTATTCGTGAAGTCAGGGATGCTGCTTGGGTTGACTGTGCTACAATCCAAACAAGGACACACTGATTCTTTTTAGACCACTTGGATTACAACGGTGTTACTTTAAAAAAATAATAACCTCTAGAGACACATCTGAAAGACTCACAAATTCTGGAATTTTCATACGAAAATGTCTTTTATAAAACCTCACAAATGATCATTTCCACTGTGGGACTTACAATAATCTCCATAAAAGTCGTATTTCTATTTCTATCAAAAATTTGATTTTTCCCAACAAAAATCATCTTTACAGAGAGGTTTTTGTTTGGATTTGTTTGAACTGAAACCCTGCAGTCACATTTAGTAGGCATGTGCATGCACACACACTGATTAACTAAAATTCCTGTTTTATCCTATGTTAGCCTTTTCTTAAGCCCGGTCCATTTTCAAATATCTCCATGGAACATGTACAGAATAGTTCACTTTCTTTAAAGAATCTCTAGATCCAATTTTCAGAGGCCAGGCTATCTTAAAATATTAATTGACATACAACTAAATGCTGCCTCTTTATTTTACACAGCCCACTTTACTAGAATTCCTAAGACAAGCAGCAAACACATCTCAGAAATATCCTCACCTCCATGCTTCAGGCCTTACAAAATGCATAGGATTGCCCTAAAATGTCTTAAGTACACATTTCCAGCACACAGTTGGAAGAGTCTTGAGAAGTAGTTTTAGGTCTAGCGGATGGCATGATGGCAATGCTTAGCCATAGGCTTTCCAGGGAAGACAAAGCTCCAATGTGCAGCTTTGATTCTCTCCAGGGCATAGTGTCCTACTATAGCTAAGTTCAAGGCAACAGTATGGTAACAAAAGGTCATAACTGGGAAAAGGTGAGAAACAATACCCTCTGCATACCATGGAATCTAAGAATTTGTGATCAAGAAATCCATAAAAATCTCTGAAAGTGTTTTGTGTGTGTGTGTGTATGTGTAGGTGGGTACAAGAGGATGTCAGGTCTAACTCTCTAGCTTTTTGTTTGTTTGTTTGTTTGTTTACCTTATTCCCTTGAGTTCTTTCAGTGAACCTAAGCTCTCTACCTTTCTCTGTCAGAAAACTCCAGAAATTCATTGTCCCAACCCCCATCCCGCACTGTGGAAATAGGATATGCTGCTATGCCTGATTTTCTTTCATGTATGCTGGGGATCTTCCTGCTTGAGCAGCTACTACTTTTATACATTAAGCATTTGCTCTAGTCTTGAAAATACCTATGAGTCACTGTAACTAAATGGATTAGGTTGTGAATTGTAGTTAATAACCCAACTCGAGTATCAAGATTGCTAGAGGCTCTAACTCACTCTTCAGAGTACTCTCTTGAGTACGCTATGTAAATGTTTCTGGGATTCATTGTCCTTATGCTTGAAATAGTAATAAGAGAACTTGTATCTCATTGGGCTGCTGTGATGTTTAAATGAGCTTTAGTTGCTCCCATTAGTAAAATGCAGAAATTAGTCACTCTGATTATTGCATAAGATTGTGGATAGCTAGTGGCCTTTAGACGGTCGTGTAAACTTAGGGCATTATTACTAATCTAATAAACATGATGCTGTGGAAGGGTTTAAACACAGAAGCAGGGCTCTGGGGCAATAGTTCATTTTGTGAAGCACTCGCCTGGCATGCACAAAGCCCTGGGTTTAATTCACAGCACTACAAAAACTAGAGTTTATGCAAGCCAATACATAATTCACCGTCCCAGCCCCAAACCTACACTAGAAACAACCAACATAGCAGAAGTTGAATTTCTACCATTGTGCTGAACCTTTTTTTCCTGTACTAGAGAGTAATTTTCAAATGTAAAGGATTACAAAAAGTATAATATGTAGTTAATGACTTGAGGACCATGGAGACCTAAGCCAGCAAAATAACCATGAAGTCATAATTTCCATGGGAAGGACATTATCTAAGAATGAATAAATATAGCATATGAGCACTCAAATAAAGTTTGAACATCCAGGCAAATAAAAATTACATATGCTGCAAGATGTTGTAAACCTACAAAGAAGTGTTGAATTTTAAAGTTCGTTTATAAATAAATGTACCATATAATGTCTGGTCAAAAACAGACTGAAGAACTTCAAATGTGCTATGTTCAATCAACTTGTGAACTATAAGTAATACACTTAAAAGCAAAAGTCTAAAGAACGTATAGGTACACCTTCTGCATTTAGCACACACCTGGCTCTGTCCCCTTGGAATGGACCACCTATGCCATATGTCTTCAATGAAGATAATCAAAACAACCAACTCAGGGAATGACAGTAAAGTAAAAAGGAACCTGTGTTTTTCACCTCTTAATAACTCCAAACTAGGGTGGATTGGGTGGCATGGTGGTGCATGCCTGTACTCCCAGCATTTGGTAGGCAGGTGGATTTCTGTGTTTGAAGCCAGCCTGATCTACAGAGTGATGCCAGCACAGTCAGGGCTACACAGAGAAACCCTGTCTCATAAACAAAACAAAACCACTACCAACAACAAAAAAATAAAGGAAAAAACCTAAAAGAACAAATAAATAAAAACCTGTAAACCATATTCTATGGACCAAGGATGAATCACCTATACTCTACAGCCTGCACTGGGAATCTTTCTCTAAGAATGAAAAACATTTTAATTGTGGGGTGTATAAAAGTTTAACACAGGATTCAAGAACTCCAAAATTACTTGATTAGTGAAACCAGTAAAATGAAATATCATTTGTGGTCTAATCTCCATAAATAGAAGAGAGAAAAATACAGGATAAAATATTTTAATATGTCACTAGAAAATACATTATATTCATGGGGGAATTGAGAAGATTGGGACTGAGGTGGGGCTAAGACTTTGATAAATCATTTCTTTATACATTTGGCTTGAGTCATACTGTAACAGGCAAGCACAAACTTTTATTTCAAATACTTGAATAAGAGGGCAAGACTCTTTAAAACACTTAGCTCAGCCCCTGACCACGGATAACAATACAAATGTATTGCCTGTTAGCTAGCACTGTGCGTGAAGTTCAGTACACAGAGATGAATAGTTCCAACACACCTCTACTTTAACATTCCTCACCTTCTCCTGGGTCAGACTTGACCTATGTGAACATGAGCAGAGGGGACAGGGCCTGGTAGCATGTACACACTCCTTGTCTTCTGCACACTCTACTGTCACAGGTAGGTCAATGATGGGTGAGGAGATGGTAGGGTAAAGGTCTCAATGGACTTTTCATGTTACTGCAATCTATATAAATTCTCAAATGCTGGTACTTTTATTTCATCATAGGCATTCATGAGTCCTTCGGAGATAATTAATTCAAGAGTACACCTTGGACCTAATTTTCTCAGAAATTATGACTGCATTAATGGAGTTACAGTCCTGACTTCTATATGAGAAATAAGTGCAGCCTCTCTCTTTTCCCCATTTATCAGGACTCTATAGTACACCCAGAAACCTCTTCCTAATTCCCTTTGCCTTTGACCTGAAGTCTGGAAGTATGCATTTCTGTACCTGCATTCACTCAGTTCTGAATTCAGGGGAAAATCTCTTTTTCTTGTGACTTTCACCTTCTCTGGTGGGAAGTTCAGGACCCTGCCTCATTGTTTTCTGAGTACCAGGAGATACTAGTCAAATCACTTGAATTTACAAACACCAGTGAGAGGGATGGGGGATTTGGCTGAGAGCCACAGTACTGTGTTGACAACCCTCTTCAAATAAATGTCCCTGTCCAAACCTCCTCCAACTGCCAACTATGATGCTAGGTTTGGGGCATGAGATACTTAGCTAACATTCAGAAGCCCTACACATAAGCTTTGATGAATCTACCTCACGGGTCTCACATCCCTTTTCTCATATCAGATTTTGTATTCTGAGATTATTGAAGAATACAGTTTTACATTAGTGAAAACTGGTTTAAGCCTACATAAGTCTTGTGATATTTAAAAGTCTAAGAACAGTGAAGATGAAGAAGCAAGAAATTATTTTTGCTTAATATATGTAATGTTTGACTATTTTATTATATTCAAATATTTGGGGTAAAGAATAATTTTAAAAAGAATAATATTCCATTTAACTAAATATAAGAAAATGAACTTCAAATTTTAATACGATTTTGTTTTCTTTTTCATACCAAGTAATGCTAATTTGCTTTGTAATATAGAAAGGTCAAAAAGAGAGATGAGAAGAGAAGCAATGAAGACAAAAGTGGGTGGAGCTATGACTCACCTTGTCTCATCGATGTAAACAGCTTCCAGTACTGATGCTGCATATTCGATATTCTTCTTTAGGTCAACAACGTTGACATCACCTTTCTCCAGCTGCTTCACTAAGCATCTTAGTCTATTTCCAAAAAGGAGAGCGAGAGAGAGAGAAATAGATTTTTTTAATAACCAAGTAGAAATAGCTCAGTGTTAAAACATACAAGCTAAATAAAACAGTTAACATAACTACTTCTAGGTCATTATGCAGAAATATTTTCATTTTTGTATAATTAAAACCAATCTTATTAATATAAGTAATTATTAGAAGTGATATTCATGTCTCAGGAGTATTAAAAATATTAGTATGCAGCATGATAACCGTATTCAAGACCAGTTCTCCTGAAAATTCAAGACAACATGTTCAAGACACTTTCCTAAGAATATATATTTTAGGGTTAGAATTTTATCTATGATCCTTCTGCTTTCTCAGGGCTGGCCATGTTATCTTCTGACAGCACCATGACTACTGTGACTATTATCCACTATATGAAAAACAGGCAGAAAGATGAAAGGTGAAGCTTGATTTGGGGAGATGAGCAACTCTGTCCTAGTAACCCCTCCCCTCCATGACACTCGTTTTCAGCACAGGCCCACAGCAATGGACTGAAATGCCCAAACCCAGGAACTAAGAGAAATCTTCCTCGCTTAAATCATTCCTGATATTAGTTATAGTGATAAACATTCATCAACACTAGTTTGCTACAATAGTTCTTTTAGCCAAGGTGACTCTGAAAAATACTTTCTCTTGGCATTGTCCACAAGACCATGAGTTTCAATTCTTAGAGGAACTTCAAAGTGTCGAGTGCAACTAGGTCAGGTCTAGAATGCCGATTGACACTGACTCTGGGATGATTAAGGTCAATGCTTTAGGACCCCAAATTTGAAGATAATGAATGATCTTACAGCAATAGACATTCAACATGGTGAGATAATACAAATGATCTGGATATGAGTGTGACAATTTGGGGAACTTCTAAGCATGAATTGTAAAGCATCCATTTTTGGAAATGCTTTCCTGGGGTGAAGCCACCTTGCTTGTCCAGATCCAGATCCTCTGTCCAGAGGACAGAGGACCATCAACTGCTTTCTGTACCCAACACAGATAAGCAACATGAAGACACCTTAGGTATTTCCCTAAATTGTCAGGCGCTTTCATTTCATCTCTGTTCAGAGGCGATGGCAGTACACACCTACACTTGAACACTAGCTGAAATAGGATGACTTTAATTTTCCAGCAATTTACTTTTAGTGATTTCCAATACCAAGCTTTAGAGTATTTGAGAATGAATTGAGAGCTTTGAAAAAAAATAAGGGGAAAAGGGGGAGTTGACATTCCTCCACCTGGGGAGATATTTTCTCCATAGAAAATGTCACACCTTAGTTAAAACTTCTCAAGGAGGTGTGAACTATCACACTTCCACAACACTAACTTTGTGTAATAGAATATCCGCAGACATCACAGCATGAGTTGTACATAGCAATTGACTTATACAGAGTTGACACAGCAAAACAAAGTCCACCCCCTTATGGGAAGTACAACTCTAACAAGCTCCACAGAGGGCAGTGGTAAGCCTAGCACGGAGGCTTTATGAAGCACTGTGAGAAAGGATTCGGAAACTTCTAATCCATAAACTTGAAATTTGGTCAAGCTGCCTTTCCTTTATGAAAGTACAAAGGATTTCCACTTCTCTGAACTATGGAAATATTTACCGTGAGTAAATTATCCTTGTATATTATATTATCCTTGTGAAAGTTGAGAACTGTTTGACTGTAGCTGGCTGCAGGGTATACTTTGCAAACGGTGCATTTTCTGCATAATGATGGTTGATGACTGGATAGTATTCCAATAGATATGTACCACATCTTCCTCAGTTATGCACTGCGATGGGACACTGATGTTGTTTTGATTTGAAGCTCTAATGAGTAGTATTGAATAAACATATATAGAAGTCTCATCCATACTCTGATTTCGTTTTGCTTTATATGTTGTCGCTTAGCCATCTTCTTCAAACTGAAAAGTCTCCCTCCCATGCCTAGGGAGGACTTAGAAGCAACCTAGAAGATTGTGTCAAATCTTCAGGTAAGTCTACTTGGACATTGCCAGATGGGCATTCACTGACCCAAAGGTGAAACTCAACCCTTGATAAAACTTTCTCATGCACTTGGGGAAAGAGGATGTCACCAGAGTGTAAGATTTCTGGTGAGCTGTGATTTGAGCTGCCTTCCCATGTGTCTTCACTGTCATGATGGGTTGAAGCCTCAGAAACAGTGAGCAAGATAAACCTTTCTCCTTTAAGTTGTTTCTGTCAAGTATTGAGGTCTTACAGATGAAAACATAACTAATACACAACCCTAAGAATGTCAGAGAAGGAAGATGGAGGTGATTTGTGCCAGACATCATGACATGCACCTCTAACTGCACCACTTGGCATTTAAACCAAGAGGAAGACCATAAGTTCAAGACCACTTAGGGCCACAATTACTCTCAACTTCATATGTACACAACTAAACCTAATCATGAAGAATCAAATGAATCAAAATGAAGAACTCAAGAATAAAAAAAAGTTGATACAAAACTAGAGGAGCACTTCCTGGGAGATTACCCGTAGGTGGGTTTCTAACTCAGCCCGAGTGGTCCCCAGAGAGGCATTCCATCAGTAGCCTGTTACAGTAAGAGGTTATAATATATGCACAATAAGCATGGGCATCAGAAATGTGAAATGGTTTTATAAAGAAAATTATTTCCTACCCTAAAAGACTGGCATATATTTTGGAATGATTAGAATTCCCCTTTCTTACCTCTTTTGTCTATAAGCACAAAATATTTATTACTGAGTGAACATGTATATATATATATATGAGTATAAGAATATTTATGAATAAAATTGAAAACATGATATACATACAGATGCAAAATTGTATTCAAGGTCTCCACTTTATTAGAATCTTTCACCATCATCACCATCATTAACTGCTTACATTGGTTTTGTTTTGTTTTGTTTGTTTTGTTTTTACAAGGGTACCAGATACATCTGGAAAAATACCTATCTCATAAAACCTCTGAAGATTTCTGTCCACACTTAGTAACCAAACCATGCTTTATTTATTCATTTTAAACACACACACACTGAAATATCTCCTTATTTGTTCTGACACCGAGTCACACATTTAGCAGACACATGAAGAGGTAGAAAAAAAAAGATCAATAATGAGGTGTTAAGAAAGTGTGTCTAGGATAAGGCTTGAATGTAAATGAGCTAACTAGAAATGCCTTATGTTTTTGTAGAATTAGGGAGACCTGAAAACTAAGGTTTTAAATAAAGCGAGCTGTACTTTGGATCTTAGCATTTCCAGTACCATTAGATGGAATCCTGCAATTAAAGGATAGGAAAATCACCAATAGGCTTAGGTCTTTGTTTTTAATAATTTACCTGACCTCTCTGACCACTGTGATCATAAAGAGAGCCAGAAAGAGGGAGAAAATATCTATTTGTCTAATATTTTTTGTTCAATTTTATTTTAGCAAAGAGCATAATCTTAAAAGACTCTTTGGAATGAGAAATTTATTGAAACTTAGCATCACACTATATATCATGTATAGAATAATACCTAAGGAGATGTGCAGTGTGACAAATGTGGAAGCTTAACAGTAAATGGATAAAATTTGAGATGATTTGCCTTATAAAATAATAAAATACAGGGACATTTGTTTGACTTGAAATTTGAACAATTATAAAATATTTAGTATAGTTGCACAAAAATTAAACGTTAGGTAACTACAAATATACATACTTGATTGAATTGAGAATGGTGTCTCAGTGCTTTCTAGTCTTAGTTTTTTAAGACCTACAATGGTGACGTCAATGAGAATTGTCCCCACAGGTTCATGTGTTTGAATACTTTGGTCACTATTTGGTGGAACTGTTTGGGAATGCTTAGGAGGTGTGGCCTTGTTAGAGGAACAGACTTTAAGGTTTCAACATACTGGAGCCATTCTCAGTGTACTCTCTGCTTTCTGTTTGTGGGTCTGGAAATGAGTTCATAGCTACTGCTCCAGCACCATGCCTGCTTCTATTCTCCCTGCCATGATAGCCATAGACTCCTAGCCCTCTGAGGCTGTAAGCCCCAAATGAACCCTTCCTCCCATTAAAAAAAAGGAAGTGTGTCTAAAAGAATCACATGATCTGAGGTGGTGACATCAAATAGGAAGCTCCTGGGGTGGGAGGGCACATGGAGATGAGGCACACAGGAGAAAGGGGAAGAGAAAAAGAGAACATGAAAAGTTCACTTGAAAAGTGCTTTAGCCAGGCATGGTGGCACACACCTTTAATCCCAGCACTCCGGAGGCAGAGGCAGGCAGATTTCTGAGTTCAGCCTGGTCTATAAAGTGAGCTCCAGGATAGCCAGGGCTATACAGAGAAACTCACCTGGTAAAAAGGGGCTCACAGTCACTGAACCTCCAAAGAGCATGCATGGGATGGAACTAGTTACCCCACTTCCCACATATGTAACAGATGTGCAGCTTGGTCTACTTGCTGCTCCTTCAATAACTGGAGCAGGAGCTGTCTCTGAATCTGCTGTCTGCCCTTGGATCCCCTTCCCCTAACTGGGCTGTCTTGTCTAAGCTCAATAAGAGAAGTCCTACTGTAACTTGACATACCAATGCAGGTATGTCCAGAGATGGCTTCCCCTTCTCTGAGGAAAAAAGGAGGAGGTGAGGAATGGGAGGGGAGAGGGAGTTGACTGGAAGGAGAGGAGGGAGTGGAAGCTGTGATCGGGATGTAAAATACATACATACATACATACATACATACATACATACATACGAAAGAAGTGCCATAATGAGAGATAACTCTGTATAAGAAAATAAAAAAATCAAGAAAGACAAATATTGGCACAAATGCAACAGGAATGACTAAAATGGTCAACAAGGTTGTTAAAATGCAATTTATTATAATAAAATCATAAAAAGAACACTGAGGCAATACATTTAACAAGTCTGTTAAAATGAACCTGGAGAGATACAAACTACTAAATCTCCAGAAGAAATGGATAAAAGTGAATTTGTGTTAAAAGTCCTCCCCGAGAACCAAGAGAGTAGTGTAGAAGTTGAAAGAAACTTGGTAGTAGATGGTAATGCTCACATTAAGGATGGACACATGAAGGAGAGATAACATCACAACTATCAGAATAAGAAGCTACTGAACCACTTTCAGGAAGTCCTGCCTGCCTTGAAGCCTAAAACGATATAAAGTAACAATAAAGACCCATTAGAAAATGAAATCATGGACCCCAAACTATCAGGAAATTAACACCTGTGCCTCATCAAAGCAGCAGCACCTTCTGACATAAGGCCACGCGTCATGTTCCACTGTATTGGGACCACACTCTTTCCTTCATGTTCCACTGTATTGGGACCACACTCTTTCCTTCATGTTCCACTGTATTGGGACCACACTCTTTCCTTCATGTTCCACTGTATTGGGACCACACTCTTTCCTTCATGTTCCACTGTATTGGGACCACACTCTTTCCTTCATGTTCCACTGTATTGGGACCACACTCTTTCCTTCATGTTCCACTGTATTGGGACCACACTCTTTCCTTCATGTTCCACTGTATTGGGACCACACTCTTTCCTTCATGTTCCACTGTATTGGTAACTGGCGAGTTAGGTGCTACAGGTTCCCTACAAATATGAATCACTGAAGGAAACAATGAAGAAAACGGTAGGATGAGTTCCAACTGTACAGCGTTATGGTTGCATGGGATAGCAGCCTACTGGACCCCAGGCATTTACTAAGGGATACACCATAGGCACTTCCACAGCCCTCACAAACATAACTGTGGAAGATGACAGATGCCCTCCTATTCCTACGTTTCCTAATTGTGTCACTGTGTACATGTGTGTGTGTGTGTGTGTATGTGTGTGTGTGTATGAATAGCATGATTTATACCTCAAATGTGCACAACACAAAACAGCAAGTGATTAGCTTTATTACAGTAGCCTTAAATGCATTTAGATATGATTATAGTCTGCCTTAAAGGAACACAAAAATCCTATTGACAATGTGGTCATCTCTCACAACTTGTGGAAAATTGTGGTCAGGACCTTTACAGATTCCAGTGTCTATGGCTACCCAAATCTTTCAGAAACTGGTGTAGTCTTCGAGTGTATTCTATGCAATGCTCTTATGATTGCTTATAATCTTCAATGCTGTATCAGTACTGGGCTAGTAGATGCTATACTGTATTCTTTAGGGCATAGTGACAGAAGGAAAAGCCTGTGGATGTCTTAATTAGATGCAATATTTCTTCATTACTTTCAAAGCATGGGTGGATGGGTCAAGAGGCATGGAACCCGTGAGCACAGAGATACTGCCACTGTGATGATCGGTTTATCCTAAGTCGAAAATTACATCTAGTTTTCACTCTTCTCTAGTGACAAGTTAGTAACATATTTATAACTAGTTCAAGGGATGTTAGCTTATTGTTTTACAGAAATAGACATTGCATAATTTCCAGCATGTAAAAGCAGAATTCCCTTTTAAGTACAGAGATAGTTAGAAAGACCTTCAAGATCCCCTTCTTTCTCCTTGGAGACAGAACAAACAAAATAAAAACCTGTATAACTCTAAGACAGAAAGTATTAATCATTTAGACCTAGTCACTGTTAACAGCTCAAAAACACTATGTTTTAAATAAATATATACTAAAAATGTAATAAATGTATTTGAGGCTGTGTGTCTTGATGAAAAGACAGAAACTTTTGCCCACTAATGAGTTATTTACTCAAATCAAGGAGACAGGCTACAAATAAGGAACACTCATTACAGCCACACTGGAGCGCAGCTTAACATCTTAAATGTCATACTCCTGGACGTTTGAGAACTCATTTAGCACTCAGCTCAGCTGTACTTTGTCAAATACCTCTCATTTGTCCCTCCCATCTCTGTGGCTCTCTGTTATGGGCCTTAGATGCTCAATCTAACCTGTGGAGAGGGACGACATTGCAAATCAGAAGCATGGAGCACCAGAGGAAGTAGAAGGGAGGAGGAGTGGAGGCCTCATGGTGCTTGTTCAGTCGTCCTGAAGGCTCCTTCTACTTCTCCTCCTCTTCCTCTTCCTCCTCCCTTTCCTTCACCTTCCTCCTCCTTCCTTCCCTCCCTTTCTCCTCCTCTCTCTCCTTTCCTCCTTTCTACAGAGGAACTTTTGTGGGAAGCTCTCCACAGAGTTCTTCCCTCTCCCCTCTCCCTCCTCCTCCCTCTTCCTCTTCCTCTCCCCAATCTTTGTCTGTCCTCTTTCAGTCTCTTAATCATTCCATCTTCTCGTTGTGTTCTCCTTTCTGTGAATTTTTATAATTGTTCTGTTCATTGATGCTTCTGGTCTATGGGCAACCCTAAGGTGCCATGCTACTAAATTGGAAAGTGTTATGTAACTCTGGATGCATCTGTGAATACTGTACATGTGTAAAGACTATTAATCTCTTCTTCTCCTGTTACCTGTAGTGCATCTGTTTTAGCCTGCCACCCACAATACATCCCAGTGGAGCCATGTCACACCCTCTTTCCAGGGACATTTACTGCAGCCCTGTGACTTCATGAGAAGAAAAAAGGCAGGAAAGCCGAGGAAACCTGCCCCGACTTCACAGAAGCGAGTGATATAGACCCAAGTGCTGTCTTCTAGACTGTCTATAGTGATGGGCATCTAGCCTATGACAGAGTTAGTTAGGCTGAGAAATCTCACAGTCTTCTGTGGCTCAGTCACCACTCAGGAAATGCAGACCGTTTAGAAATGCTAGAAATCCACAAGCAAATTGACTCTCTCACACTGGGGGAGCCTGATACTGGGAAAGGGTGTTTGTTGAGAAGCACTGATGCAAGATGAACCAGGAAATTTGTGGTATATTTTAAAATAAATAAAAAGGAATATAGACATTAAGGAATTTATGGTTTTAAAAGTAATCCTGGTAGATTACTGTTTAGAAGTCTGTATTATGGTTCACCACTTAGAGTTCACTAACACAATAGAAGAATTGAAAATACAAGCTAACAGTAAGGCCAAAGAGGGTATTAAAGATGAGAGCAAAATTCCAGCACAGATTTGGAGCAGGGTGAGGTGTGGTAGCAGACTCACTGGGTAGTTAGCCTGATGCAACCTATAGTCACCTGGGAAGATAGTCTTAAGCAAGAAATTCTCGAGATCAGGTGTGTGAGGACTGGCATTTGATGGAGGAAGGACCCAGACTCACTAGTGGATGACACTATTGCATAGTCTGGGTCCTGGACTATGCAATATGTCTGAGAGTGAATAAACATAGCTAAAACTACAACACAGCATGTGTTGTGTAGCTGATAATAGGAATTTCTTCTTTATAGTTTTGGAATTCTGGAGGCTGAGCCCTCCATGAAGGCCTTCAGGTCGAGGGCTAGCTCCAGCTTCCTTCCTCCTTTCCATGTTCCTTTGCTGGCAGAAGAAGCAAATGAGCTTTTATTAAAAGATTGCTTTTAGTACAGCACAGATTTCCTTTCTGTAGCCCTGTGGCCTCAGGTCTACTCACTTCCCACAGGCTCCTCCTCCACAAACCATCTTTTTGGCAAGTAGGAGGATTAGATGTCACCACACAAATTTTCGGGGGGGGGGGGCGGAAACAAACATAACAAGTGGCTTGGAACATTTAATTAATGCAGAACCATCAGGCTTTAAAAATACACCAGCAGAGAAGGAAAATCATATAAAAATAGATTTTTTTGAGAAACATGCACACAAAAAATAAAACTACAGCAAGAAAATCAACATGGAATTTTTCCAATTATAATAGAGTACATAAGAAAGCCTGATAAACAGAAACATTTCCATAATAGTACCCAAAGCATAGAACTTGACACTCAGCAAGAAGAAAATTGAGTCTTTTAAAGAAGCCCTTGAAAGCCCACACTTTCCCCAGAGATGCAATTCCTAGCACAGGCAGCAATCCAACACAGCTTGAAAGATGGATACTTTTTATTATGAAGACTGTTGTATATACTACAAAATAAAACCCAACAACTTCTAATTTAGATGATTCTTATTCTCATTCATTCTCTCTCTCTCTCTCTCTCTCTCTCTCTCTCTCTCTCTCTCTCTCTCTCTCTCTCTCTCTCTCTCTCTCATTCCCCCTACCTCCCTGGTATGTCCCCACCATCTCTCAGGATCATTCGAGAAGATTATTTACTCACGAAATTCTTTTAGGATTTTTATATTGACATTGACAACAGTAGAAACAAATTCATTGTGATCAGCTTCTGAGTGGCAAATTTGGGGATGATTAACATTAGGAAGCAGAGAGTATTAAAATCAAGAACTTAATTCTTAGACTTGATCCCTGGAGTCACAAGACAACCAGTTGCCCAGTAAGGAGCCCTTCACATCAGTAACTGTGGGGAGTTTTGTTTGTACAGTGGATCACAATGACCTAGGTTGTTTCTGCTGTGGGAACACTCAATGCCACTGGGACAGGCAATCCTGCCTCTGTCCTCTGACTCTCTAAGTGTTCTTGTTAGATAAGGGTTTGGGCATTTACATGGCTCTCCCACTACAGACTTCTCACATTATGCTCACAAAACTACTCCCACAAAACAGTCTTCATACCTCTATGATTTCATGGATCTAGTTTGTTGTATAGCTGAATGGTGAGTGATTTCAATCCCATTCCTAGAGTCTGTTACCATTGTCATCTGGTTATCAGCTCCTTCAGCTTTATCACCATCATCTTCTCTTCAGCTATAGACAATGCCCACAGATCCCATCACATCTGCCAGATACCAATCAACAATCCTCTTCTTGATTCTGGAGAGCTATGTCTTGGAGTTTGTTTTCTTCTGGCCCAAATCTGTTCAGTTGCCCTCCAGTTTTGCAGCACACTGTGCACCCTGAGGCTTCTGATGACAACATTCTTTAGAATCACCCGTTTCTGGATTCAGCAACTTCCCCCTTCCTCGGTTCTCCATGCCTTGCTTTAAAACTGACATCTTCTAGTTCATTCCAACAAGATGTGCTTGGGACATAAATCCTTGTGTCTCTGAGTGCTAAAAATATTTTTTTTCTTTTCTTTCCATTTGATTGACACTTTGACAGAGTACTGTAAGCTGGGAAGCATTTTCTCTGAAAATGTATAAGTTCAGTTTCCTTGTGGTAGGGAGTCCACGTGGTTGCTGTGCTCTACTGACAGCTACTAATTTTCTTCCTGATTACATACCATATTTCAAGTGTCATTAAACCATCAGTCTCCAATTACTTTTCTTTTGTTCACTTTCATTTTTTTTTTATAAAAGCCTATCTCTACTATAATTTTAGGTGAGAAGCAGAGTTCAAGTTGGAAAGAAAATAAGTATGTGTGAAAATTTATTATCTTTATCCAAAAACTAAAAATAATGTAAATAAAGGAGGTACCAATAGACAAAACCAATAAAGACATTTTTTATGAAATCTCAAAATAACTGGATAAAATATTAATGATCAAGAAGCTTATAGAGGCAAATGGACATCACCCACTTGGCACTGTGTAAAACTATAGATTATCACCAAAGCAAGAAAAAAATGGCAGAGATACTTAAGAAAAGAAGAATCACAGCATAATTCAAAGTTCATGTATAGATATCTAGTTCTGGTCTGCAAACTCAGTGGATAACCCTGTGGCGCTTCTGTTTCAACTCCCTGACTCACCCCAAGACTGACTATGAAAACTCACAGCGCTCTGTGTCCCACACTCCGAAGATGCTTGACTCATTTTCTTTTGGAAATTTCAGTCTTTTTCTCCTCACCAGTGATTGCAGTGTTTCTGAAGGTGTGAGACTCCCTCGTGTTCTATAATGCTTGTGGTGACTTTTCTTTGGCAATTTGGTTTTACAATGTCCCATGGGAGAAAAAAAAATCATACTGAAAAAATCATAATGAGTTCTTTACTTAGAAGTATTTAAAATAAATTAGTTATTGAAAGAAATGACTTCACACTGGCCCGTGGAACAAATGGCTTGCAATAACTTGAGAGTGATACAATAAAATAACAAAGTAATCTCAAGAAACCTATCTGAATGCTAACCACATAGAAGAGAGGCCAGCCAGGACACTGATAAGCAGCCAGCCCGTGAAAGAACCAGATGTTAAGCACATCCTGCTGAGAAAGGGGAGTAGCCGCACACTCAGAGTGAGGAGTCCTCGCCACATGTACTCACAGTGAAGAAATTAAAGAAGACAGTGGTTGGGACAGATGCTGGGCAGTGAAAGGAACAAAGTTATGTAAGAATTCATTTTTAAAATTCCCTCTCTTGATCAGTCCTTGGGCTAACATGCCCCCAGTCTTACCGAGCAAATGATTGCTGATGGAAAGTAAAAAAATCAGTGCTTCAAACAAACAAACAAACAAACAAACAAACAGTCAATTCCTCTTCCAACACTAGAGTTATAATTTTTTAGTTTAATATTAACATTAAATATTTAAGAAGTTTTAAGGAAACAAATCTAAAGTGTTGAGGACAAATCTAAGATATTACTGATATATATTCGTGCTTCTGAATTGATACACAAATGTGCCTTAGTATACAATGTGATAAGGCCATAGGTACAATATAGAATGATCAAATCAGGATGTTTAGAATTTCCATCTCCTTAAACATTCGTCATTTTTACATGTTGGGAAACTTTCCAACTCCCCTCTTCTGCTCTTTCGTATGTAGTTGTGACCTACTGTGCTGTAAAATGTTAGAGCTTTTCCTATCTAGCTGCACTTCGTTGCCCAATACTGAACCTCCTTTGTCTGTGCTTGTCAGGCTAACATTACTCACTATGATGTCTTTCAAGTCTCCCCACATTGTTTCAAATAACATGAGAATCTGCTTCTGTATTGATGGATAATCAAGCTTCGGGTACAACGCGTTCCCTTCATTGACTCATGGAATTGTCAATGTCTCATTGACTTGTGGTTGGTTCCCTATCAGGGTTATTGGGAAGAGTTCTGCTGTGAGTACAGGAGCACAGGAATCTCTCTGGCAGAAGGTTTTCATTTCCTTTGGCTACATATACAGTAGTGGTGGAAAGGAACCATGTTATGTCTCTAGTTTCCTAAGGACCTTCCACTATGCTCTTCACCTTAACATCTCACACTGAATAGTGTAAGAGAGGTTTAGTGTATTGAAAACAAGTTTCACGGTGGTGCCACACTCCTTTGATCCCAGCACTCAGAGGCAGAGAAAGGTGGGTCTCTATGAGTTTGAGGCCAGCCTGGTCCACAGTTTGTTTTCTACAATAGCCAGGGCTGCACAAAGAGAAAAACCTGTCCCAAAACAAAAACAAACAAAAACAGTTCTACTATGAAATAAATTGTCCAAATTATGCCCTGGGAACTGCTTAGCTGACAACTTCCTGGTAACGTTTTCTCTTTCCAATTAACTTGAGGATCTGAATGGAACATCTGTACTGTGCATTTTCATGCAATTTTGGACTTTTTAAAAAAAGAAATACAATTTTTCATATGAAATGAAGACAGTTAAATTTTCATACTAAAGCAAAATATTTTCTTTGACCAAACTGAATTATTCTTCTTTACATTGAAAATTCTTAGTACATAAGTAGAACAAATTTACTGCACTCTACTTAAATGAAGTTTTCATAATATAGTACGGGAGGCATAGTGGTCCAAGCCTGTAGTTATGGCCCTTGGGAAGAAGAGGGGAAGAGAATTAGGTATTCAAAATGATCCTCAGCTGTATAGCAAATTCAACAGATATGTGAGACCCTGTCTGAAAACAAATCCAAACCAAAACAAAGACAAACCCATAACAGAATAAAAGTACCTAAACTCCAGACATCTGAACCACAAGAAGACTAGAAAGCCATAGTGAACATCTTGAGATAACACAAGCACAGAAGCAAGACAAAGATCAAGTAGGGTTTCAGAGAGGCTCTGCCGAGCTTCTGAGAAAATGATTACCCATCTAGTCATGGGATTTAAATTCTGACATTTAGGAGATTTTCTGAAATTCTTTTTCATCATATTTTCTGCCTGAGGCTTGATGTACAAATATATTCACAGGCTCATCTTCCCCAGATATTCTTTGGAGTCACTGGAAGTGAAACAAATTCTCAGAAGCATGGCTAATGCTTGCAGTCCCAAAGTCAGCAGACGTCAGGAGTAGGGAGATGACTCTGAGTCGGAGAGCTTGCTCCCCAGGCAGGAGGACCTGAGTTTGAATCCCAGCACCAATATAGTAAAGCAGAAACAAGTGCATGCACTTGTAAGCCAACTGCTGTGATGACAGGCATGGGGCATTGCTGGGGATTGCTGATCACCAGCCTTGCTGAAATAGCCTCTTCTGGGTTCAGTGAGAGCCTTTGTCTCAATGGAATAAGGCAGAAAAAGTACTAGAGAAAGTCCTCTTGTCTTCATATGACCTTTCCACCTGCTTACACACCTATATTCCATACACCATACCCCTACACGTTCTATGTATATACCACACACACAGACTTATATCACACGTTTACATAATACACACACATAAAAAATGACATATTTCTACTTTTAATAGTAAGACTCATAATACGATATTATTTGAAACTTTACTTAGTAGTGAGTATCTGTATAATGAAGTAAGAAGGTGTTTTTCAAATGTTGAATATTGGAGATGCTTCGCATGTGTAGGTAACGTTGTAAATATCAACTGTAAATACTTGGAGATGTTTTCCTCTAGTTACTTGTGCTGACCTATGGTTCATGTTTACAATTTCCCACGTTGGACATCTAAGCTCTTATGCTCTGTAGCTCTTATTCATTTGATGATATTTTCAAACAAATTGGTTTACTCGATTTTTTAATGTCTGTATATTTATTACTTTTTTTTGTAGTGCTGGCGATTGATATACTAAATGAGTTCTCTACCACTGAACTTTGATTATTCAATATGCAAAGTGCTTACTCATAGTGTGCTCAGAGTCCCATCCACACCTATGTGTTACTGATAAAGGACAAATGTGGCATGTATGGGCAGCATTGATTGGAACCAGTGAATTACCAAAAATTAGATATGAACTGAGGAGGGGACATGGAGAAATTGAAGGAGGGAGATGGAGACTATCTTTGATCATATTTCATTGTATACAGGTATGAAAAAGTAAATATCATTTAAAAATATGATGAATAAATGAATACCACAACACAAATCCATGATGGATAAGTACCAATATGTTGGAAAGCTATTCATCTGGGCCTGTTCAAGAGAGATTTTCTAAATAACCTCTGCTATTGGAAAGTATGTGTGTAATTTAATTTTACTGTTCTATCAGAATGAGGCACCATTTCTATGCATGGTTTTACTTTAATAAAAATGGCATTAATGGGTCATATAGGAAGAGATTTGTGTCTCTCAGAATACTGTCACATTGTAATTAAACCTGAAGCCATTTCTATAAACTAAATGTGCTGAAAGATAATGAAATATTTCTCCCACATTTTTCCAGGGAGTGTCCAGCATCTCTCCCATAGACTGCTCTTTAGGTAACCATATGTGTTATCACAGGAACCTGTGATTTTTAGTTCCAGTATCACTGTTTGGGCGAAGGTGAACACTGATTCAAGAGCACACAGTTGCCCGAGGATCAAGACTACTATGTAGCCTGGACACAAAGTTCAGATGAGACCAATCGATTACTATATGACCATCGCTATATGACGAGACTGGCTTCAAATTGTAGAGACTCACCTGCTTCTCAGGGTGATGAGACTAAGGGCATGCGCCATCACACCTGGCCTTAGATTTCTCACTACAAAAGTGTGAACTGGGAAGTAACAAGAATCCAGGTCGCTAGTGGCAGATAGATGAACACTAGCCAGTGTTCCTAAGGAGTCACGGAAAACACAAAGCATGAAGAAGCAAAGAGAACGCATGGTACAGAAGAGCAAGAGCCTTCGAGAGAGAAGAGCAAGGCCAGATCTGTAGAGAAGCCAATTCTTCAGCACGGAACCCCGGGAGTTGCCTGAGTCTCTCTCTCTGCAACCAGAACTGCAAAACAATGGGCAATGTTCTCCGCACGTTCTAGGCAAAGTCACAAGGTCCCCCGTCTGCTACGGCCTGGGCAAGAAGTCTTTCAGCAGAGGGTGTGACACAAAGCTTTTAAAGTACGGAAATGCTTCACCACCATTGCCTTGAATGTGAAGGGCTGTCAAAACTGTCAGGGGTATTTTATATAACGCACATTCCCAGGCACTGGTTGGAGCCCCCTGAACCACTGTCTCCAGGGACATGAGCATGGCTCAGTCTCAGAATTTTTAAACAACCTCCTGGTTTTGCTCCACTAGAGAAAATTAACAAACACAGCCTGTTCTCATTGAGACTGGGCCCTGAGTGAGTCAACTGTAGCTTCTCCTGTTCTCAGCAATACAAAAACTGTGACTTGTTGCATAAGCTTCCACTGTTTTTGCTTGTTTTGATATTTCCCATTGGTGGGAAGCAAAATGACACTTTCTTCTCCCTTCCCATAACCCAGCTCCACACACAAGAATACTGGCTTTGATTATTAAACTCCTTTGGCTTTGATTATTAAACTCCTTTTTGTAAGCCCCAAAACTGGGAAGACAAAAGCCTAAAAAATAAAGCTTTGCACTTGGATTAGCAACTAAAGGGAGTGTTCATTAAAGTAGACTGAGGTTCCTTTGGTAGCTGTAACTCTGAAGTTAAACCTGAGCAATATTCTCTAAGGACAAATGTGACAAGAAGAGCCCAATACAATACCCCACACCAAATAAAATAAACAACAGCCTGTGCTCTGTAAGGTACTGGGGGAGGTAGAGTCAGTTTTCTCTGAGGATAGGTGGACTACACTCTAGCTAATTGCCACATATCCAAGAGTATACAAGCAATACAAATTAGATCTAAAGGTGGGAGAATAGGGGGAAAGGAGCTGAATCTGGAAAAAGTAGTAACAGTGGGAGTGGTGAATATGCTCAAAATCTACAGTATGAAATTCTCAAAATGCTAATAAAAATAAAAATATTAAAGAAGAAAGCCCATGTTCTTACTTGCATCCTTCTATGTACAGAGTGATGCTAGGCCCGTCACTCAGACTCTCTTGGTATTTAAGCTCTGCCTTAGTACCCTGTGTCATCCTACTTTCAATAGCCAGCCCTGTGCCTCTATCAGAACACTTTCTTTTCACCAAAGCCCACCCAGCCTGTGTGCTTTCAATAATTCCAATGCCACATTACACAGAAATACATTTTTTTTAAAAAAATCTTAAAATTTACAGAGCATCACAAACACAGAAAAAGTCAGAGGCAATCAAGCAAAATGAAAAAAGCTTGAGGCGCCATAACTTCAAAGCTAGAGTCTCATCGTGATAGTAGCATAAAAATAGAGACATTGATCAAAATAAAAGAACAGATAGTGGAAAATTTCATCATTCTCTTATTGATTCTTTCTTTTCAAAGGGGTCAAGAACACTCAATAAGAAAAGGAAAACCGCTGGGCGGTGGTGGCGCACGCCTTTAATCCCAGCACTTAGGAGGCAGAGGCAGGCGGATTTCTGAGTATACAGAGAAACCCTGTCTCGAAAAACCAAAAAAAAAAAAGAAAAGGAAAACCTTGAAAATAATTGGGACAAGTAGACACTCACAAGAGGAATGACATCAGAACCTCATCCCACACCATTTGTAAAGATAAATGGAAGACTGAAAGTCAAACTTGACAACTGGGTCTAGAAGTGTTGCTCAGGTATGTAGCACCTGTCTGTCATGCCATGCCCTGGAATGGTACTTATCCTCACTACAACAAAAACAAGCAAAGGAATCCCAAAATTTTAAGACTACTCTGAAAACCTAGGAAAAATACACACAACATTGCTTTGGGTATGAGTGTTTTGTTTGCTTGGTTGATTTGAAGGTTTTGTACATAATTTAAAATAACTCATGAAATTTAAGAGGAGAAAGAAACACATGATATTATATCAAATTTACTGTCTCTAAACAACACAAACGTACAGATGAATAAAAGAATCTACTCAATAAAAGAAACAGATGATATCTGCAATATATATGTAGGAGGTGGGGAAGAAAAAAAAACAAAAGAAAAAAAAAAAAGAACTCCATAGCAAGAAAATGAATAACCTGATTATCAAAGTTAACTGACCCAAGCATGTATTTTTTAAATGACATCCAAATAACCAGCTAATATAATGAAAAGTAAACTCCCAACCAAGTTGACCAGAAAGGAAGTGTGAATTAGAATCAAAAGGAAACCACTTTATATCTGTTCAAATGGTGATCATCAAAACGAACAGTGATAACAAGGATTGGTGGAGGTGTGGAGAAAGATGACCTTGTGGAATGTAAATAAGTCCAGCCATTGTGAAACATAGTATGGGAATTATTCAAAGGAAAATCATTATTTCTGAACATTTGATATTAGTATTGATAGTGGTGTTGAAAATACAATTTGAAATGTAGTTTGCACAGGAGAATTTGTTCTCTTCTTCTATGGGAGGTTGCACTGACAATTCTATTCTGTATGCATTTACTAATTACAGCCTAAGTCAGCACAAATCACATGCAGACTTGGAACACCAAGGGAGGAATGTCACTTGCAGCATGTATAATTCATAAAGCATGAAAGGTTTTCTTTAAAGACCAATATTTTCATTTAATCAATTTTGCAACTAATTATTTCTACTTAACTTGAACAGGGGTGTATGGGGTTTATGCAAATTATCACTTCTGAACTGCTAAAACATATATTAAATATTGACATGATAAATAAAATATATTGCTAGAAATATTTGATTAGGAACCTTAAATGCAACTAGACGACACCGAAAAGTTTTAAAGTGTGTCTCATGTTCATGTTCAACTGTAAGTTAATCAAATCTTTATGTAGATAGGATTCCTTCCCTTTCATTTTCAACTGGGCAGATAATAAAAACCACTATAAAATGAAACAAACTAGAAATTAATGTGAATAGCTACAGAACAAGTCAATGAACTCTTTAAAAAAAGTGAGATTTGTTGAAGTTCAGTTTTAGAGACTTTAAAAGAGTAACAATAGTGAAAATTTAATAAATAAGAAAAAGAACTGGCATTTACTTTACTTTTAACTTTGTTATTATTATTGTTGCTCCTGTAATTGCTGTTGTGTGTCTATGTTGCATGCACATGTGGTCATGAGTCACAATGCTGTAGTGTGTGTGTGTGTGTGTGTGTGTGTGTGTGTGTGTGTGTGTGTTCGCGTGTGCAATAGTGCTCCTGTGAAGGTCAGAAGAGGCTCTATAGTACTGGTTTCTCCTTCCTCTTTCACATGATTCCTGGGATGGAGCTAAGATAATGAGGCTCCCACCATAAGCATCATTCCCTGCTGAGCCACTGGCATAGAATTACTGCTATGATTTGTTTACATTCATAGGTTCTTAGACAAGGTTGAACTCAGCAAGTAGCCCAGTGAACTGTACATCACCATTCTCAGACTGTTCTTTCATTTTGAGTATTCATGCTTCTCACGTGAGCTATTCTAAAGTTCAGTATAGAAAAAACTAGTGCTGTGTTTCCAGTGAGATGCTGTTACCCCAGAACAGATAATAGCATGGAGCATGGCAAATGTTGTAATGCAACAATACCAGCCAATCATATAGCACGCAACGTTCTTTTTCTATACCTAACCAAAATCCATTCTGCTTCTAATAATGAAACGTAAGATCTAGAAAAACATCAGTACTACATACAACAAAAATCCATCCTAATACCAATACCAATACCGATACCGATACCGATACCAATACCAATACAATACAATACAACATAACAAAAAACACAGTCAAATCAGCTTTATAAACCCAGAAGGCTGGAGAAAGCTTGAGGGGCAGCTGCCTAATGATGAAATCATAGTTAGGTTCTAGAATTAGAAGCCATTGTCAGTGGTTGAAAAACACTAATCGAAAAGTGGCAATGAGAGAGAAAATTCATTCAATTTAGATATTATTCAGTTCAGTTCATACAAATCTCCAAAAATATAAAACAACCAACCACCACTACAACAAAAACCAAGCCATTGTTTGAAGAGAATATGTGAATCATCAAACAAAAGCAGTTTGTAGATGTATACAGCCAGGTCAAAATATGCACAAGATTGCAGCTGAAGGAAAACACCACAACTGTTTTAAGAGTGTTTCTGGAATAAAGATAGTGAGAAGCAAAATAACAGTCAGTGACTGATGTACGCAGCTAGACAGTGGTGGAACAGGTGCTCAGCAACTCAATGCAACAGCTAAAACTGTGGAGTCAAAGCGTTGAAGAAAATAATTTTAAAAGAGAAAAGGTTAGAGTTCCCAAGTCATTAAGCTTGGCAAATCAGTTTGCAAACGGAGTGGTTGGCAGACAGTATAACTGAGGCAGGTCATGATGGAGGGGAAATCCTGGCGAAGGCACACACACACAGAGCCTATAGGAAGGAGAAACAACTCAGGAGCTAATTTCACTTTCAGAATGATAGCCTGTCCTTCTGTATTGTAACATCATTTGGGTTGGTGATTACATTTTTCTTAACATAATTAGTAAGATGATCTGCTGAGCTTCCTCACAGTAGGGTCTGCAGAGAAAGGAGGCTTGCTTAAAAAAAAAAATCCTGTGGTTTTTTATAAAGATAGGTAGACAGACAGATGGCTATTTAGTAGTATCTTCTTACTGGGGAATAAGACAGGCAAAGAAAATATCCCTTCTATCTTAGTCAGGGTTTCTATTCCTGCACAAACATCATGACCAAGATGCAAGTTGGGGAGGAAAGGGTTTATTCGGCTTACACTTCCATGCTGCTGTTCATCACCAAAGGAAGTCAGGACTGGAACTCAGACAGGTCAGGGAGCAGCAGCTGATGCAGAGGCCATGGAGGGATGTTCTTTACTGGCTTGCCTCCCCTGGCTTGCTCAGCCTGCTCTCTTATAGAACCCAAGACTACCAGCCCAGGGATGGTCCCACCCACAAGGGGCCTTTCCCCCTTGATCACTAATTGAGAAAATGCCTTTCAGTTGGATCTCATGGAGGCATTTCCTCAACTGAAGCTCCTTTCTCTGTGATAACTCAGCTGTGTCAAGTTGACACAAAAATAGCCAGTACACCTTCCATGGCGTAGAAGAAATAATTAGGAATAAGAAGTTGCAGGGAATTTGAAATTTCTAGAAAATATCAGCTGAAAAGAATAACCAAAAATAGTACTTTGTGATTACAGGAGCCTCTGTTAAACAGCCAGTGCTTCAAAAACCTTGCAAATAACTTCATTACCTCAGTACACATGATTTCCCAAAGATGTTGCTATGGCTAATTGATCCCTTTGCAGACAGCACAGCTCCATCATGTTAACTTTTATTTCTATCACCCACACTTCCCAGATCCTGCTGATCACATGGTTCCTCGCTACCAACGCGGTGAGGAGTGTCATAGTCCCACTTGTCTACCCTGACAAATACCAAATAACTAGTTCCTTTTCTACCCAAGCACTTAGCTGAAGTTACATTTAGGAGTTGCTTTGCAGAACTGAATCTTCAGGTCTGTACATTAAAGTCTCCCACCCAACTGCAGCGATGATTTCTTACTTTTTCCCCCCTGAGGAGACAGTGGGAGATGTCAAGGATCTGAGCTCCTTGAGCAATACTATGCCTATTGCATTTTGAACAATTGCTTCCTAAGCATTCAAATGGGTTCCGATGTTAAAAAGTACCTCACAGGGACATAGAGCTGGGAGACTGACTACCTTATAAAAGAAATACTTTCCTGGCTATCACAAATTCCACTCCTCTCTGCCTTTTATCAGTACTCTGTTTCCTGGCAAAGTTTAAGTGAACCTGTCTCCAGAAACTATTGCATGACCTCCTTTGCAGTTCCTGATTTTGTTGTTGCTCATAAGTCCGTTTACTATGGTGTGCATGAATTTATTTCCTTTTCCTTGTTTCTATTTCTACACAAGTGTTCTCTGTGTAGCCCAGGCTGGCTCAAATCCACAGCAATCATTGTGCCTCAACCTCTCAGTGCTAGGATCACAGGCATGTGCCACCATGCCAGGCTACATCTATTCTTTAAAGTCAGGTTCATTAATGTGCTATTTACATAATAAGCACAATTATTCTTAAACAACCAATCAATGAATTTTGACAAGTGCACATAGACATGGAGCTGTCAGGTGAGGTAAAGGCAGAACATTTTTATCTTTTGTTGCATCATTACTCTTTCCCACCAACTCCTCCTCTTGGTGTCTGGTGTGTTCTCTGTCTCTGTGTTCTGTTTTCCTAAAATGTCACAGAAATGGAAACATATTATCCAGAGCCACCTGGGTCTGGCTTCCCTCACTGAGGAAATCTTCATGGCCTCAGACTCAGTTTTGTCATTTCGTGCATGAGGAGTTTGCTCTTGTTCATTGCTGGCTGCGAGGCCATTGTATTTTTCTAAACATGGACTGACACCAAGGTTTATAAGGGTCATGATAAGATGCCTTCAGACACATTTCCCTCAAGGGAGGGAGGAAGATATGGATGAGAGGACTGGAAAGGGGGGGGGGACAACATTTGAAATGTAAATAAATAAAATAATTAATAAAAAAGTTGCAATACATCATTCATACTGAGGAGTTATTTTATATTCATTAAAACTTTACAAAGAGGATTTATGAATTCACACAATTTCATTAACTGAGTATCAAGTGAAGGAACAGGCATTAGTATTTTAATTTTCCAGAGGGTCAAGCTGAGATCGAAGAGACGATTTGCTCACTACCCCATGCTTAGTAAATCCCAGACAGTGGTCTTTTGAATTCTCAGTTCTTTGCATCCTGCCAAACTCATCACATAAGAATGGATTCCCACTGCCAGTTTTAGTGTTAACAGTATTTGTTAAGCTTGCTGGGGCTTCACTGGGAATTTAGCAGAGGCAACTAAGTGAGTCAGAAATCTTAGTCTGTTTTTCTAAATTATATTGCAAAATATTATCATATGATATATATATATGTTCTAAAAGTTGTTAAATGTGCCACACTTGTAGAAGCATTTAAAATGTTTCTGTGTTGAGATTATTATATTAATTGTAGAAAAAGACAGGTAAAATGTGGATAATTTTCTCATTTCTGCTGTGTGTGTGTGTGTGTTTTAAGAATCTATAAAAAAAAATAACAATCTGCCAAATTTCTGTTGGATTGCAGCACTCATTAAAAACAGTGAACGATGGTCTCTCTCCTCCTGCAGGACTCTAAGAACGGACGTTTTCACTGTCCCTCAGTTGGCAAGCTTTTGTTTAGGTTTAAGAGGCTTGTGTTTTGGTTTCATCTTGCTTCCAAATAATAAATTTTTGGTCTGGAATTTAGACAAGTTTAGTTATGCAATGCATCTGAATACGAAAGTTAAACACGTTTCCAGGCTGCCCAGATGTTTGCTCTCTCGTGCATTTATACCTTATGACACATGTAGTGATATGCAGCGCCAAAGGTGTTTTAAATATTTATGCTCATTTTTAAGAAAGCTGATGTTCTCTGGACATTGCTCATCTGCTTCAGAAAGGAAGGTAGTGCTTGAGAAAAGCCACAGTCATTCAGTGACAGGCTTGTAAATAGCATTTCATGTCATCTCCACTATGCTACATCATGTGCATGAAGGTACCATTGGTTCACAAAGATATTATGTCAACACCCCATGCTGGATACACAGTGGGAACCAAATTCTGCGCATGTTGCAGAACATTGTGAGTGAGAGAGTCCTTTCTCGCTCTAGCAGTGTAGATGCACAGACAGCCATGGAGGTCAGTGAATGTAAACACAGATTGTGGGAGGGGGTGGGGTATGAATATCCAACCTAATCAAGGTCGATCATTTCTTGAGGGGATAGTAGAAGAAAATCCTTGAACTATATGCTGGTTAGAGCAGATGTTAGTAAAGTGACATGCAGAAACCCAAGCACTATTGTCCAATGGCAGATAGCTGCAAAGAGGATGACTTGAATGGACTTTGGAGAGTGGAACCGGAGAGGAAGGAACAAGAAGTCTAACAGAGAAGGGAAGAGAGCTGGCATGCCATCCAGGTCGGGACCTAAGAACAAAGACATGGCCTTCCTTTGAGTTTTTGATAGATTCTTAAGCATGGTGCTATGCTACATGGGGAACAAATGGAGATTGTGGAGATGAACAAAACAAGAACAGAGGGAGACAGAGAGGCAGAACAATTGCTTACTGTACATGCATTTGGGACTGTATTTACTATTGCCTCAGTTTTATGTGAGTACTTAACTCTACAGATACATCTGATTAAATGCCAATGTAGAGAACCGTGAACTAAGACTTCAATGGTGTAGATATTCCAGCTACACTGTAGAGAGCCAAGTTGGGGTTCAAATAATTTAGCTTTCAGACTCACTTTATTTCAATTCAACCAGTTTCTCAAAGTTAACAGTGAATTCATCTGCATTTCACAGATAATAAAACTATGCCCTCCCTTCTTTTTGAGTTGACTGAATGTGTCCCTTTGAGGCAGAACACTAGAATCGATGTATTTCATTAGCCAATATCTTGAGTTTTTGTAGTTTTTAGTGTAATTATGGTTTCTCTTCCAAACGCAAAGTGACAGTGTAAATTATGTCTCCCACCTTCCTTGTACCCTGCTGAAAGTCACTGCAGTACTCCATGCTGCGGCCTGACCTAAGCTAGCATCGCTGCATGTATAGGAGCAGTCCCTGGCGCCTGTCTTCTTCAATGTTCCGCTTCAAAAAACTTCTATTATTATATATGCAAGTATAAATAATCAAGAAAGCATTCATATGAAGTGGTGAGGCTCTTATACAGAAAATTAAATAATGTGGTAGCAAGGTGCTGGTTTCCTAGTCTCCATGGAGCTCTTTGTCTTGATGCCCACGTGACAATCACGTGAATGAAGAGGCTCTCACTCGCAGATTATGCTGTTGCCAAATGCTTCCTTCAGTGCCACAGAGACCCCAGGAGAAAACTGTGTAAAGGATGCCGACTCTCCATGGCTTCTCGACTATGAAGCATATTACTGCCATCGTTTTCTCCAGTCATCGAACTCTATAAGGCAGGGTACAAGACCTTCTTTCCCTCATCTGTCACCTTTAAGAAGGCTGGTTCAGACCACATGTTTTTCAGTATGCCAGCGCTCTCAGCATGCGGTGCTCACTGTTTTTGTTTTCTTAGTTACTCTCTTCATGTTTATATACTCTTCACACATGCTGAGCGCTGCTTGGGGAAGAAATGTTTTCTTCTTACTGAACTACCCCTCTCTTCTTTTATCCATTCTACCTTCGTGTCCTAAGAAGGCCAGACTGCTCACTGTGAGATTTACCTAACTTGACCAATTTTGTTTTTGTGAAATATACAAAATCATAGTCTGTGTTTCTTAACCGAGGGCAAAATGATTCTTTTTGGTGTCTGTAAGTGGATCTCAAAATCATAGAAATATGTGAAGTTGGAAGAATAACTGACAATCTTTATATAACTTTAACATAACTGGAAGGTGCCTATAACAGCACTGAGGTGGCTGTAGCAGGAAGGCTGTCAGATGAAGGTCATCTTGTCTCAAAAATAGTAAATAAACAAAGCAAATGAATGAATGAATAAATAAATAAATAAACATTTTAAAGTAAAATAAAATAAATAAAATTCCCTAACCATGTTTTAACATGTTTCTACTGGTGTTATTAAGCAAGCAACATTACCTATGGCATTAATGATAAAAGTCCTACTAATCAGAGAAATTCTGATTTCTATGATAAATCACTCTGAAATCTTCACTTGACCTTTGCTCTTCTGGCCTTGAGTTTAGCAATGAATTAAAAAAACATTCCTTTAGGGCGCTGTGCTTAGTTTCGCGTTTCAAATCTATTGCTATTTAGTAGAACTTGAAGCTTTATTTCTCCTATGCTCCTTACTTCATGACTCCAGGGTAGCAAGCATGTTCTCTGAGAACTCAAAGGGAAAGCAGGAATGAAGACCATGGGCCAGCTTCCTCCCTTCCCTGTGAGCTGAGTCGTCTGCATCTGTACAGCTGTTACTGTGATGCTGCCAGGAGGACTTCAGCTTCTGAAGCAGGCTCTCCCAGGAACATAAAAGCTGTACTTCCTTCAGGAATTGGGATGGTGGGGTAAAAAAATATGAGCCATACTGTCCAGTTAGCACACAATGGGGTCATTTTCTTGAGCATTGTACCATGATGTTATGGATGCTAGTAAGTCTTTACAAGAGTGTGAGCCCTTTCTCATTTTTCTAGATCTTTTTTCTTTATATATTATATGTAATATATACTATGTGATACTTCTATGTTCTCTAGGTAGACTTAACTAGTAGGAGGCATCATAATACCTAGACAGTGACTCTACTCACCATAGCCTATGGGGAGTTGACAGTCTGAGTAATAGATACCGTCCCAGGGTTCTCCTGTCATTTTGCTTGTCAGACTCCTCTGCTTCTCATGCATTTCTCTATTTAAAGGACTCTGGCTTCCATTTTTAATGCTTCATAAGTTCTCCTCATGACAGTAGAGCAGGCATGAAGATTTTCATTACATCTCAACATGTAGTTATGAAAATTACTATTTTTTCAAATTTTAGTACACACACACATATATGTATATATACATAATAATTTTGTACATATGTATAACTTGTACATATTAACCTCATGACAATGCTGTCCATCTAATTCTTTAATACTTTTTACGTTCTAGGCACTGTACAAAATAAGAAGTTTCAATAATTAATGGAAAGAAGAAAACTGTGGCTCATTTCCTGCCATGTGGATCTAAAATGAGAGAAAAGCCACCAAAGAAGGTAATAGCTATTACTTTGACAGAGTTAAATTACTTTTTACATTTTAACTATATTGCTAAAATAGTTTGCTCTGTTTTAATTTATAGAACAGATACATGAATCTTCATGAAGAGTTTATAGTTCCTTCTTTTAGATTTGATTCTGAGAGGATGTTGGAACATGCCCTTAATACTACCAAAGCGGAGACCAGCAGTAGGTCTGTCTGTTGTAGAGATCTTTACACCTGGATATTTCCCACTCTAAACTCCAATTATTACATCTGAAAGAAGAGTTTCGTGACCAACAGCCAGACACTGTTTTGAATCACTTCCAGTTTTATAGCTCAAAGGTTCTAGAAAATGATGTTCAACTCTGGCTTTGTAATTTCAAGGCAAGTATCTTCAGAAGTCCAGTGAGTTGTCATTAACTTTGGAAGTGAGAGCTCCAAATCGATGTTGTATTTCAAATTCTCCCTTTGGCATTTGTATGAATAGGTTTTCATGCTAAACCTGAATTTGTGTCTATTGTAAACAAAGATAGGAATAAGCATCAAGCGGACTAACTTCAATGTTATGGAAGTATCTTAAAATGGCACTTGGAATTCCGTACGCTATCTAATCACAGCATTCAGTTTCCCGAAAATAAGCAGCTTATTTTATTCCTCCATAAGGGGAAATTTGTGTTAGTCAGGTGTGGGGAGGGGTTGCAGTCCTGAGTACGTGTGTGTTATTGACGTGAGCACAGCCATGTTGAGGACCCTAATGCCTCAGACCCATTAGGAATGACAAGACTTCCTGTGTTCAGGCTCTCAGGGATGACAAAGCCTTCCTTAGTCTTAGCATGGATGTTGATGAGTACTTGGTCTTTAGCTAAAACCAGAGTTTTAGCCAACTCTGGGGAAAGGCTCCTTGTGTGGATGTTGATTTGGTAAGCAGAAATTATCAACCACACCTTTCTCCTCCCACATGGCTGCAGCCTGAGACTGCTCCCCTACAAAGACCTCTTACCCACAGGAGCTATGCACCTCCTCTTCCTTCACTGACATGTGGTAGAATTCCGTAGATAAGAAACACTCTAGGCTGTTGGTGGTATGTCTCCAACCCACCTGACCCAATTCTTTGAGTGTTACGATGTTGTTGTGTGACATGTTATTCTTTATTATGTAAAATTCACAAAAATTATTTTAACCTTATGAGAGTTGACAAACTAATCTCAAAGAAATAACTTTCTAAAATTCCTTGGACCTGTAAACAAGTTAAAGCAGAGAGAAATACAGGCATTCTGAGGAGAAAGGGAAAAAAATTTAAAGGACAAGAAACATAATCAATTTCTCTTTTCTGTGAAGATAATTCAATGAAAATATATATTAAATAATACTGATTAAGATATCTTATGGTTTTATGAGAAGAAAAATTAAATTTAGCCAATAAGAAAAACAACTCTCTAACCTCCCAGTTTCCTCCTCAAATAAGACATTTTTAATGGAAAGGAGATTCAGTCACTAAAGTTATAAGGAGAAATTCTTTGCAAGTATTTATAAGAACCACTACCATAAGGAATATCTTTCTCTAAGAGATCACAAAAAAAAAAAAATGCAAAGCAACAATGACACTCACAAAACAAAAGCAGCACAAAGAATTGCAAAGAGTCATCACCACCTTGCATAGCACTTAGAACAAAAAATGTCTTTACAGTCCAGAGAAGAAAGAGAAAATTCTTTAAAAGTCTTATGTGCTTGTCTGATTAAAATGCTACTACAATGTGAGCACTGTTTACAGTCTCTGCTGCAGCCATAGGAACCCTTTCAAGTGCAGCCGGCTAACTTGTCCTGGTTAATAAGCCAGGCTATAGCTACAAGCTCTGTATTACAAAGTTACTTCACAGCATTTTTGAATAGTAAGAGGGGAGGGATTTTCAGTTTACAGCATAGATTTTTTTTTTTTTTTTAGTGAGCCAGTAACTCAACACAACCACCAGGGGAGACATTTCTGTTTTAAGTCACTGTAGGACAATGGAAGACAGAGATATAAAAATCAGCAGAGCTGTCTGTTGCTGATCTCTTAGACGGCCGATGGAAAAAACTGCTCATCACATGTTCATAGGCTTTCTTTTGTTTGATTACCATTTATAGTGTCATGAACAAATAAAAAATATCATTTTCATTTTATTTATTTGATAACAGAATAAGAAATGTGTTTTTTATTTTATTTTACAGGATAGCACTAGAAGTTCTGTCTCAGAAATTAGAGAAAAGAATTTCTCAAACCACAATTACCGCGTCAGAACCTTGGTATCATCACACTGGTCAAAGCCTACCATTTGGAAACCAGGACACTGAGCCTGATGTGGCCCTGATAGGGCAGAGTGAAATGGTTCCTGCCCCTGGGATAAGGCCCTGGTGTGAGCCTCTATGAGTGTCAGTCATTGGCTCTGTGGGTATGAAGCTTGTTTGTGTAATAATGTACATATTTCACATTCCTCCGAGCAAAGTCCTCCCTGGTAACATTATGACTCCATGAGAATTAGAAACATCACCTGGAGTCGAGGATGTGGCTGTGTTACCAAAAAATGTTGAACACTGGGACCTTCAGAACAGCCCTTTAGGCTGTGGAAAAGAACTCTAAAAACATGAGTTCAAAAATATATAATTTCTCAACCATGAAAAAATATTAGGATGCAATGTGAATTATATGAGGGGCTTCACAAATCTAAAGAAACAAAAGCAGCTGCATTAATGGGCCAGCATGTCAGAAAGATACAAAGGCAGGCAGATTCCTGAGTTCAAGTTCAGCCTGAGACACAGCAAGGTTAGGCCCAGGTGTTGTAGAAATAATAATTTCAGGACTGGGTCCCATCCAGCTAGCTTAGCATCTGTGTATAACAGAAGCAGGCAGATCTCTGAATTCTTTTGCACTGTTAAAAGAAAATGTGTGCTTGGTGTCTCTTAAGAATCGAAGGCCTGGGACCACAAGATGCTGATTCACAAAATAATCAAAAGGAAATCTGGAGTAAATAACTGGATTGATATGTCAAATAAAATACTGGACCTGTGTTCTGTAGGAGATGAGCTATCCAGAGAATTTTTTAGGATAAAAAGAGAAAACTCCTTGGAGAACTCTTACACACACACACACACACACACACACACACACAAGTAGGACATGGATAGAGAGATCCCATAGAATAGCAAGCAGAGCCTAGGCAGTCAGCTTGGATCCACAACTTGACCTTGAGTCATTCTTTTAGAAGGTCCCAGACACCCCTTCTCTCAGAACCCCTCTTCTTAGCACTATGCTAATAATCAATGTGCATGGTTTTAGGCATATTTTAAAGTTCTATTAATACTAAAAATATGAAAATATTTGCAATGCTTAATTTTAGGAGATTACAAATATTATAGTAATTTACTTGGTATAATCACCTTTCTATGAAGAATGAAAGCCCTGTTATGTAATATAAAGATTTAGACTTCCATTCTGACACTGAGCATACCCCATTTATTTGTTATTGCAGTGCTTCTAGTATAAACTTCTGCATTTTGCCCTATGGCTACAGCATGGGTGTCTGTTTCAGCATCACCCTCACCCCATTCAGCACCTCCTTGTGGTACCCCTTGCTATCTATTGTCCCCCACCCCCACATGAACACTTGGCCCTCTCCATCCTCTACTTCATGGTTGACTACCCTCTGTGAAGAACAAGGTCAACAAAGATTACTCATTTGGGGGAGCAGGGGCGGTTCAGTCTTGGGTAGTAAACATCTCAGTGTTTATTTTGGGCCAACTGGTTTCACTGAGGTTATCATAACACAGACTGGGGTAGGCAATCCACGTCCTGTAGCTCAGAAAGGCCCAATGACTTCTTTGGGGATCAACAGAACTGTTATTGATGGAAGCCAGTCCACACTCTTGAGGTCAGTACAGCTAGAACAGCTTTGTTGAATACTCTGAATTCAAGAGCAAAGTGATAAGAATCAACGTGGTTACTAACACGAAGAGTGAGAGTTACACAGAGGCAGAACCAGGTAAAGAAATTACTTCCTGAAGGAGGGAACATTGGTCATCTCAATAACAATAAGAATGCTCATACACAGACTAAGATATGGCTATTAGGTTCAGTAGCACAAGCCAATTGAAAGCAGGAGATATGTTTTAGATCAGATCTGGGGTGAATACAGATCCAGTAGTTTTAAGGAGCAGGAAAGGTCGTAAGAGAACACGATAGGATTTTGTCATAAAGAAGAGTGCAGAAAGAGCCAGAGAGAGACAGGTATTAGGAACTCTGCATTATTTAGAAACACAGTAACACAGATGTCAATGTTGGGATATATCTCATCCTACTGAGTGTGAACCTAGAAGCTGGGGTATATGAGATGATTCTAAGTTCTAAGAACCCTATGGAACTTTAAGATTTTTTAAAAAAAAATATATAGCTTTTTAAAAAAGCTTCTTAAAATGTCCTAATAACTCAAAATAAAAAGTTCTCCCTAGACAGAACCAGAATAAAATAAAGCAATAGAAATTCAGTTGTAGGCTCTCCCTAGAACTGTGTGCCCATGGATACAACACTTTACTCTTTGCCTGATGATGTGATCTGATGGCTGGACTTCCTCCACCATTTCATTCCACTCCAGCCTGTGACCTCCCAGCTCTTCAGGGAATCTACAACCCCCCTGCTCTTGGCAGATGCGACCATCACTTTTCTTGTCTGAAACTCTTTTCTGCCTTTATGATCGTACAGTTCAATCTTTCATCATCTTTAGATTTCTGCTCACAAGTCTTCTTGTCCTTGGACTTTCTACCTCCTACCTCCTGTCTACAGGAAGATCCAGCAAGTCTTCAATTCCTATTCCAGGCCACTTGCTGTTCTATTTGTTTCCACTAAACACATTCCACACATTCCACAACAAACCATGTGCCCATCCATGAGGCCTCCATGAAAGCCAAGATTAGCTTCCCAATGCTACCCCCAGCCTTTACTTATAATGATGTCTGACATTCTTGAAAGAATCCTAGACTTCCATTAATTGTATCTTGAGGGAAAAAGTAGAAGCATTTTTGAAAATATGGAAATTTTCACAAGGACTATGAGCTACTCCTTTGTCTCATTCTATTGTTCCTTCCTTTTTAGTCACTTCTTGGAGTGTGTGTGTGTGTGGTGTTTTGTTTTTGTCTTGTTCTTTTTTCCTTTTTTGTTCTGATCTTTAGATGCTATCAAGATAGTCTCTTACCTGTCCCTAACCTAAGAGCCCTGGCCTCAGTTCTCTTTACCTTATAGCTGCCAGTTACTTTGTGGCAGACTACTTAGATAGTCTTCTCTGCCATGCATCTTCCTCCTGCTCTTCTCACCCCTGAACCCCATACAGTTTCACTTCCATCACAGCAGTTCTAGAAATGGGTGTCTTGAAAGGTCAGTGATGACCTCATTTCCAAACACTGATCTGATTTTATCCTGAAACTGTAAGAAGTTTTGCTTGGCTTTTCAACTGACTTGCTGGCTTCTGTCCCATTACACTTTTGGCTCCTATCTAGTTCCTTAAACCTTTCTCCCACACTCTCCTCTGGGCCATGTTCTTATCCCTGCACAGCCTTCTCCTCTAGCCTCCTGGTCATCTTGTTGCTTTATGCATCTCTCTTTAGGGTCTGTTCACTCTCAGAACTCCCAGACTCTGCTCCATCTTGCCTCGCATGTCCAGAGTCATAATCTCACTTGCTTATTTTCCACAAGGAAGAACATGAACTCTTTGAAGCTTATCTATTTATTTTGTATCCACACTCCTTTACGGATGACCAGACAGAGATATTGCAAGGTTCGGCGACTTCGTCAACACCACATAATTCCAAGGCAGCCGAGCATGAGCGCTCAGTGTTGGGTGTGACTATTGTCATCTGGTAGCTTACCTTCTCTACCCGAATTCACTAAACTACAAAAGGATCTAAGGATATATACACTAAGTAACAGGTTGGCAGTTACAATGAAGTATTCACAAAAAGAATTAGACAAGCATGTGTAAATGACTAATTCATGATACATTATAAATGCCCAAAACATGTTAGCTTCCATTTTCCTTATCTAGACCTTAAACTCAGTCACTGTTTTGTATATTATGTCCTGGGCAGGACCATAAATACAAGAAGGAATTTAAGAAGTAAAAGAAAGGAAATTTGGAAATTTTCACATGTAATAAATTCATGAGAAAAGAGCAGTAAAAAACACTGTAAATAGAAAGGAACAACGTATGTTAGGAGTTGTTCTACAGTTAGTGTCCTGTTACCAAAGCTCACTTCATAATGCACAGTTACGTTGGATTTACCATCTAAATAAGAAGGCTTCATAGAATCTTTTGACACAATAATGAAGGATTCCATCACATTCGAAGTTATAAAGTTACCAATTACCTAAAATGCTTGGTAAATAACATGACATTTTATCTTCAATAAAAATTACTGTCTGGAGCCTAGAAGTGAGATTTTCCCCAGTATTATTACAAACTCTCAACAAAGGGTTTGTCTTGCATTCTCAGTTCAGGGAATTCAGGAGCAAACAAAAACGTATCCAGGAGAGCTTCATGAAACCAGGTACGGTGGTACATCCCAGTAATCTCAGCATGGTTAGGGGTGGGGAGAGAAAATTCAAGATCGTTCTTGGCTTGATAGTGAGTTCCACTGCATCAACGGCTGCCTCCTAAGTTCAAGGCCAGCCTGGGCTATGAGATCCTATCTTATAAAAAGAAAAGAAAATATTTGTTTGGGTAATTTCCTTCATATAGTTAAGGTTTTGACTGTTTAAAATGTTTACACGTCCTAATTATCACAGATTAGAGTTTTGTCCAGTTAGACTAATGTTATTGCTTTTTGTATAAAAAGCAGGATGATCTATTCAGTGTATTAAATATAACTGTATAAATATAAAATTCATTTTTTCCTCAATAAAGTTGTGTGATGACCCACTGAAATGGGTAAGGTCTGTTTGTCACAAAGTTTGTCACACACTAGCCAAAATCATCTCAGTCAGTTCCAGCCATCAGTGAGCATCCTGTTATTCTATCTAGAGGCTGGGCCTGTGTCGTATTTTTTTGTGTGTGTGTATAACTTCCTACTTGAGCCTCCTTTTTTTTATTTACCCTAATATCATTTAATGAGTAAGGCTGTAAACAAGGAGATGATAATAAAATGATGGGAATCTAGATTCACCGAACTTTTTTTTTCTCTTTCTTTCTTTAATGGAACCAATAAAATACTGAGGATGCCAGAAACAGCAGCATCTCCCTTGAACCTTGACGCTATTATCTGATATTTGATATGAAGTGACTTGAGCCATCTCTGGACCATGGGGTCCTCCCTTACAAGAGACGTACAGTACATTCATCTCATGAGGAATTCATGGAAGGAGCACGTAAGATGCATTTTACCACGTTATCTGAACTGGCCGGAGGAAGTCTTTCTTAGTAGATTAATCCCAGAGTGTCACATTGCACAAGCTCCTTCCATGAGGACAGTGTGGTGAAGCTACTTTCCATGTCACAGGGGCCAATCTTGTCTTACATCTCCTCTGAAACACATGTGCTTCCGGTGATGAGAAGCATGACAGGCATATCTTCTCGAGTGGAACCACACCAATGACAGGAGCCAAGATGTTCATAGTAACTACCCTACGCCTGCTGAACTGCTTGGAACCCTTCCCCTTTTTTATACTTAGCAGTTATTAGTGTCGTATGATGAACATGAACTCTAATGGCTTAGTCATGGATTAATTCTGCAGACACTTCTTTCCTCTGCTTCTGAAACAATGTTCTTGAACCATCGCACATAAACATTTTTCTGCATGTGTGATGAGGCTATAGAACTCAGAGCCATAAAAAGAACATGTGTCGCTGGAGGAAAAGATTATAAAGTTCTTTCTGTGAATTTACTTCTCAAGGATGCATTCTTTCAACTTGCTTTACTCCATATACTTCCCCTCTTCTCGTGTTGCATACAAAATGTTTTGGCATAGGCAAGATGATTCTCTTTATGAATTTCAACTTAATAAAATAGTATAACAATAAAAATTTACTCTTCAAAATTGCTTTCAAAAAAGAGATATTAAATTCAAACATAACACAGGTTTAATAAGAAATTGTTTAATAATTTGAAAAGTGTTTTCATTGATCGTGTATAATATTCTTTAATTGTTTATAAAATCATTTCACTTGAATTAACTTACAAGGAAAAATGTTGTTGAGCTAGCTTAAGAAATCCACTCAAGCCCTTGTCCAATCTGGAACTCTACACAGTGCATTGACCTCGTACAGATAGTCTGTAACCCTGAATAATCAATCCTGATGAAGCAAACTCTTATCGTGTAGTTTGGCCAAAGGTCACGGGCAGAACAGTTTAAGAAGAGGGTTGAATTATGACAAGACGTTATAAATAAACAGTAAAATAAAGTTTGTGCAATTGTACATTTATAGAAATGGAGAGAGGCATATAAAAAGGAACAAATGACTATATTTAAGGGCATTTATAGTAGAGAAGGTATATATTTCTGTGTGCTTTCAGACAAATTACATCCAATTTGAGTGTTATTATGAACAAAATTTCTCCAAACAAATCCACCAGTGGCCTGGAGAATGCTTGCTCTCAAAGTTCAAGTCCAACTGGCTGACTGCAGACCTTTAAAGTGGAATGAGCCCTAGGGGGTGAAATTTAAGACTATTCTGGTCTCATATAACTCTTCTTTCTCTTTGGTCATTACACTAAGCTAGAGGCACCTTGTCTCATCAAACTTACTATGTAAAATGCCTGTCCTAAGATGACAGAAAATGGAACACCTGAAATCAGAAGCAGAATGAAAGAACAAACACTAGCCACTCACTGGATCTATCATCTTCTGGTCGTCAAGCAAAGAGAAGATGGTTAAAGACAGATTGTTGCCTGATACAGTGTGAGTATACTGCAAGCAATTTAATTCGCTGCCCAGTGTGCAGCACAGTGGGTAGCTGTGACAGAGTTTTCAGATCAAAAATAGAAAGAAGATAACTGATAACTAATTGTTGACACTAATTTTAAAATGATGACTGTACTGACCCAACAAATGCATTAATTGCAGAGAACACCTTCCATGTCTCTTCTGGAAATCCCTTAGAGCAGTTTAGCAATAGTCCTTCCTTGAAGTAGAAGCAGCACATGGCTGGAAGGGGACTTTGCCTAAAGAAAGACTGCTGCAATGTAGCAAGGTTCTGCCACCTTCTTATCCAAGAAGGCCAATAATAAATGAAGTTATAGAAGAAAATTGTGCTTTTATTGATGCATCAAAATATTGTTAAATCAGTGAAGCGTCACTAAGCTTTAAAAAATGATCATCAATTCAATTTTCATAAAAGAAGCCAGGTGGCCCACACCTGTAGTCCTAGAATGAGAAGGGCGGAGGAAAAATGTTTGGCATGAGTTTGGGGCCACCCTGTGCTACATAGTTAGTGCCAGGCCATCCAGAGTGACAGAGAAAAGAGTCTCAAACATGAAAATAAATAAAGAACAGGAACAGGAAGCAAGAAGATGCTCAGCCCATACCATCTGGCAATATCAAGCACGAATCTTTGGAAATATATGCATAATGCAATGTACCCATATCACAAGTCTACATGATCTAATTCAAATTCTAAGGAAGAATGACTTCTTTTTTCCCTTTTTATTTATTCTTCTTGGAAGAATTATTTCATCTTATATTACCATATATCCACACATTTAGCATAAATATGTAGAAATGTCACATAAGAATTTTATTGATTGTGTATTGGTTGTGGTGAGGTATCTTTTCCCTCTTTACAAACTAACAAAGTAGCGTCCTGAGGCCTGGAAGCTTATGCTACAAGTTGTGGAGTCAGAGATAAGCCAAATGTCATAGAATTCTCATTTGTAAAATAGGACATTTTTATGTAAAAATTAAAGCCCTTCTAGTTCCAATTTAAATTGCTTTGATCTAAACATATTCCAAAGTACATTTTTTAAAAATATTAGGAATAGTTCTTGGTGTGTTGCTGGGATCATCTAGTATTGCTGGATGTGTACTGAGCATCTAAGGAACTTGACTCATCAATTTGGAAGCCATTTTAGAGCATAACTTTCCACTCCTAGGGATATTCTGATGGTAACTCTGCCATCTACCTCCTAATTCTTCTTCCTAAAGATTCATCAGAGCTCCATCCACACCTGAATAGACATTTCAACCTGCAGCCATGAGACGCAGTTGTATCTCAGCTGCCAATCAGAAATAGCATGCCCCATTCCTTTTGCAAGTGTTGAGCAACTTCACTGAATGAACAATTAATAGGAAAAAAAGTTATAGCTGTGTTTTATTGTGTGTAGGATGTGTTCTTTGGAGAAATTGCAAAATTGACAAACTGCTAGTTTCCTTCTGTACATTAACAGAATAAGCTCACATCTGCTGCTGGGAATTTACTGCTTAATGGTTATTTCACAAGTTTTAATATTTTGGCTGAAAATATCTTATTTTTTGATACTGTCTAGACCAGATTAATAGCCAAATGAGGAAAACTTCCAATGGTCTGTGAATGAAATATATTGCTGAAATGCAAAATGAATTTATATGATACCTAGTTCTTAGGTAAAGTACACAAGGAATAGCCATTGAACTTGATCTATACTATATATTTTTGCATCAAACTCCTCTATAAATGTATAAGATCAATCTACCTTTATGCCTATCACTACATCTTAATGTGTTTTATTAAGAAGGTATTAAGGACTCTAGAAATAGGGGAAGTATATTGCTTTAGAACTCTATGCAGAGTGAGGTTGCTATGGTCTAAGTTTATATATACTTTTCCTTGTGCATCTATAATCCCAATCTATATATGAGTAACTATAGCCAATTTTATAATTAGACTGAGTTGGCATACAGTTTTACAAACAAACAGGCTCATAATACTCATTGAATGGTCACTTCAAAGTTCTACTTGATTAAGTTTGTCACCTAGAGCACACATATTTAATTCCAGTGCCATTGCCTCCCAGGATTCAGAGTCACTGCCTCCAAGGACATGGCCAATTCAGGTGTAGTCACATCTCAAGGTTGTTTTTGTTTGGCATCTTGATTGGAACTGAACATAAAGCAGGCACGCTACCTCATGAATATTCACTTTAAATTAGAGTTAATAGTTATACTACAGGGTTAGCTTTCTATCTTGGCCAATAAAAATATTTTTTTTTACATCATAAACACTCTCACCCCTAAGTATTAGTTTTGTGTCTACCACAGCCCAGACTGGAACATCACCTTGCTCTCGCCTGTGGTACTCAGAAACATGATAATGATCACGTATCCACGGAATAGGTCGCATTTATGAAATTATTGTCTTTAAGTAATAGTCTGTAAGCATATTTTGAATTATCAAGTAGATCTTAAATCTCATCGACAAAGAATCTCTAGGTTGGAAATTACAAATTTACATTATTAAACAGCCCAAAAGATCACAAGCCCCCATCCCTAACTGAGAAGTTATCTTAACTAGTAACGACACACAAATGAAAAATTAATTTTTTTCTAATGAAGTATCACTGGATATCCAAACCAGTCCTAAGGCCAGGCTCACACCCAGCAGTAGATGACCAACATAGAATGTACTCAATGGTAATTTTGGAGAGTTTTTGTTTATTTGTTTCATAACACTTGGGCTAATATATTATGTGTCTGGTTTGGTATTTTTAGATTCCTATATGTGCCAGTGTGTGTGTGTGTGTGTGTGTGTGTGTGTACATGTGTGTATGTATGTGTGTGTGTGTGTGTGCATGTGTGTGTGTGTGAGTGAGTGTGTGTGTGTGTGTGTGTGTGTGCATCTATATTTGTCTCTTATGCTTTTCCTTTGGCTCTTTGTTTTTCAAATCATTTGTTTGTTTTGTCCTATTCAGGATTATTTTTATTTTAACATTTTTCCTTTTCTGTCTTTCTTTATTTTATTTTATTTTTCTTTCTTTTTTTTAAAGAGTCCTCTTAAAGAATGTAGATTTGGGTGGGTGGGGGGATCTGGGAGGAGTTGAAGAAGGGAAAGTACAATCAGAATATAGAGTACAAAATCTATTTTTAATTTAAAAAAGAGAAATAATAAATAAATTGTAATATAACAGGAAACTGAAAGCTCATTAGAAAAAATAAATATTTGGCAATAAATATTTAATATTTAAAGTGTAAATGCTAATTAAGCTGGTTTGATCATTATACAATGTGTACATGTATTGGACTGTCATTTTGTACCCTAGAAGTATATATATATATATATATATATATATATATATATATATATATATATATATGTGTGTGTGTGTGTATAATTTACTGAAAATTATAAAAATAAAGCATCAGAAATATTATGAACACTCCCATAAAATAAAGGTGGAAAATTTGTATAAAACTACTTTAAAAGTGATAGAAGAAACCTTTTAAGCTACCAAATGAAAATTCTAGATCTGGTAAGATATAACTGAGAATCCATGACTATCCAAGAAAAAATGTATATCTTGAAAGTTGATTCAAAAGGCTTTCCCAAATGAAAACCAAAAAGCAGAGACGAGAGGAGACAAGGGATGCAGAATGATCATCTCGTGAGCAGTGTTTGAAGTACCAGAAGAAAAGGGAGTACTGTTACTCATAGTGTTTGAGACGATACCGGCTGGGTGTCAGGGAATTAAAGAGCGTCATAGTGGTAATACATGGATTAAAAGAGAAGACTGCATAAAACAGTAACTTTCTGTGTGACTTTAAGTGCATGAAGGAGGCAAGGGAGCACGAATGGACCCAGAGGCATCTGATGTCTGCATTTCTATGGAGGACAAAAGTACATTTCCTTGAATCGCTCCCCATTTCTAAGCTTCTCCCTGATCTCCCCATGCTGGTTAAGGATAGAGTGTGCTCTTCCTCACACTAACAATGCCTTTGCTTTGTCTCCCATTGCTAATCAGTTACCAAACCCTGTGTATCTCCATCTCAGAGAATAAGCTGGAGCTATCCATTTGCCTTAAAACACTACAGAGATCTTACTCCCAGTCTCTTCTCTTTCCTGTACTAACCAGTCATCCAAGCAATTTTGCTGCTCCTTGAACATGCAGGATGCTTTGCAAAGCCTGCCCATTGCCTGGAATGCTCTTCCCCAGATGTCTGTGTGGCTTCTTCTCACATCTACAAGTCTTTGCTCAACTTCCATCCTCAGTTTGACTACGCTGGTTGCCATAGTTACAGCCACCAGCCACGCTCATAACTTCACACTCCTCTGCCTTTTTGTCATGGTATATTCCACTGTCTAACATACTGAATAATTAACTTACTCACCACACTCAAGTGTTTATTATCTGTTCAATGCAACATAACATCTGCAAGAAGGAAATCTATCTGTCCACATTGTTGAAATGAAAACTCTTGGCAACACAAAACAGTATCCAGTTTCTTAATATATATATAGCTTAACATATATAGCTACATGTTTTGTGAAATAATGACAGCCACAGTTTGGATTTTCTAAAAATACTGGTATCTTTAGCATCTTCCCATTTATTAGTTCCTGATGCCTATTAAATCTAACTTTCTCCAGTATATCTGCCCTGCTAACAAGAACAATAGAAAAATAAACCTTGTGACTTAGAAACCTACACTCTGACTTTAGCTTAGGCATGAGCATAAATAATTAAAAAGACAACAACCCCAAACTTTTTAATGAAACACAAAGAGTTGAAGTACTGAAACTCTGATAATAACGAGATTCTCTTTGTAGACAGCATATTGGGAAGGTAAAACTGTAAGGTATAATACAGACTGTTGAGATGACAAGATTTATTTTGCACTAGCTCAGGAATGCTTTGAAATTTTATTTTATATATTTTTAATCATTTTGTTTTACTCTTAGATTATTTTAAAAGAAAGTACATGAAATGTTATAAATATACTAAAAATATTAAGACCTTACACAGAAAATAAAGTCTCCCATCCCTGACTTCCTGGACGGCACTCAGTCTGTCATTTGCTTACACTGCTTCTGTGAGAACTTTCTTGACATTATCTATAGACATATAATGTAAACATTGGGGCTTTTTTATGGCCGTCCTTGCTCTGAATAATGACACGTAGTCTTAATTTTATTAATGTATGGCTAGTGTTATGCTAGATTTGTTCCTAACTAACTTGTAACTCAGTTATTCCATTTATATTAACTAGGTTCTACCATGTGGCTAGTCACCTTGTCTAGTTCCATATGACTAATTTCCTCTATGTCTTAGTTCAGTCTCCTGTCTCTGACTCTTTCCCAGAGTTCCTCCATCTGCTGAACGTCTCACCTTACCATTCTGCCTTTTGCTGTAAACCATAGGCTTTTAATTTTAACCAATCGGAAGATGTCTTAGGCAGGAAGTGAAGGACAGAAACACATCTTCACATTGTGTACAGAAACATCACTCCAACAATATAAACTAACAGCCATGTACACATCAACACATCTTTACACAGCTGATATTTGATTCCTTCTTGTAATGTGAGGAAAACTCAGAGCATAGTGGTCCCACAAATTTTCAAAAAGCAAATGGCAGTGGTTGGACTTGAGCACAAACCTGTCTGAATCTAAATCCCACACAAAAGAAAATAATCTCAAAAGTTTCATCCAGTACCTCTCAAATTCATTTGCTCATCATTGAAGTATGCTTCCTTCATTTTGGTCATTTGGAAGCTAGATAGAAAATAGATTACTAAGATATTATATGTCCTCTTTTTTTTTTTAGAAGGTGCTTTGAAGCAAAAGCTGAGGTAGCATTTGGAAAGCTAGACTTGTTGATTAAGCTCCTGTCCATGTGCACTCATGTGCAATCAATAAAGAAAACATCAAAGGCCCACATTTTACTTTTTCCTCTTGCCTAACTGAAGTTATCCAATTAGAAAACATTTAATTTTAATCCTTATGAGAAATGTCTAAATTCTTGTCTTGCTTAGACCTCTGTTAAATATTTAGCCCTATCTAATCTTAGTCTCTGAAGGGAAACAAAGTACACATATCCACTGCATCAAAGAATGCAATCTGCCTACTTTCAACTGCGAATCTTATTTTAAAATGAAAACTTAGAATCAATTTAGAAGTCTTTAGCTTCTATGGCCTATTAGGTACTTTGTGCAATGTGTCTGCATAGATTGTGTCCTTGGTCTCAATATTGATGCATGTTGATATTCATTTCATTTTGTTAAGATTCTGTTTCCCTGGTGCTCTCCATTAGCAACATTTCATTCTTTGCCTTCAATAAAATCATGATGGAAATCTTGTTAACAGTTGCATGAATTCAGACTGGAAAAAGTGCCATTTTAGCCATGTAGTGAATGAGGTCAGAGCACCAGGTAGAAGAGGCCTAGGTTTCTAGTGAAGTTTTCTTCTTGCTTGTTGTAGTTAGCACACCCTATTGAAGTGTTCTCATCACATCTCTCCACCTGATTTCGACTCCATTAACCTGACTAGTGCATTTCTTTAATCTACAATATTCTTCTTAATTCACCAGAGCTGTACCTCCAGTTAAACTCTAAGCCAGATCTCTGGATCTTTCCTTGTGAGAGAGCATCAGTCTATCTGCCTGAAAGGATAATAAACTCATAGTCTAAGTCTTGAATGTGACTTGCTCAAGGCTATTTTCTACTAAGACAGAACTAAATAGATTTGTATATGGTTAAAGGAAAGGAATCAAGACATAAAAGGCTGTGCAAAGGAGGTGGGACAGTTTGAGTTTTTAAAACTGTGTTATCATGGTACCAAAATAAGCCAATCTGTCCCGATAAATGTTATATTAATAGGCATCTCCAATGAGGATCTAGGTAGAGTGAAATGTCATTGCTATGGTGACTTCAGTCTCAGGAGAATTGAAAATAACCCATGTGAGTGCACAGAGCAGACCTTTGACTGACACATATATTTAGTCAGGAGGTCCTTTGCTGCAGAGGCCAGGAAGAGTGTTTCAGTGCACTGGGGATTATAAAACGGATCTTATAAGAAGAAAAGGGAAGCCTCTGCAAGTGAGCAATTTATTTTTTAAAATATCTCAAATAAGCAGGACAAACATAGCATCTGTCTGAAAAAGACACTTTCCATTTCTCTTTGCCAAAACTCGCAAACTGACCTCTCTAACTGTGGCAGCACAGGGCAAGAGAGCAACATGGCCATGCAGTCCTCATGGCGTAAAAGCAACAACAGGCTGAATGGAAAAGCTCTCAGTGACAGGCATTTGTGTTTAGACTTTATGTCATGTTTGTTGTTGGTTTTGGGCTGAGCCAAGGCTGGTAGAATTTTTAGTACTACTTATGACATTGAAAGGCACTTGAAATTTCTGGAACACATCAATAGTTGGAAAGAAGAAGATTACGATCTGTCCAACTGTGCATTCCTTTCCAGCTCAATGGACTTACAGACAAGTTACTGAGCTGAACACTGACACATAATGTAAGCATGCACAGACATAATCAGATTTGAAAGGAAAGATACATAAACACTCTAAAGGTAGGTGTAGAGAAATATTCTATTACACTATGATTACAAAATAAAAAGAGGTTTGAATCCCAAATTGTTAACTATGCCATCCCAGAACTTCATAAACTATAGAAAATGTTTAAAAAGATGCTCTGGTTAGCATGGCAGGATAGTCTCCATTAACAGTTATGTGTAGAGAAATTTCATCAGGGTCCATCTGGTTTCAGACTTTTCTAAAAATCATTCATGTGACAGAGTTAAGAACTAACTACAGGACTAGGCATTGACTTGATCCTTTTAGATTCAGGATAAATTTACTTTGCGTCTCCATGGTTGGATAACATGCAATTTTCAAAAGGAATGGCAGTATCTCGAGCTAGAATTATTATCAGTAAATGAAAATTTGCAAAATGACCAGAGGGGATTATTAACTCTGGATATGGGGGGGGGGGCGGGGGGAGTTAAATCATTCAAGCAAAAATAAGGCAGCAGAAAGATGAAAGATCTAGACCTAAGCCTGTCACCACACTAGCCAGCCTTCCGGAAAAATGGAGAAAAGTGTAAGGAGACATAGTGAGGGGAACAAAGGAAGCCATGCTATGTTCAGATCACAAAGCACATCCCACATCGAAGTAAGTTGGATCATGTTCATAAGTCATAAGGAGACAGGTAAGGCTTCAATACAGTTACCATTGTATCACACTCAGTTTTAAAGAGTTAACTCTGATAATAAAAAGAAAATTGAACTAATTGAAAGAGATTGTTAGAGGAGATGTGGTCAATATACACGGGCCAGAGAGTGACAAATGAGAAAAATGCTAACACTGAATATTTATGTTTCATCCTTCCTTTCATATTATTTAACAAATGATAGGAAGTCAGAAAATACCAGTCAGCTAAAATAGTCTATAACAATAAAATTTGTATGAAATTGAATTTGGGATCCTCTATATTTTCATAGGTTCTAGGAGAAAATTAAGGATATTTGAAAACTACCCTGAATACTGGCTAAAACTTCAATAGTGGCAATCAGGAAAATTTGATAATAATGTATAATTGAACTAAATACATAGGGCTCTATTTCCTTGTATACTCAAGTTTAAATACAAAAACACATTTCTTTAACTTTACCAAGTATGGTTTTGATCGAAATCCCACAGACTCTCCCTTGAAATAGTCCTGCTTTGATGATGCTGTCCCTTCCTCCCTGGAGACCATCATAACAGTAACATCTCACTGTGGTTTGGGCTCAAATGCAACAATGTAGTCCCAGGGAAGGGACTTTAGAGGCAAAGGAACCATTTAGAAATGGCTCAGAGGGTGCCTTTAGGTCACTGCAGGTCCTATCCTTCAAAGGAAAGGCTGGTCTCTGTCCATGATCTCTTCATCTGTCCCTCCCGCATTCTGGTTTCCTGTCTCGCCATACAGTTTCTTCCTCTTCTGTGCCTCCCACCATCCTGCCATTTACACTCACCAGAGACCAGATCAGTAGGCCACCTCAAGCCTGGATTGCCAGACTCCAAAAGCCCTGAGCTAAATAAAGGTCTCTTGATTTTTAAAAATGTATTATCAGTGTGTTGCTACATTTGTGCGCATCTGCATGTACACAGGTCACAGTGTAGATAGAGATGTAAGAACACCACTTTTTGGAGTTGGTTCTCTTCCACTGCAGGTTCCAGGATTTGAACTCAGTTCATCCACTGAGGTTCACATTAAGAGAATCAGATTTTGCTTTACAATGAAGAGAAAAATCAAAAGGCTTTTTTCACAACATTGAACTGTTTTCCACTTTGCAACTCAATTGTAGCATGAATAATGGAAGTCCATACATCTCAAGTTACAACTTGGTAGGGTTTTTTTTTTGTTGTTGTTGTTGTTTTAGAAAAATTATTGTCACCAGATCTAAGAGAAAGAGAATATTGTCAGAACTCAATTTTCATTTGGTCCTCTGGACATGGCTGTACTCCTCCATGTCCCTGTACAACAGTAACCATCATTCTTTTTTAAAGTTTTTATTACGTATTTTCCTCAATTACATTTCCAATGCTATCCCAAAAGTCCCCCATACCCTCCCCCCTCCTCCCCTACCCACCCACTTCCACTTCTTGGCACTGGTGTTTCCCCCGTACTGAGGCATATAAAGTTTGCAAGACCAAGGGGCCTCTCTTCCCAATGATGGCCAACTAGGCCATCTTCTGCTACATATGCAGCTAGAGACAGGAGCTCTGGGGGTACTGGTTAGTTCATATTGTTGTTCCACCTATAGGGTTGCAGACCCCTTCAGCTCTTGGGTATTTTCTCTAGCTCCTCCATTGGGGGCCCTGTGTTTCATCCAACAGGTGACTGTGAGCAACCACTTCTGTATTTGCCAGGCACTGCATAGCCTCACAAGAGACAACTATATCAGGGTCCTTTCAGCAAAATCTTGCTGGCATATGCAATAGTGTCTGCGTCTGGTGGCTGATTATGGGATGGATCCCCAGGTGGAGCAGTCTCTGGATGGTCCATCCTTTCATCTCAGCTCCAAATTTTGTCTCTGTAACTCCTTCCATGGGTATTTTGTTCGCTATTCTAAGGAGGAATGAAGTATCCACGCATTGGTCTTCCTTCTTCTTGATTTTCTTGTGTTTTGCAAATTGTATCTTGGATATTCTAAGTTTCTGGGATAGCCATCATTCTTAAACAGCATAGAAACAAACTCAATAAATCAAGCTTTGTCTATTTTTTTAATTGTTTTGGCTGAAATTATGCTGTATGACCCCTTGGGTATTTTAGTTCTGCACTCATCATGATCCTTGAGAGATGGTTTTTCAGTTGCTGGTAGATGCAATTTGTTCTCACATTTTTCAGGGCACTTGAATGAGTCTAAGAACTATGGAAGGTAGTGTTTCCACAGAACATCATCATATCTTTAGATGATTTTTTTTATAATAAATGATTCCAAAGAAGTTACTTACTGAAAATTGTTGTTGATAATTTATAGAAAATGCATGTGTATAGCCTTTATTTTCTAGGTATTATGCTTTTACTTCAGAAAAAGTAGAAGTGAGCTGAATATTCACAAGGATGTCTGTATGAAGGGCCTGATGCATAATTCACAAGAAATGGTACAAAGAGAAAATATCAAGGCTTCATTATTTCTTCTATTGACAATTTTATATAAAATACAATTACATTTAAATAAAGGAAACAACAAAAATCACAATTATTAGAATGAATCTTTATCTCTTCAGTAGGGTGTGCTGTTTCAGTTATATGTGTCTTATGAGTATGTACAGTGTGTGTATGTGTGTGTGTTCATCTATGCACACATGTATGTATGTGTAAGAATGCAGGAGTATATATGTGTACCATGACATACATAAGAGGACAACATTAAATCTTTGTCCTGGTGCTGTCTGACCAAGACAGTTACTGGCACACCCCAGCCTGAAGCCTCCTGTGTTTACCATTCGGCTATTTTTCGAAGTACCCAGAGAATGTGGACATCCCTTTCCTCCTACACATGTTCCCCCAAGGATACAATGCACTGTCCTCCCCACCTGCTAAAGGTAGCAGTGGTTACTAGCCAGGGCAGACAGAGGAGATGTGGGAAGAGAGGCAAAATCTGAGCCACATGAAGGTGCAGCAAAGTATGCGTAGAGTCAAGGACTTCCTCCATACGCCATGTCCCACTGAAAGTTGTGTCACTTATAATGTAAGGAAGGATTCAAGGATAAATTTCAGATTTACATTAAAACGAAAACAACATGGTTTTAGATCAAAGTGAGTCACTTTTAACTCAAATCACTACACAATTTACAGACTCATGAAGCCACCTCCAGGTCCACAAAGGCCACTGACAACATGCTGTTGTACAAGAGAATGTGAATATTCTATATATAGAACCCCCCAGATGTTTGTATTTGTAAATGTATGTAAATACGAATGTGAATACAAAATCATTCCAGAAGAGAACACATTTAAAATACGCTATCTAGAGAAAATGCGATGATAATAATAGGTGGGAAAAAACCCTCATGGCTTGACCAGAAAGAGAACAGAACAGGAATATTGTCAGAAACGCAGGCTGAAAAACAGCAACAACCTGCCAGAGCCAGAGGTCAAGGTCAGGTGGCTCAGCTGAGACAGGCTGGGGCAGGAAATTTCCAGGAGTCTTGGAAGTCAAGCATGTCTGGAGACAGAAAACAGCCCATGCTTGTGAATTGAAGTCTGTCTGTCAGAGATCCGGCAGGGCAGATATCTAGATGTAAAGGGAGTGAGCTGCCACACCAAGAGGTGGCCATGCATAGTCTGCTTCCAGAAGGGTTTCTGACTCCAGGTAGATGCAGTTAAACCACAGTTTCTAACTACTACGGCCCAGCTTGGAGCTACGTTAGCAAATCCTGCCTCTGCCTGGGAAGATGTTCTAAGGTCCTGTGGTTATCATCTAAAGCAAAGAAAGGCGTGGGAGAAACAGACCTAATAGGGCTGTGAACAACAGGAACACTCACCATGAGGCCAGACCACCTTTGAGAAGGCATAACAAAATGGGCATGCAGACTCTGAGAGGGTGATTATAGTGGTCTGCTTGGATTCTTTATGTAATTTGTGGTGTGGACATGACTGGACGGCACCAAAGCAGAGACTAGATAGATAGTGCCCCCTCTGAGCCAGCTCTTAGGACAGCGCTCACTGAAGCTCACCACCATCTTCACAAACCTGCTCGCTCACTGGCCTTTAGGTCCTTCTTTCTATACTCAGACTCCTGAATGTTCTCAACCCAGGAATGCCACGGGTCGCCACAACTGTACAACCTGCATAGCTTCTCTTTATCTAGCAAAATATGTAAATTTGGAGCTGGCTTCTGCAGGATACCCATTTTTGCATTTTCTTGACTCAGTGGTATGGCCAGGAGGCACAGTAAAAGACAGGCTGCATTCTTCTTGGGCTACCATCTTTTTTCTTGTTATGGTGGAATTGCTGAGAGGTACAGAGAATGACAAGAGGGTATTCTTCATAGGATAATTTGAAAAGTCCTAAACATAACTTCATTAAGCTCTGACATCGAGCAGATAATGAGGGCGAGCTGATTCTGCAAACTCCCTGCTTTCAGGGTAACCAGAGTTTCCTAAGGTCATCTCAAATCACCATCTTTTGAGGAGATGTCTTCTTGTTGGCTTGGATCTGTAGGCTGGTTATTGTCAGTTATTTCAAGACAAGGCCTCACTCTGAACTCAGTCTGACCTGAAGCTCACGGTGATCTAGCCACAGATGACTAAATGCTGGATCATGGAAGTGAGCCACAATGCCCAGCAAGAATTACCATCTTCTTAATGCTTATTAATTCAGCTAATGAATCATCGAATGCATCCGCATTGCTTATAGTAAGGGCCGTCTGCCCTTTATATGAATGTATTAATGACTTAGAATGTTGGCAGGCCTTGGCCACTATTGGCAGCTGTTGTTAAGACTGGATTATTTAGCTTGAGTGGGGGGAAAACTCAACACCAGGGTTTGAGAACTAAAGAAAACACTGAATGATGAAATCCCCCTACAGGGTGATATCAGAGGAAAGTCCTATCTCAGTTTGGGGGGAGCATTCCCATGTCTGTCACATATGAGTCATTTCCTTGGAGGCTTTTAGAAGCCAGCCTTGGGACGTCAACTTTCCGTTGTAATCAGTCACAGCCATTGGCTCTGCTCCTCAGAGTGAAGTGATGGCCACAACTATCGCTCCTTCTCTGCAGACCAGAAAGACTTTAATGAACTGTATAAAATTACTGCTTCAAGCAACGAGACTGAACTCATAAAATACTAATGTAGAATTAAAGTGAGATACCCGAGTAATTTAACTTTACATTTAATTCTCAGAGAAAATAGGAGAGAGAAAGGAAAGAAAGACATAAGCAGGAATACAATAAAAATACAATTATCAAGAAAAAAAGCAGATTCAATTTACTCTAAAGTTACATTCAATTTACTGTAAAGTAACATTTTGTTTGTGTATGGAAAAAAAATGTTATTTTTCTTTTTAATTGTGTGGGTGTCCTACCCAGTTGCCAGCTGGCCTAAGAAACTGCTGCAAGGAGTCCACACAAGATGTGGCAGAAAGCATTTATTTTAGATAAGGTTTTTAAGCAAAACGCAGCTGTTACATTCAGTTAAGTAGGAAAAGCATTTTATCTACAGTAGGGGACGCACCATTAGCCAATTCAGCTATTAAAGCAAGGACTTTAAAATCATTTACAAAAGTTAGCAGCTTGACTTTGTCCATTGCATACACGAGGCATGAATACCTGAACAGTGCATTTTACTGGGGCTGGGCCCAAGAGTTTCAGTGTGATAACTACAAAATAGGACTTGTTAACATAGAAACATCTGAATATATATATGGAGAGAGATTTATAAAACTATATATATATATACATATATATATATATATATATATATATATATATATATATATATCCTAGGGGGAATGTTATATAATACTCAGTTGTGTGCTACAGAAAATCCTATAACAAAATATCAAGATGGGTTAGCATAGCAAGCAAAGAAAATTTCCTAAAAAGTTATCAGCATGCAGTTATCATTCTCTACATCAATTGAGAGAGCGAAAGTTCCAGCATACTGGCCACACAGCAAGCCCCCTCTGGGATCCTCCAGTCTCCTCGCCAGTGCTGGGGTTATGGGCACCTAATCTTGAGCCTGGCTTTTTATTTGAGTGCTGGAGATATGAACTCAAGTCCTCATACTTATTTGGCAAGCACTTTATAACTGAGCCATCTCCTCAGACTCCTGTCTTCTAAACTTAATGAGTTATTTAATTATTTATACTTCCAATATTTATGGACGTTAGGAGCCTGTGGTGGTTTGAGTGAAATTGTCTCGTATAGACTTATAGGGAGTGACATCATTAGAGGTGTGGCCTTATTGGAAGAAGTGTGTATGTGTTTTGTGGGGGGTTGAGGCTTCAGAAGTTCAGGCCAGGCCTATTGTCACTCTTTCTTCCTGATGCCTGCAGATCCAGATGTAGAACTCTCAGCTCCTCTCCAGTTTTGCTGGTACTTGGCCAGCCCCAATTCAATGTTTTCCTTATTAAGATTTGCCATGGTCATCTTAAGTGATCATAGTATCTCTTCACCACAATAGAAACTCTTACTAAGACAGAGTCTATATGCATGTGAAAACTGCAAAATTCTTTGGTCTAAAAGACAAATTATGAAATATCCTTATGGAATGCACATGTGAACATGTTTACTGACTGCTTTTCATCTGGATTCACATTCTGGAATTTTTCCTTTCTCAATTGACATACAGAATAACAAATGCATGCTGATAACATCTCACAAATGTTTCTCTGCTTGATATACTAACATATCTTGATATTTGGCTATAGGATTTCCTGTAGAACACAAATGGAGTATTAATAGAATGTCACTTCATCCTCTGGGAACATTTAATTCCCAGTGGGACCCTTCAGATTTTACTTCTTCTTGTTTATTCTGTACCCATTGTCAATGTGTACAGAATATGACAATGTGTAAATATCTACAATTATAGTATATGTCCCTTCGAAACCAAGGACATATTCTGAGCCTAAGGAGTATATAACACCACATCATGGTAAAGGGACAATAAGCCTAGATTATTCACGACACTGTTATAGTTTTTCTCTCTAATCATTGCAGTCCAAGTTAGGCTTTGTATTAAATCATCTATAGGCTACCAGTCAATCATTAAAAGTTAAAGATAGATATTTGTAATTTGGGGGGGAGGAGTGGCTAAGTTTTAGAATAGATTGAAAATGAAGGCTAGCATCATTGTTACAGGGAGTATCCTGAATTAACAAGTTATCACTCGTTATAACTTTTTTTTTTAAAGCCCGCTAATCAAGAGTCAATTGCCTACCAAGATTTTTGAGGGAACAGAAAATTAATGCAGTTTTAGAACACAAAGAAATTATAAGTGAAGAGATTTTAGACAACATTCAAATATTAGCACTGAATATTACCTTGAACACCATTTCAAAATGAAAACTGGAATCTTAGTGGTGGCAGAGAGACAGCTTAGTAACTACGAGGGCAAGTACTCTTGCCAAGAACTGCAGCTTGGCTCCGGCATTCACATCTGGACTCACATCTGGGAGTTCACAATGGCCTCTATGTCCAGGTGGATGGAATCTGACACTACCTTCTGATACCCAAGGGCACTCCCAAGCTCATGCTTCCACATGTACAAGCAGATTCACACACAGGATAAGAACAAAATAAAATTTAAAAACAAAAAAGCCTGGAATCTTAGTCCACACTTGTTCCTTTGATTTGTAAGTGACCTGCTCCTGTGTGGGTGGAACACTGGGACATTTCCTAATAATACAGACTCCAGCACTGTGCCTTCAACCCACCAAGGTAAGCTGATTGATCTCACATTGTTAATAAGCCTCCAGAAACCACCAGCTCCGCCAACATACATCTGCAGTGTTAAGTCAGTTTGCAGACTAGATGCTTGACTTCACTCTTCCCTAGATAAAAATAAGTACTCAAATTAATTTGAAAAGAAAAGGAATAAGTTGAGGTCTTTTGTTTTATTTATATTTTTATGATTTTGTTTTTAAGAGAATAAAATATATCCAGTAAATAATAATAGAATAGTAATAGAAAATAGTAAATAAATTATGCAATGTCAACATTTTCTCTTCCAAACAGCTATTCTGTTTAGAATAGTTCATTGGTTTGTATAGTTTTCTTAATTTCTGTTTATGAGTTTTTGCAACATTTTTATGATTAAGTACAAAGTTTTTCAAGGTTTTGTTTCAAGTGTATGTGTTTGGGGTGTGGGAGGGGTTGTTGGAGAGGGTTGTGCCCATGAGTGCATGTCTGTGGAGGTCAGAGGAGGTTGTCAATCTCTGGGAGCTGGTGTTACAGGTCACTGTGAGCTTCCCAGCATAGGTGCTGGAAACAAAACTCAGGTCTTCTGGAAGAGAAGCCTATGCTCTTAGTTACCCTTTTCTCCAGCCCCAGGAACTGTATTTTAACTCGTTAATATCTAATATTCATCACTTCTTCCCATAAACACAAGAAAAGGAAATAAATACAGTGCACATGTGGAATCAAACTCATGGCAACGTCATCAGTTCCTGAATCATGTTAAAAACAAATATGTCTGTTCTGATGTTTACAAGTTAGAAAGCCTCCCCAGTTATGACTAAAGAGAATTTTGCTTACTAGCCTTTGCTTATACTGCAGAGTGGAAAATGAATGTAAGTACGCACATATGTGTTCAAATGTCAAATAGTTATAAAGCTATGCCAAATGGTTGCCATTTTAAAGCAATATTTTAATGTTATTTGTGAATAGATGGGACTCATCTCTGCACATTTTAGGTGGTTATTATTCGAGGTAAAGTTTGTTCTACCTCAACACACCTCTGAATTTTACATGTACCATTAACACAAAAGCCATTGCTATCAAGATTCAATTTCCAAAGCATCTTATTCTCACAAGTAATTTCATGGTAATTTACATTCTTTCACTTTTATTGTTATCATGTATGTTATCATATTATGCATGCATGTAAGCATGCATAATATGCATGTTTAAGCATGTGCAGCACAGAGCACATGTGAAGGTCAAATGAAAGCTGTCTGGAGTCATTTCTCCCTTCTTCCTTTATGTAAGGTCTATGGGTTGTTGTCAGTTCACCAAGCTTACAGGGCAAGTACTGTTGCTTCCCTGAACCTTCTCATCAGCCCTACCTTAATTTTTTAATGTTTTTAATTTAAGGTAGAGTTTTGGCATAAATGCTGTTTCTGTAGCGACCCAACATTTCACTGGGGTTCCTCATCATGATATTCAAAATCACAATCTAATTGCAAACACATTTTAATATCCTCAATTTTTTTCAAATCATTATCCCTCTTAAAGTGGTTTGTGTGAAATACTTTAAAGTCCTATTGTGTTAAAGATTTAAAGAGACTGACTTTACTAACAATTTTAAAGACTTACTAATATTCTAGATAGGTGAGTTCATGTTAAGAAATATTTAACAGGCCAGAGTTGTGTAATTTGCAAGCAAATAAAGGTGATTTTGATTATTGAAAGAGATGTTAAGCTACTCAACTACTCAACTATGCAAACAGGAAAGGCATTTGTGGTGACTTGATTGTGATGTCTTCCATAGTCTCACGCTTTTGAATACTTGGTCCCAGCACTGTTTGGGTGGGTTTAGGAGGTCTGGCTTGAAACCTTGCCACACTTTCAGTGGCTCTCTGTGCTCACTATTTGAAGTTCAAGAGAGCATTCAGCAGTTCTTTCAGCAATGCCTGTCTGCTGCTACAGTTCACCACCGGATGGTGACCCCTCAGCCCCCAAGAAACCCTTCCTCCTGTAAGTTGCCTCAAGTGTTTTATCACAGCAAGAGGAAATTAACTAATACAGTACTATATAAAGTTACTGAAATTCCAGAAACAACAGATTTGAATAGTAACTAGGGAACACTTTAATAATAATAAAGACTTCAGTAGCACCAACAGACAAAAGGGAAAAGAAAAGCAAGACTGGCAAGCCCTGGAGAAGTACACTACATTACATATATTTTTGTCTCTAATATATTAAAGACATTACTGCCAATTAACAATTATTGATTTATTAATACTAAAACAGAGACTTCTCATTGATGGTTTGATAATTTTTTTAATTTATTTTTTATTAGGTATTTTCCTCGTTTACATTTTCAATGCTATCCCAAAAGTCCCCCATACCCACCCCCCAATCCCCTACCCACCCACTCCCCCTTTTTGGCCCTGGGGTTCCCCTGTACTGGGGCATATAAAGTTTGCAAGTCCAATGGGCTTCTCTTTGCAGTGATGGCCGACTAGGCCATCTTTTGATACATATGCAGCTAGAGACAAGAGCTCCGGGGTACTGGTTAGTTCATATTGTTGTTCCACCTATAGGGTTGCAGTTCCCTTTAGCTCCTTGGGTACTTTCTCTAGCTCCTCCATTGGGGGCCCTGTGATCCATCCAATAGCTGACTGTGAGCATCCACTTCTGTGTTTGCTAGGCCCTGGCATAGTCTCACAAGAGACAGCTATATCTGGGTCCTTTCAGCAAAATCTTGCTAGTGTATGCAATGGTGTCAGCGTTTGGAAGCTGATTATGGGATGGATCCCTGCATATGGCAATCACTAGGTGATGCTTTCTATTTTGTTTTGGTTTTTGAGGTAGGATATTGTTTTGGAGCCCAGGCTTGTCTCCAGTATGCAATCCCCCTGCTTAAGTTTCCACGCTCAGTTCATGATCAGTTATTCTTATAAACTGAGAATTCAGTTGAGAATTTGGAAAGAGAGAGACAGTGGGTGGTTTGATAATAAAGGAAGGTCAGGTCAATGAGAACTAGCTTTCTGCACTTCATCTTAGTTAAAAAGTTGAGAATCAATGAAACTAGTATTCTAAAGAGTAAACTGACTTCCATACTTTGCCTAAAATCCATTTGTCTCTTTAAATGAGATCAATAAGGAATGCTGAAATAATATTGTATGGATCAACACAGACTCATGGGCCTTTTTTTTAGAGTGGGGACTCAGCACACAATATTAAAAGATCAAATTGCACTGAAAAGTCTGTTTCCCAGTTTTTGACAGTTTCAAACCATGAGCTTTTGTTTGTTTGTTTGTTTCTTGAAGTTCATTATGACCTAAATAAGTAAGCATATTACTGTCCATTACAAACCTTCATAAAAATGATTTTCTAATGTCCTATTGAAAATACTTACAAGAACTTTGAATGTTTGAATGGTATTCCTATGGGTGTTAGTTCAAAATAATTTAAATCTAAACAAGAAAAGAAGTTGGGTAATAGCACATGTCTATAATCCCAGCACTGGGGTCAAAACAGGAGGATTACAAATTCAGGACAAGTCTAAGGGCCATAGTGAGATGTTGGCTAGCCTAGGCTAGTGCTATCTCTTGTAACCATCACAGTACTAGGTACAGAATTGTAAAAACAAAAACAGTGGTACCTTATTTTTTTCACCAAAGCAGTTTTTACAGACATGATGTGAAGTCACAGCAATGATGGCTATGTGTACAAGAACTGCAGGAGACCAAGTCAACCTGAATCCCAGCATGGATCAGGAGAGGGCTCATGAAGCCCTGCCCTTAGCTGAGGAGCTGTTGATACAGTTTCTAGGGGCAAGGGTGTGTTGTGGAATGTTGCAGTATTAGAAGTAGTAGTGTTGTTGTTGTTGTTGTTTTGTTGTTGCTGTTTCAAGGATGTGACCCTGCTACCCATGTTCCAGGAGATGGACCTATAAAGACACACACATAGACAGTCCTAAGTGGACCTACTGGACTTGAAAAGTGTCCAGGAAGCAGTGGAGAGGATATGGAAGCAATTAAAGAGGAGGGATTAGGGGCGGGGTTTAATTTTTTAAAAATTTGTAAACAGATATACTTTCTAATAAAAATGCTTGAAGAAATCTTTAACATATATTTGGCATTATAACAGTAATTGGCATTTGAAGAAATAATGAACAATACTTAAATGGATGACAAAGATTATTGCCTCTTGGAGCTTCTCAAAGTTTGTCTTACTCAAAGTCTACATAGTAAGTAACATCTAATAATAAAATATTCTATCTCTGCGTTACTGAATTTCTTTCAAGGGAGTCTGGAAAAAATCAGCCTTGTTAACCAATTCTGTTATAACTTAAATGGTATTCGGTTCCCGGCTTAGTATTAATTTAAATATCTTAGTGGTGCATTTCAAAGATCATGCTATAGTTAATTGTATGTTTCAGGCAGATGCGTTATTACCAACACTTCAGAAAATATATAAACTAAAATTTCCAAGCAATCTGTTCAAGGTTGCCTGGGCTCTAGACTAAACTAAACGGAGTGGAGGGTGAGAGGATGATGGTGAGAGGATGGTGGTATCACTCACCTTGTGATGAGGATATTGGCTATGTTCTCTACTTATCTATGCTCAACAGTCTCCTATCTTCCCTTTCTTCTCCATTGCTTCTATTTTGAGTGAATCTGATTATATCTGCCTTTCCTTATGAGTTCTTTCATTGTTTTTTTTTTTTTCTTGCAAAAATACGTTTACCTTCTGTGTAATTCCTTTCATGGCTGCCTGGTGCTCTGTGGGATGTCATGGGGGGTCTCACTCTACCTCTCCTTACTGTACCTTTCTAGCTTACATTCCCTACCTCCCTCACCTAACCAGCCACAGTTCTTTAAACCCGCCTTGTGTTCTCCTGCCTAGGATCCTTCCTGCTGCCTGCCTGCCCACTTGCATTATTTTCTAACATGTTTGCATTCCTAGATAGCTTCCTTTTGACGATTCCTCTGACCCACTGACTGGTAATTAAGCTCCCTTCTCTGTGACTCTGCGTTCATGGTTGCTCCTTCCCATCTCCCCTTGCTAATCATTGTTGTGGGTTTTTTGTTTGTTTGTTTGTTTCCGCAGTATTATCTGAGCTCCCTCTTTCACTTTGATTAGATTTATATCAAGCTTACTGCACTGTATTACGGTTGTGTCTTCATTTGGCTACTTTTCTCTTATGCTGCTTCTTGGGGGCAGGTGATAGCTGACATTTATTGAGGGGTTAGTAAGTGTCGGGAATGGTTCTTAGTGTTTTGCACATATAAACGTATTGACCCTTATAGTAGTCTTAGGAGTTCAGCTATGACCACCCTATTGCTAAATATGAGAAAACTGCAAAGGGAGGTAATGCCATCTTACTTTTATTACATGAGAAGACATCCACACAGGGGTCTGCTCCTTAACTCTTCTTAACCACCTTGTCACTATGACTTGCCCTGACAGATTTCCTTCTTCCTCCCGCTTCTTCCTTCCTCTGATATCTCCATGTCTCCCTTCTTCCTCCCTCTTTCTTCCTCTTTCTTCCTGTCCACCCCATCTTCCTTCTTTTTTCCTCTGATTCTTTTTTTTTAGTTTCTTTTCTTTACTTTTCAGAGTCTTTTACTCTTCCTGGTATGTGTCTGTTCATCATGTTCCTCAAACAAATAAATCACTATAATTTGAATATGCATAATTAGGTATTTGGGAAAAGTAAGTACAGTTTCTTCCTGAAGCTGAAGAAATCTTAAGGAAAAGATCTCTGAAGCTGGTTATCAGCAGGGCTCATCTGAAGAAAGACTTAGACACACTCTCTCTGAGTCCGCTCAGTCCTCAAATGATTTTTTTTAAAGCCAATCCCAAATGGCCATGTTAAAACTTCTAATAAACGATGTCAGCAAATCCTTTTGCTCCATATTTGAATGATTTTATTAAGTAACTTTATCACATAAAACTGCTTTTAGTGTGACATATTTACACGTTTTCATCCTGCATATTAATGATTAACCTAAACAACTTCTCTGTTTAAAACAGGCCTAAGGCTTAAGATGCCTAAGTTTACCTCTACACTAACACATTTCACTCAGTTTGGAATGTCCTTTCTCTGGATCAGAAGGTTAGTGACGTCATCTGGGTGAAATGGGAGGGCTCGTGACGACTATGTCAGTGCCATTGAGCAGTTACACTCTGCATGGGATTGTTTCACTTTACACCGCTAAGAATGAACCTCTCAGAGTCAAGAAAAGTGACCCAAAAAGTTACTGACAGTTTTTCTCATGTGCCTCGGTCTCCTGCATTTATAAACCTTCCTGGTGAGGAACTTAGATGATCACACCATAGCAAAGGTGACCCAGCAAAGCCTGGCAGGCGGATCCCAACACCTCCAAGGGATGGCACATTTACTTTGCTTTGTTATTTGAAGATGATACAATGGTTTCCTGATTTTATGAAGTTCAGGCTCTGACTTATTCAGTTCTCCGGAATCCTCAAAATAGACCACAGATTCCTTGGTACAGACCTTTCTCCGTCAATCTTTCTCTCTCTCTCTCTCTCTCTCTCTCTCTCTCTCTCTCTCTCTCTCTCTCTCTCTCTCTTTCTCTCTCTCGGTTTTTTTCATCACCTCTGTCTCTCTCTGATTATCATATGAAATCTGTAAAGGCACAACCCTGGATCCTTTTGTTTTTGTTTTTGTTTTTAAATTTACATCCAAATTAGCTTTCAGCAACTCATGTAGACACAGGATTGTATGCCCATGTCTCTCCCCTCACAAGATCATACTGTCTATTTCTCTGAGTAGTGCTTAGTAGACCTTTGCTTTCTAATTACACAACGTCTAGACCTGGGCTTGGACACTGGCTGGAAACACAGCATAGAAACTTCTGGGAGGAAAATGATAAATCACTACATCCATTTACTCACTGTTCTTCTATACCTGATGTAGAACTATTGGGTTTTATGGTTTAAAATCCTGAGTTATTTTATCTTGCACTTCAAAATTTGGATCATCCTTTTCATAACTCACAGAGTGCAGCAGTAAGGCTTGGCAGGTATCCCAGTTTTACCTTACTGGGTTTAGGAATGAACTACAGAACATTATGTGAGGACCTGTGGAGAGGGCATCACGACCTCATCAGAAAACTCTCAACCACGACAAAAGCGTAAGGATAGAAAAATCCCTCATTTTTACTCAGTTTTTACAGTGAAACATATCACTTCCCCTTCCCCCACTTCAGCTCATGTAACCAGAGACATAAAGGAGGTGGGGCCCAGAGTTTGTAACATATTTTGGTAACTGCAAAGTGTTTTAATTTCATTTAAAATATGAAAAAGTAAATATAATAGTAACATTACATATTCACACACACACACACACACACACATGCACACATGATCTTAATGACTTCCTCTCAGACTTATCTTGTTTTTTCCCCTTATGGTAGGAGGATTGATGAAAGCAAACGTGCCCTCAGCTCAAGAAAGCCAGCATATTAACAGTGAGCTCAGCTGATTCACAAAGTAAGCTCCTGGAAAGTTCCAAAATATCTCTGTGATAGTGAAAATGGGGTCCTAGCCCTGTAAACTCATCTCAGGTCTACAAGGTGAATCAATTGACTACCACTTATCCTTGATCTAAAAACAGATTGATAAGGGAAATTTATGATTTGCCTGGCCCTCTCCATGGTTCATTATAAATATCACATCATTTGGTTCTTTAATAACTTAAAAAGGACCTGAATAAATTATTCAGGTGTCTTCATCACCATTATGCACCTACCTAAACTGAGGATCTATTCCTCCTAATTAGTGCCAGAATCAAAAATCAGAATCCAATCTTATTGGAACACCTGCTCTCTTACCAGTTGTCATGTGTGGATCAACACACACACACACACACAAAGTGATTTATAAACATAAAAATATCATTTAAATAAAATACACAATATTTAGTTCCAAAGAATGCATTTTGTTTTTACTAACATTTTCTCCAGAAGCATCCTTTCATCCAAATATTAGAGCTATATTCAAGGAGAATCAGTTGTCAAACAAACTATCAAGTTTCCTTTAATATATATGCACACACAAACACACAATTCAGTCTCAAATCTACATGTATTTTTAATCAGATACATTTATATATTATGAAAAATGTTAGTAAATTACTTCAATTTAAATTGTTTCAAATTCTTTAAAAGGCTTTGTATTCCTTAGTTTTGTCTCTTGTACTAGGAATAAAACCCAAACTTTGAAGCATGGCAGGCAAGCACTTTACTGCTGCATTATATCCTGCCTCAGCTGGACTCCCATAAAACCAAATAACTGTGAAGGATGAAGACTGAACGTATCTGTGGGTATAGGACAAACGTTTATGGACTGTTGTAAGGGGTTATGCTGGTTTAGTAAGTTAGTGGTTGTAGTGTCTCCTCTAACACTCATGAATTCACTAGCACTGACTAGTTAGTTGGGTTCCAGTTCCAGGACCAGTGTTCCCCTTGTTAAGTGAGTTTTAAGTCTAATTAGAAAGCCGTTGGATACCACCAAAATACTGGGACAGAGCAGAAAGAAAACCTAATGAATGAATGACACATTAGAAAGAATCAGACATCAGAGAATACTGGAAGATCATAGAGGAGAAGGACTGTGACAATGATAAGTAGGACAGTAGTGAAAATTTGAACTTAGTCTTGAGGGAGGTAAAAGAAGCAAGATGGATAGTTGAGAAAATAGTGTCTCTCACAGAAGTAATGACACATGAAAATACTCCATCTACAGAGTAAGCTCTATATAGTAAACGACCATCCAACTATGAAAGGCATTCTAGAACACATTGGATACAAGATTTTAGAAGCACAGAGCTCCAAAAAACTCACACAGTGATGACATAAGACAGTTCATGAGTTTGGTAGATGGGGTGTGGACATTCATTGTATCTAAAATTGGGCATAGACACATCATTTTGGAAACACTTGATTCAATCCAATGAATGTTGTCATTTTGTATCAGTGAATAGTTGGCACTCTGTCTTAAAAGGAAGCAACAAAGATGTTGATTGTAGTGTTATGAACAAAATGTACAAGCTTCACATCACAAGTATGTGTGACTTTTGTCAGTGTTAAAATTGTAACATGGTCTGAGTTTGTAAAAACTCTTTCCGACGTAATGAACTTAATGGAAAAAATAACAACACATACTTTCCAGAACTTAAGTGTAAGCTAGGAGTAATTTCACAGGTGTGTATGGTATTAGCCAGAATCTTGTGTGTGCCTGTGATGGGGTGAGAGTGCAAAGGCCTGGGCTATGTTCAACCTGGGTGGTTCCATCTACTCTTCAATAGCTCTCTCTCTTAAGAATCTCAGATTCATCTCATATGACAGAAGTTTAGACTGCTATCATGGCCTCCACAGGCAGGTTTTAGGGTATTAATTCATTTTGCCTGCTCCTCCCCATCCATCCCCCTAAGTTACTTTTCTAATCACAAGACAGACTCCTTGGAATCACTCGAGCCCTTCCCTTTAGCCCTAGGAGCTAGTTCTAACATATCATCTCTGGCATAGAAGCCATTGGAAATCTAATGTCAGATCTCCTGACAACTCTCTGGGTGGCTTCAGATGTCTGTCCTTGACATCTCCAGAGCAGACAGACCCCTTGAAAAGAGTGTTGCTGAATTGTGACTGATGCTTTTCTTCTGTCTTTACTGAGATAAATTGTCTAAGCACTGTCATGAGCACTAAAAAATATACAATGCTGTGTCCTGACTGTTAGCACTCCATCTAGCCTTCAGGTCAGATTTGTTATAAAGATGAATCATGGGTGCTGTCTGATGAATGAATAAAATAATATGACTTTGGATGAAAGCTTACTGAGACCACAGTTTTTCCATCAGTGAAGACATTTTTTACTGTTCTCATTCACTTTAGGCTTGAAATGTGATTTTTTCCCTTAAGTTTCTACCAATAATATTTTCATTAGGAGTATCTGCTTGTGTTAAATGTTTTGAAACAGTGAACTCATCAATTACCTACAATTTCGTTAACAATTTTCTATGCAACTCCCAACAATACTGCATTTTGTATTTCAAAATAAGCAAAATGTTTATGGAATTTTTAGTCAAATCTAACTGTTGAATGCTAAAGGGAAAATTCCTTCCATGTGAGTGGCTTTCAGATCATTTGTTATCACCACACAAAGGTATTTGTCAGAGTTTTCTTGTGGAATATATAAAAATCGTGAACTTAGAATGATGTGAGAATATCCTCTATCATCAGCCATGAGGCATACAATGTGTCCTGGTCCAATTTACATTGCTTATATGTGAAGAGGAGAGCAAAGCTCTCATCAGATGCCAAAACCCCTAGTCCTGCCCCTAAATGACATCAATAAAGCAAAAACTGATTGGTCCAAGTAGCTTCCTTACTGGAGCCCCCTGCTTTAACCCAACTCTAGAGCTCTGAACCTACCTTCAGTTGTGAGGGTTGATACAGCTGAGAAAGGCAGAGAGTGTACATAAACAAGGTCAATACAGGATTCATAAGGTGTGGTCCTTTTACTCCTCTTCTATCCTGTTCCAGAAATGGTAATGTCTCATCTTGTCCCTTTTAGTCCTTCCTTTAGGTTTTTCTTCAGTCCAATAAAAGATGTGATTCAACTACTTTATTTTGGGTTTGTGAATCTTTCTTTGCTTTGATTCCCAAGAATTTATGGTTAGTAATATGCCTAGAGGGCTTACTATTGCCTCAATGAAATTTCCCATGTGACAGGGGCTCACTCTATTTGAGAAAACATTATTATGATGCAATCATATTAATCAATAACACAAGCCTTTCTGGAACCCTAAATGTTATCAGTCATGGTTTACCCTAATATGGCTTTCCAGTGCTGCCAAACTATATTAGAGCACACTGTTGTTGTTTTTTAAGGCAAAAACTTACTCTTGAGTTCTATTTTTAGGGCTCTTACCCTTACCGGAAGTGCTCATACACAATTCTGGAATTTTTTTTTTTTTCGATTCTCACTCCTTACAAGAAGTGCTTATACATAGCTCTGACATTCCAGGACAGCCTGACACCAAAATGTGCCCAGCCTTCTTTTGGTTTCCTTGATATATGTGCTTTTGTATTATCCTAAGTAATAACAAATAAATGTTTTATATTTTGTTCTTTCCCATAAAGATTATTTTAAAATTAAAAGAATCATATGCTATTTACTTCATATAGAATGCTATCTTTAAAACATTTATATGTATGTGTATTGTGTATCCATATATCCATACATACACAAACACACACACACACACACACACACACACACACATATGACTCAGAGTGCTGGCACTTGCTATACCAGGTTGAACCATATGAGATTGACATTGATTTTAATCTAAAACAGCCAAACAGCCAGATATTTATGATTACATATAATTAAGCAATCATTATCCAGAGATGTCTCTTTAAAAAGCCTTAACTCTTAACTTTACCAAAATTTAATTTAAGACTAAAGCCCCTTTATGTGCTCAAAAAATCAAGAATGACTTTATTCTTCAGCTCACTTTCTGTTGGAATGATGGGAAGTCTATTTAACAATATAGATAGATTAATATTAAACAAAATGTAATCAACTTCTCAAGTGAAAAACTGACCAACTACAAAATAAATGTCATTTCAAGAGTTGTAGGTTAGTTTTGGCTGCAAATCTCTGCTCATTCCCTCCTCCTTCTTCACTTCGTCCTGTTTTCTTTATTTCCATCAGGTTCTTAACTCCCAGTAACAAAATTAAGCATGCTTAAACTTCTTAGTTTCTCTTTTTCAAACACGCTGATCCATCCTAGAATCTTTTGGATTAAAACTTTTAAAAAAAAGTTTCAGAATATGTATTACTAATCTGTTTACCATTTTCCATTATCCTCCATGTGATTGATGTTGAACAATAAAAAGAGGCACAGAACCAATCACAGAGAGGTCAATCACCTTTGTATTCAGTAGATATGGAAATCAGTGGTCCAAGTCTCTTCTGTTTACCACACTCCACACTTGTCACCCTGCCCGATGTTGAAAGATGTTCTAGTTTTTGCAAGATGCACGAATTTGCCTCCTACGTGCTAAGAAACACTTATCTGGCAAAAAACAGTTACATTTAATGGCATGCTGTTGAAAGATGGACCCAAATTGTAAGAGGTTGCACCCATTCATGATAAAAGTCTTGGAAAGATCAGGAATTCAAGGTCCATACCTAACCATGATAAAAGCAATATACAGCAAACCAGTAGCCATCATCAAAGTAAATGGTGAGAAGCTGGAAGAAATCCCACTAAAATCAGGGACTAGACAAGGCTGCCGACTCTCTCCCTACCTATTCAACATTGTACTTGAAGTCCTAGCCAGAGCAATTAGACAACAAAAGGAGATCAAGGGGATACAACTCAGAAAAGAAGATGTCAAAATATTGCTTTTTGCAGATGGTATGATAGTATACATAAGTGACCCTAAAAATTCCACCAGAGAACTCCTAAGCCTGATAAATAGCTTCGGTGAAGTAGCTGGATATAAAATTAACTCAAGCAAGTCAATGGCCTTTCTGTACACAAAGGATAAACAAGCAGAGAAGGAAATTAGGGAAACAACACCCTTCTCAATAGTCACAAACAATATAAAATACCTTGGCGTGACTCTAACTAAGGAAGTGAAAGATCTGTATGACAAGAACTTCAAGTCCCTGAAGAAAGAAATTAAAGAAGATCTCAGAAGATGGAAAGACCTCCCATGCTCATGGATTGGCAGGATCAACATTGTAAAAGTGGCTATCTTACCAAAAGCAATCTACAGATTCAATGCAATCCCCATCAAAATTCCAACTCAATTCTTCAACGAATTAGAAAGGGCAATCTGCAAATTCATCTGGAATAACAAAAAACCTAGGATAGCAAAAACTCTTCTCAAGGATAAAAGAACCTCTGGTGGAATCACCCTGCCTGACCTAAAGCTGTACTACAGAGCAATTGTGATAAAAACTGCATGGTACTGGTATAACGACAGACAAGTAGACCAATGGAACAGAATTGAAGACCCTGAGATCAACCCACATACCTATGGTCACTTGATCTTTGACAAGGGAGCAAAAACCATCCAGTGGAAAAAAGACAGCATTTTCAACAAATGGTGCTGGCACAACTGGCAGTTATCATGTAGAAGAATGCGAATTGATCCATTCCTATCTCCTTGTACCAAGGTCAAATCTAAGTGGATTAAGGAACTCCACATAAAACCAGAGACACTGAAACTTATAGAGGAGAAAGTAGGGAAAAGCCTCGAAGATATGGGTACAGGGGAAAAATTCCTGAATAGAACAGCAAAGGCTTGTGCTGTAAGATCGAGAATCAATAAATGGGACCTCATAAAGTTGCAAAGCTTCTGCAAGGCAAAAGGCACCGTCAATAAGACAAAAAGACCACCAACAGATTGGGAAAGGATCTTTACCTATCCTAAATCAGATAGGGGACTAATAACCAATATATATAAAGAACTCAAGAAGGTGGACTCCAGAAAATCAAATAACCCCATTAAAAAATGGGGCTCAGAACTGAACAAAGAATTCTCACCTGAGGAATACCGAATGGCAGAGAAGCACCTGAAAAAATGTTCAACATCCTTAATCATCAGGGAAATGCAACTCAAAACAACCCTGAGATTCCACTTCAACCCAGTCAGAATGGCTAAGATCAAAAATTCAGGTGACAGCCGATGCTGGCGAGGATGTGGAGAAGAGGAATACTCCTTCATTGTTGGTGGGATTGCAAGCTGGTACAACCACTCTGGAAATCAGTTTGGCGGTTCCTCAGAAAATTGGACATAATCCTACCAGAGGATCCAGCAATACCTCTCCTGGGTATATATCCAGAAGATGTTCCAACCGGTAAGAAGGACACATGCTCCACTATGTTCATAGCAGCCTTATTTATAATAGCCAGAAGCTGGAAAGAACCCAGATGCCCCTCAACAGAGGAATGGATACAGAAAATGTGGTACATTTACACAATGGAGTACTACTCAGCTATTAAAATGAATGAATTTATGAAATTCCTAGGCAAATGGATGGATCTGGAGGGCATCATCCTGAGTGAGGTAACATATTCACAAAGGAACTCACACAATATGTACTCACTGATAAGTGGATATTAGCCCAAAAACTTAGGATACCCAAGATATAAGATACAATTTGTTAAATGCATGAAACTCAAGAAGAAAGAAGACCAAAGTGTGGACACTGTGCCCCTTCTTGGAATTGGGAACAAAACACCCATGGAAAGAGTTACAGAGATAAAGTTTGGAGCTGTGAAGAAAGGATGGATCATCTAAAGACTGCCATATCCAGGGATCCATCCCATAATCAGCTTCCAAACGCTGACACCATTGCATACACTAGCAAGATTTTGCTGAAAGGACCCAGATATAGCTGTCTCTTGTGAGACTATGCCAGGGCCTAGCAAACACAGAAGTGGATGCTCACAGTCAGCTATTGGATGGATCACAGGGCCCCCAATGGAGGAGCTAGAGAAAGTACCCAAGGAGCTAAAGGGAACTGCAACTCCATAGGTGGAACATTATTATGAACTAACCAGTACCCCAGAGCTCTTGACTCTAGCTGCATTTGTATCAAAAGATGGCCTAGTCGGCCATCACTGGAAAGAGAGGCCCATTGCACTTGCCAACTTTATATGCCCCAGTACAGGGGAATGCCAGGGCCAAGGGGTGGGGGTGGGTGGGTGGGGGACTGGGGGGTGGAGAGTGTATTGGGGACTTTTTGGATAGCATTGGAAATGTAATTGAGGAAAATACCTAAATAAATAAATAAATAAATAAATAAATAAATAAAAAGAGTAGACATGAGTGAAGCCACTCTCCTAGAACTGGTTTGAAAGTTTGATAATTCCTTAAGTGTCTTATGGTATTTTGACATTTTAAAATTTCTGCAGAGACATTTCCAAAAGTTTAAGAGTTAAGGAGTTTGGCACAGACATGGAATGATTAAAATTCATGTAACCAATTTTCAGATTGGAGGTTAACTCATACAAGTTAAAAAAAAAGTGTAAAAAAATAGAAAAAGGGGTATGTTTCCCACAGTTTATGAAGGTGAGATGACATTTTCCTTACAGCCAAACCTGAAGCTACATTCATCTATTAGTTGCCATTTGCGTATTGTTTCTCATAAAACTTATGACATAGCCTTAATCACCTTCTACCTTGTCTATGTAATAATAATCTTAGGTACCTCCTTAGTACAGACTCATAAAGTAATCTTATACTTTGCACCCATTAATTTAAAAAATCTATTGTTCTATATCTTTAAAAGGGAGTTTTTAAATTACTATGATTATGATAAGGATGTGGAGAATAAGAAATTACAAGTTCATTTCACATTACTAGGTGTTATGAGCATGATATGCCAGACTATTTATGTGTAGCTTTATTTGGGAATGTTCTCTTTCCCTCTCATACTATACCATTTCCCAGAGATTCTTTGGGTTACTATGGCATTTTTATTTGTTTCGGCTCATGTTCTTGTGTCCACTAATGTTCAATTGTGAAATGTTTTGACTAGTTAACTTGGCAGCCCTGGTTAATGTGGAACTAAGAGAATAGATGTTAGAGCAATCAGAGTGGTCCAGGAATAAACAGACTGAGCATCATTGTCCCAAGCTCACATTAAGTCATTATCAGCTTTATTACATGACAAGATAGCCATAAATCTTGACAAAATAGCACAAGCAAGAAAGCCGTTTCCAAGTGTTTGGGACTGTCTTTCTTCACTTTATCACTGGTCACAAGGCAAAAAAATACTTCCTACTTTAAGTCAAAATATTTAATAGTGCACAACACTTGCAAGTTATAAAAAATAAGCAAGTTTGTTTTATTGTTTCCTATAATTTGGGAGTCACATGGCAAAGACAAAATGTATATGGGATACGAGTGTGGATATTAAGTCCTTTTCAGGTCTTATTTCAATTCTTGTAACTGTTTCTATTATTACTAAAATTAGATATAAGATAATTTGCTCCATGTCTCAATTGTACAGTATGTTCAGCAATGGATCTTATCATCAAGTTCTGGAGAGTTATCAAGAACAGTAGCAAGAAACACTGGGAGTTACTGGAACCAGTGGGACCCAGGCATGCAGGAACTCCACCAGACCACTGGCACAGGTTCCTTCCAATCTGTCTGGGCCAGTGCCCTGAGCAGACCTTGGGCACAAAGTCCACAGCCAGTTCAACAACACAAAGAGGAAACTCTACTCCCAGGTACTCTAATACACCTGGGATCATAGGATCAGAGATGAGGACGAGAAAACATCTGTCCCAACACTGGGAGTAACTGGGACCAATGGGACCTAGACACACTGGAACTCCACAAGACCAGTGGCACAGGTTCCTTCCAATCTGTCTGGGCAGGTGCCCTGAGAAGACTTTAGGTGCAAACTCCACAGCCAGTCCCACAACACCCAGAGGAAGCTCTACTCCCAGGTGATCTACACACTTAGGATCCCAGGATCCCAGAAGCTTGGTCACACCAGGATCTCAGGGTCCCAGAGGCAGCTTGACTCCAGGAACCCAGACACACTCAAGATCTCAGGATCCCAGGATCCCAGGATCCCAGAATCACAGGATCACAGAGGCAGCTTTATTCTGAGGAGTTCTGAAACAACCAGGATCACAGGAAGAACAGGCTTCAGTCAGATAAAGCCAGGGCAGTTAGCACTAAAGATAACCAGATGGCAGGAGGCGAGAGAAGGAGCATAAGCAACAGAAACCAAGGTTACTTGGCGTCATCAGAACCCAATACTCCCACCATAGCAAGTCCTGGATACATCGTCACATCAGAAAAGCAAGATTCAGATCTAAAATCACTTCTCATGATGATGATAAAGGACCTTTAAGAAGAACATAAATAACTTCCTTAAAGAAATACAGGAGAGTACAGGTAAACAGCTAGAAGACCTTAAAGAGGAAACACAAAAATCCCTTAAAGGATTACAGGAAAACACAACAAAACAAGTGATGGAATTGAACAAAACCATTCAGGATCTAAAAATGGAACTAGAAACAATAAAGAAATCACAAAGGGAGACAACCCTGGAGTTAGAAAACCTAGGAAAGAGATTAGGAGTTATAAATGCAAGCATCACCAATAGAATAGAAGAGATAGAAGAGAGAATCTCAGATGCAGAAGATTCCATAGAAAACATTGACACAACAGTGAAAGAAAATGCAAAATGCAAAAAGCTCCTAACTCAAAACATCCAGGAAATCCAGGACACAATGAGAAGACCAAACCTAAGGATAATAGGTATAGAAGATAGTAAAGATTCCCAAATTAAAGGGCCAGTAAATATCTTCAAAAACATTATAGAAGAAAACTTCCCTAACCTAAAGAAAGAGATGCCCATGAACATACAAGAAGTCTACAGAACTCCAAATAGACTGGACCAGAAAAGAAATTCCTCCTGTCACATAATAATCAAAACACCAAATACACTAAACAAAGAAAGAATTTTAAAAGCAGTAAGGGAAAAAGATCCCGTAACATATAAAGGCAGGCCTATCAGAATTACACCAGACTTCTCACCAAAGACTATGGAAGCTAGAAGGTCCTGGACAGATGTCATACAGACCCTAAGAGAGCACAAATGCCAGCCCAGGCTACTATACCCAGCAAAACTCTGAATTACCATAGACAGAGAAAACAAGATATTCCATGACAAAACTAAATTTACACAATATCTTTCTACAAATCCTGCCCTACAAAGGATAATGATGAAAAACACCAACACAAGGAGCAAAACTACACTCTATAAGAAGTAAGAAAGTAGTCTTTCAACAAACCTACACAAACACAATTCCACCTCTAGCAACAAAAATAACAGGAAGTAACAATCACTTTTTCTTAATATGAAAATAAATATTACAAACTTATCCTAATGGATTGAAATTATAAAATATGAGGAATTAGAAATTTGTTGGCTGTCATCCAGTGGCCTCTCTAGTTTGGTAATTAGTAAAATAGGTTCAATATTGTATAATTCATATACATTTTCTGCTTGTTTGTAAGTGACAGTGTCTTGCTGTATACCACATAATGGTCTTGAAATCATGCTTCTCCTATCTCAGCCTTTCTATTAGTATGATTGTTTATTTGATGTTTTTACACTATACTATGGTCTTCAGAACAGTTTACATATTTCAAAATTATTTATACAGCCAAAAGAAACATAGACAATTAATTTGGGAGGTGGCTTGTAAGAGAACAACAAGAGCGAGACTGAATGTTTTGATTGATATTTATTATTATTGTATCAACTTTGAAGAAGAGAACCTTTTAAGTTACTCTTTTTCTGAGATGAATGCTTTTCAAAATCATGACAGCCAATGAACCAGAATCTTACCATCACCTAATGTCTTTGCCACCCTCCAAGCAGGACCATTGTTCATTAAAACAGTTGATGAATGATTTCATGGATAGACCATCTTAAATGAATGTAACCAGTTCCCTGTGGGCTGAGAATGAAGACAGTCACTCAAGTCAAATAGATTTGACCATAGCAAGAAATCTGCATTCAAATAATCGTGCCTACAATTCATTCCTTGGTGCAGCAGAACTGTCAACTCTTAGCTTAGCTACTATGGAGGTAAATTCCTTTGATGAAGTGAGGGACATTGAAGTATATACAGCCTTATTACAATGAACTCCAATATCTAAAAATTGTTCTTATTTTGGGGTTGTACCACAGTAAGAACCAAGATTCTAAGCTTTACTAAAACCAAAACAAACAAACAAATAAAAAGACTTTATCTAGTCATGTTCATTTAATAACAAGTCCATCATTTTTTTTTTTTTTTTTTTTTTTTTTTGGTTTTTCGAGACAGGGTTTCTCTTTATAGCTCTGGCTGTCCTGGAGCTCACTTTGTAGACCAGGCTGGCCTTGAACTCAGAAATCCGCCTGCCTCTGCCTCCCGAGTGCTGGGATTAAAGGCGTGCGCCACCACGCCCGGCAAGTCCATCATTTTTATGATTGGTATAAAATATATATTGTGTTGACTATAAAAATAAAAGAACAGTATCAAGAATCTACAGTGTCTGGAGCAGTAAAGGAGTCTAGTCACTGGCATCTCAGTGACCAACAACTTCAAAAAAGATAACCTATACCTGAAACTAATAGCCTATATGTCTGAGAGAGGCATTGTGTCTGGTTATAGGGTAATGTCATTTAAACTCCTTTAATGTATGCATATATGTTAGAAAGCCTCTTCAGCAGTAGCTTTCCATATGCTTTTTCAGAGAAGGTATTTAGTGTTTGTTATCCTTTCATACTCCTTCTATGCTGCCTCTCATCCTCCATCTTCTTTAATCCTTCCTGTTCCACTATTTATTCCATTTACCCCTTCATACCATCTGCATTTTATATCACTTCCCTTGAAATGCCCTCCTGACTTATTGTTTTCAGGTTTCTATCGGTACTCCAATTTAAATTCACTTTTCGAAAGACACAGAGCTAGCACCCACATATGAAAGAAATCATGTGGCCTTTGTTTTTCTGGGCCTAGGTTATCTCTGAATTGGTACTAATCTGGAAGTGTCATCTATATTGGCAAGCTTTTGTAGTAGTAGAAGGTTTGGTGCTTGCTGCCATGGGAGAAAAATAATCAGCAGTCTTACGCAGCCTTGAACCATGTGGGTCACAATAATGACTAATCTGGCAGATATGCCCAGTGGGAATAACCACCTACTTTCTAATTTGATTTAAAGCCTGACGCACAAGATGGAACTCATGTTTGTTACCATCAACTAAGCTGAAATGATATGATTTACTAGGTCATAGGCCATAGGGTAGAGCCTAATGTTATTATTCTGTTAAGTGGACATAGGTTAAATTCTTACTCCTTACCCATACATCACTGCACCTCTCAACCTTAATCAGAGCAGCTTCATTTTGTAGTACATGCCAATTAATAAAGAGACCCACAACTAATTAATATCAGGCAATAATAGTGTGGTCTAAATAAGACATCTATTTAGTGACCCCACCAAGGTTCAAGAATCATCATTGAAAAGAAAGCAGAAAGACTGTAAGACGCAGGGATGGATAACATCTGAATGAACACAGTATTGGTCAGACAACACAGGGTTGCTACACACATAAACTAACAGTGGCTGTGACTGCATGCACAACATTTGTACAAGACCAAGCCAGCCAAACATTTCAACGTGGGTAGGAGAGGGGTTCATAAAGTTCCAAACCGAGCTGAGGAACTATTGGCCAATAGTTTGTCCAATTGATGACTGCTGGGAGAAAGAGTGAGTTTTCTTCAGGTATGTGGTTTGCAGAGGCTGTCTGTGCTCCAGTAAATGGTCACACACACACACACACACACACACACACACACACATATGTAAAGGCAAAGCTGAGTGGATTCAGTGAGTTTGAAACAGGGCACATGCCGTTGGGAGGGGAAAACAGTTAAGGGGATTGAGGAAGGGCTTGATGAGATGTAATGGAAGTCGATTTGTTCAGAACCCATATGCATATATGAAATTCTCAAAAGAGTGCTTATCATAAATAAAGATAATTTGTTCTCTTAGTCATAGGGTATAAGAATCATTTTATATAATACAAATTGCAAATTTTCTCACCCTAGTTTTTGCAATGTTTTTTTTCTTTGTTTCAAATATAATTAAGTAAGAGGAGCAAAACGGAAACTTGTATTATATAATAAAAAACATTTTAATACATTTTTAAAGAGATGAGGATTGTTTTCATAGAAAAAAATCAGTGGAGTGAAACAAAAGAGACTCTTGGCTTGCTGGGTGCAGGCCGTTCTTTCTCTTTCCAAGGAGAGTTCATACAAGTTCATGCAGCATAGGCCATCCACACAGGAAACTGAGCATGGTGGGGAGCACCGGTCATGGATTGCTTAGGGTAAGCTTTTAAAAAAAATCTTATTGTTCTTTAATACCTGAAATGTTTAATTCAAAAAGTAAAAAAATAGATCCTGCTCATGACACACTGTGTGGTCTGTAAGGTACATGCGAGCTTGAACTTGATATTTCTCTCATCTTATTTCTTCTCTCATCAGTTTTCCAAACCATTTTAAGGAGATATGATCAACATAAAAAAAACAACAACAACAACAAAATAAACCTGTGTTTGTTGAATTCATGCAATTTACTAAGTCTGGGAACGGATATCTACCTGTGAAATGATCAATACTTCTCTTGTGCATTTCCTTTTAATTGAGGGAAATTAAAAAATATAGCAAAGGAGAAAATCCCATTTAGTGAGCCCCCATGGGTCCACTCATTTACTTAGCTATCACTGGTGTTCATTCACCTGCTTCTCCTGGCTCTACATGAGAAAGTTTTGTTGTTTTGCAGAGGTTTCAAATTTTTTTAATTTATTAATTTAGACAAAGACTCACTCTGTAGCCCATAGAGGCCTGGAAATCATTTTGCATCCTGGGCCATCCTCAAAAACCAAAATACTCTTGCCTTTGCCTCCCAAGTGTTAGGGATACAGGCATGGAATTCTGCGGGGCTACTACAGCATTTGAAATCAAATATAACATCACTGTCCTGCATTATCCTGCAGTACAGTACAGTACTATCCATTAGCATCTGGCACTCTCTCTATAATATTTTCTGCTCCAGCAACCACTATTGATGGCTTGTTATCATTACATACCTAGTACATGTTCAAACTTCATGATTTTTATCACTGGTTTAAATTAGAGTCCTGGAATCTGCCCCTACAACATCCAGTTGTGTCTATTAACCTGTAACAGTCCCTTGTCTCCATTCCCTTGTGCTTAGCACATTTATTTAGTCAGAAAACTATGTCATTTGCCTAGAGAAAGCCAAAAGTTCAGGTCTGATTTTTCTCCTTCTTATCCTGCCTGTCTCCTCTCTCTTACAGAAGACTAAACTGAATCTGGAAGATAATAAGTGACTCATTGTTGTTGCATAACCAAGTCAGAGACAAGCAGGGCTGGAACTCAGTTCTGCTGCTCTTGAGTGCAGAGCCTTATATAGTATGATGAAAGGGAACAGCCAGCTGATTGCCAGGTGACAGCTTGATCTGGGAGCCTATTGTATTGTCTAGCTGAGGAACCTTGGCTATGTTAACTCTGAACCAGGAGATTGGTGAAATCTGCCCTGAAGCATGAAAGATGAGTTAGAATTAAAAAGTATAAGTTAGGTATGATGGCCCATGCCTACGGTTCCAGAACTTGGAGGCTCAAGGATCTCAACTTTAAAGCAAGCCTGGTTTATATGGCAAGACTGTATTACACACAATAAAAAACACAGGGATGAAATATAGAAAACTTTTTGTCACTGTTGTTCATTACTCACATGTACTACACAGTAGCTGCTTATACACATCTTAAACTTTATCTATGAGAAACAGCATACTAGTGTCTGGGGTTTATTGTTGTTTAGTGTGTGTGTGTGTGTGTGTGTGTGTGTGTGTGTGAGAGAGAGAGAGACAGAGAGAGACAGAGAGAGAGAGAGAGAGAGAGAGAGAGAGAGAGAGAGATATGTGTTGTCCTTACCCTCAGCATCACATCACTAACCCCCATTAAACCTTTTTAAATGGTAAATTAAGCAAACCCTACTATCATTGGTTTCTGTCTTTTTACCTTAGATATGATCTAACTCAATAAGTCTGACTTGGCAGAAACTTTAGGACCCCCTTTTACATTCAAATTCTGTCTCTAACCTGAGTATAATACAAAGTACCTTGTATGTGCACCAAATACAGTAACTTCATTTTCTCCTTTAGAAGCTCTCCTTTAAGCTAATCTTCTTGATACACATTTTATACAATGGCTTTCTAATACACATACTTAGTAATTATCCATTTTATTATATTCCATCTAAATTTTTAGTACATAAAATAAAATTAAGTTCAGCCTATTTAAAATAGAATGGCTTAATGACTATAAAGGCAGCTGTTGTGAGAAAGAATGCCCCTTTCCAAACCAATGGATTATTTGTTAGGAATGGAGTTGATGCCTAATGGCAGCTAACTTTTATCCAAGAGGAACATATGTGAATTCTGGCTCTCTAGAGTATTATAAAAATAAAGGATCACCAGAAGAACAATCTCTAAACAGAGACAACTATAACAACTAACTCCAGAGATTACCAGATGGTGAAAGGTAAACGTAATAATCTTACTAACAGAAACCAAGACCACTCACCATCATCAGAACCCAGCACTCCCACTTCGCCCAGTCCAGGGCACCCCAACACACCGGAAAAGCTAGACCCAGATATGAAAGCATATCTCATGATGATGGTAGAGGATATCAAGAAGGACTTTAATAACACACTTAAAGAAATACATGAGAACACTGCTAAACAGGTAGAAGACATTAAAGAGGAAGCACAAAAATCCCTTAAAGAATTGCAGGAGAACACTGCTAAACAGGTAGAAGACATTAAAGAGGAAGCACAAAAATCCCTTAAAGAATTGCAGGAAAACCAGATCAAACAGGTGATGGAATTGAATAAAACCATCCAAGACCTAAAAAGGGAAGTAGACACAATAAAGAAAACCCAAATTGAGGCAACGCTGGAGATAGAAACCCTAGGAAAGAAATCTGGAACCATAGATACGAGCATCAGCAACAGAATACAAGAGATGGAAGAGAGAATCTCAGGTACAGAAGATTCCATAGAGAACATCTGCACAACAATCAAAGAATATACAAAATCCAAAAAGATCCTAACTCAAAACATCCAGGAAATCCAGGACACAATGAGAAGACCAAACCTACAGATAATAGGAGTAGATGAGAATGAAGATTTTCAACTCAAAGGACCAGCAAATATCTTCAACAAAATTATAGAAGAAAACTTCCCAAACCTAAAGAAAGAGATGCCCATGAACATACAAGAAGCCTACAGAACTCCAAATAGACTGGACCAGAAAAGAAATTCCTCCTGACACATAATAATCAGAACAACAAATGCACTAAATAAAGATAGAATACTAAAGGCAGTAAGGGAAAAAGGTCAAGTAACATATAAAGGCAAGCCTATCAGAATTACACCAGATTTTTCACCAGAGACTATGAAAGCCAGAAGGGCCTGGACAGATGTTATACAGAAATTAAGAGAACACAAATTCCAGCCCAGGCTACTATACCCAGCCAAACTCTCAATTACCATAGATGGAGAAACCAAAGTATTCCACTACAAAACCAAATTCACACATTATCTTTCCACGAATCCAGCCCTACAAAGGATAATAACAGAAAAAAACCAATACAAGGATGGAAACCACATCCTAGAAAAAGCAAGAAGGTAATCCCTCAACAAACCTAAAAGAAGACAGCCACAAGAACAGAATGCCAACTCTAACAACAAAAATAAAAGGAAGCAACAGTTACTTTTCCTTAATATCTCTTAATATCAATGGACTCAACTCCCCAATAAAGGGACATAGACTAACAGACTGGCTACACAAACAGGACCCAACATTTTGCTGCTTACAGGAAACTCATCTCAGAGAAAAAGATAGACACTACCTCAGAATGAAAGGCTGGAAAACAATTTCCCAAGCAAATGGTAGAAGAAACAAGCTGGAGTAGCAATCCTAATATCTAATAAAATCGACTTCCAACCCAAAGTCATCAAAAAAGACAAGGAAGGGCACTTCATACTCATCAAAGGTAAAATCCTCCAAGAGGAACTATCAATTCTGAATATCTATGCTCCAAATACAAGGGCAGACACATTCATTAAAGATGCTTTAGTAAAGCTCAAAGCACACGTTGCACCTCACACAATAATAGTGGGAGACTTCAACACACCACTTTCACCAATGGACAGATCATGGAAGCAGAAACTAAACAGGGACACAGTGAAACTAACAGAGATTATGAAACAAATGAATCTGACAGATATCTACAGAACATTTTATCCTAAAACAAAAGGATATACCTTCTTCTCAGCACCTCATGGTACCTTCTCCAAAATTGACCACAGAATTGGTCACAAAACAAGCCTCAACATATACAAAAATATTGAAATTGTCCCATGCATCCTATCAGATCACCATGGACTAAGGCTGATCTTCAATAACAAAATAAAAAATAGAAAGCCAACACACACGTGGAAATTAAACAACACTCTTCTCAATGATACCTTGGTCAAGGAAGGAATAAAGAAAGAAATTAAGGACTTTTTGGAGTTTAATGAAAATGAAGCCACAACATACCCAAACTTATGGGACACAATGAAAACATTTCTAAAAGGAAAACTCATAGCTCTGAGTGCCTCCAAAAAGAAACTAGAGAGAGCACACATAAGCAGCTTGACAACACACCTAAAAGCTCTAGAACAAAAGGAAGCAAATTCACCCAAGAGGAGTAGACAGCAGGAAATAATCAAACTCAGGGGTGAAATCAATCAAGTGGAAACAAGAAGAACTATTCAAAGAATCAACCAATCGAGGAGCTGGTTCTTTGAGAAAATGAACAAGATAGATAAACCCTTAGCCAGACGCACTAGAGGGCACAGGGAAAGTATTCTAATTAACAAAATCAGAAATGAAAAGGGAGACATAACAACAGATCCTGAAGAAATCCAAAACACCATCAGATCCTTCTACAAAAGGCTATACTCAACAAAACTGGAGAACCTGGATGAAATGCACACGTTTCTAGACAGATACCAGGTACCAAAGTTAAATCAAGATCAGGTTAATGATCTAAACAGTCCCATATACCCTAAAGAAATAGAAGCAGTCATTAATAGTCTCCCAGACAAAAAAAGCCCAGGACAAGATGGGTTTAGTGCAGAGTTCTATCAGCCTTCAAAGAAGATCTAATCCCAGTTCTTCACAAACTATTCCACAAAATAGAAACAGAAGGTACTCTACCCAACTCATTCTATGAAGCCACAATTACTCTGATACCTAAACCACAAAAAGACCCAACAATGATAGAGAACTTCAGACCAATTTCCCTTATGAATATCGATGCAAAAAACCTCAATAATGTTCTTGCTAACCGAATCCAAGAACACATCAAAACAATCATCCACCCTGACCAAGTAGGTTTCATCCCAGGGATGCAAGGATGGTTCAATATACGGAAATCCATCAATGTAATCCAGTGTATAAACAATCTCAAAGACAAAAACCACATGATCATCTCGTTAGATGCTGAGAAAGCCTTTGAAAAATTCCAACACTCATTCATGATAAAAGTCTTAGAAAGATCAGGAATTCAAGGCCCATACCTAACCATGATAAAAGCAATCTACAGCAAACTAGTAGCCAACATCAAAGTAAATGGTGAGAAGCTGGAAGAAATCCCACTAAAATCAGGGACTAGACAAGGCTGTCCAATCTCTCCCTACCTATTCAACATGGTACTTGAAGTCCTAGCCAGAGCAATTAGACAACAAAATGAGATCAAGGGGATGCAAATTGGAAAAGAAGAAGTCAAAATATCACTCTTTGAAGATGATATGATAGTATATATAAGTGACCCTAAAAATTCCACCAGAGAACTCCTAAGCCTGATAAACAGCTTCAATGAAGTAGCTGGATATAAAATTAACTCAAGCAAGTCAATGGCCTTTCTGTACAAAAAGGATAAACAGGCTGAGAAAGAAATTAGGGAAACAACACCCTTCTCAATAGTCACAAACAATATAAAATACCTTGGCGTGACTCTAACTAAAGAAGTGGAAAGATCTGTATGACAAGAACTTCAAGTCTCTGAAGAAAGAAATTAAAGAAGATCTCAGAAGATGGAATAATCTCCCATGCTCATGGATTGGCAGAATCAACATTGTAAAAATGGCTATCTTGCCAAAAGCAATCTACAGATTCAATACAATCCCCATCAATATTCCAACTCAATTCTTCAAGGAATTAGAAGGGGCAATTTGCAAATTCATCTGGAACAACAAAAAACCTAGGATACCAAAATTCTTCTCAAGGATAAGAGAACCTCTGGTGGAATCACCATGCCTGACCTAAAGCTGTACTACAGAGCAATTGTGATAAAAACTGCATGCTACTGGTATAACAACAGACAAGTAGACCAATGGAATAGAATGTAGACCCAGAAATGAACCCACATACCTATGGTCACTTGATCTTCGACAAGGGAGCTAAAACCATCCAGGGGAAGAAAGACAGCATTTTCAACAAATGGTGCTGGCATAACTGGTTGTTATCATGTAGAAGAATGGGAATTGATCCATTTCTATCTCCTTGTACTAAGGTCAAATCTAAGTGGATTAAGGAACTCCACATAAAACCAGAGACACTGAATCTTTTAAAGGAGAAAGTAGGGAAAAGGCTCGAAGATATGGGTGCAGGGGAAAAATTCCTGAATAGAACAGCAAAGGCTTGTGCTGTAAGATCGAGAATCAATAAATGGGACCTCATAAAGTTGCAAAGCTTCTGCAAGGCAAAAGGCACCGTCAATAAGACAAAAAGACCACCAACAGATTGGGAAAGGATCTTTACCTATCCTAAATCAGATAGGGGACTAATAACCAATATATATAAAGAACTCAAGAAGGTGGACTCCAGAAAATCAAATAACCCCATTAAAAAATGGGGCTCAGAACTGAACAAAGAATTCTCACCTGAGGAATACCGAATGGCAGAGAAGCACCTGAAAAAATGTTCAACATCCTTAATCATCAGGGAAATGCAACTCAAAACAACCCTGAGATTCCACTTCAACCCAGTCAGAATGGCTAAGATCAAAAATTCAGGTGACAGCCGATGCTGGCGAGGATGTGGAGAAGAGGAATACTCCTTCATTGTTGGTGGGATTGCAAGCTGGTACAACCACTCTGGAAATCAGTTTGGCGGTTCCTCAGAAAATTGGACATAATCCTACCAGAAGATCCAGCAATACCTCTCCTGGGTATATATCCAGAAGATGTTCCAACCGGTAAGAAGGACACATGCTCCACTATGTTCATAGCAGCCTTATTTATAATAGCCAGAAGCTGGAAAGAACCCAGATGCCCCTCAACAGAGGAATGGATACAGAAAATGTGGTACATTTACACAATGGAGTACTACTTAGCTATTAAAAGGAATGAATTTATGAAAATCCTAGGCAAATGGATGGGTCTGGAGGGCATCATCCTGAGTGAGGTAACATATTCACAAAGGAACTCACACAATATGTACTCACTGATAAGTGGATATTAGCCCAAAAACTTAGGATACCCAAGATATAAGATACAATTTGTTAAATGCATGAAACTCAAGAAGAAAGAAGACCAAAGTGTGCACACTGTACCCCTTCTTAGAATTGGGAACAAAACACCCATGAAAAGAGTTACAGAGATAAAGTTTGGAGCTGTGATGAAAGGATGGACTATCTAAAGACTGCCATATCCAGGGATCCATCCCATAACCGGCTTCCAAATGCTGACACCATTGCATACACTAGCAAGATTTTGCTGAAAGGACCCAGATATAGCTGTCTCTTGTGAGACAAGGCCGGGGACTAGCAAACACAGAAGTGGATGCTCACAGTCAGCTATTGGATGGATCACAGGGCCATAGAGGAGCTAGAGAAAGTACCCAAGGAGCTAAAGGGATCTGCATCCCTATAGGTCGAACAACATTATGAACTAACCAGTACCCCAGAGCTCTTGACTCTAGCTGCATATGTATCAAAAGATGGACTTGCAAACTTTATATGCCCCAGTACAGGGGAACGCCAGGGCCAAAAATGAGAGTGGGTGGGTAGGGGAGTGGGGGAGAGTGTAATGGGGACTTTTTTGATAGTATTGGAAATGTAAATGAGGAAAATACCTAATAAAAAAAAAGATGTCAAAAAAAAAAAAAAAAGAAAAAGAAAAAAAGAAGTTGTAATCCCTTTCAGATACAGGCTGTTCTAAAACTAGTGCAGTTGAACACATCCCAAGAACATCACTGGCCCTCACTACACTGGATTAGGCAATTGCAAAACTCCATTGTTGTCTCTGAGGGAAATAGTAGCTCTCAGAAACTAAAACCTTACAGGTGGCAATGGTATTACAATAATGCACATGGGAGTAACATATTGGAATCCTGGGGCTGAGATATCAGTGGCGAGTGATGAAGTGATGCAGTGATCCAATGATGCAGTGGCCAGTGATGCAGGGATGATGCAGGGATGCAGTGGCCAGTGATAAAGTGATGATGCAGGAATGCAGTGACCAGTGATACAGTGATTGATGCAGTGATGCAGTGACCAGTGATGCAGTGATACCTGGAATCATAGTAGATCAATGAACTGAAGAGAATTAATGCTAACAGGAAAGCCTTAAAGGAAGCTCTGGCTGATGATTGCTGATTCCACGGACACTTACTTGTTCCCTTCCCATCCTAGCCCAAATACCATGTGAGGTCTTAATCAGAAGTCAATGCTCAAAGAGAGAAATACAAGATAGCATGCTCTCTCTTTATTACATCAAAGGATTTGTTAATAAGTTTATAATAGAACAGAAATAATCATTGGTGGATAAATACATATTCTTCAAGATAATTATGAGTTAGGAATATTGAACACACCCTGCCCCTTTGCCTAGGCCTACAAGCCACAGTGCAACATTCAAGATGAGAGGAACTCCTGGTGGATAGTCATACTGATTCTACCTCAGCCTATCTATGGAGAATCTGATGTCCTGGTCTTTTATAAGAATGGATGATCCTGTTATCAGAAAAGCAAGATGCCCTTTTTGAGACTCAAAATTTCTCTGTAGAGTTATATATCTTTAAGACACAGACAAGACCTCAAAAGACTTGGTGGAATAGAGAACTCTTTCTGTGGTTGTTAATGAGTTAGTCTTCAAAGTACACAGTTTTCTCATATCATATTGGGTTAGGGACTGGATTTCTTTACATCAGTGTTTCATGTATGATTGGCACTGTGTATGCAACTTTTACCCTCTGTCCTCAATAAAATCCTTGTGCACATTATTAAAAAAATAAAGGATGGAGAATATTTCATAGAAAAAGGATTAGCAATGTAAATCTCGACATCCCAGTCAAGAAAATGAGGAGAAAACCAGGTCCAAGGAATGAAATTTCCTAAGACCTCAGAGAAATTTAGAGGAACAACTAAATTAACATTTCAGTGACAGAAAGGAAAGTTGTGAAGGAAGAATAAGACATCCTGGATTTTGCAGGGAAATGGATGGAATTAGAAAATATCATACTGAGTGAAGTAACTCAGACCCAAAAGGACATGCATGGTATGTATTCACTAATAAGCAGATATTAGCCAAAAGAAATGTACAGAACACCCAAGATACAGTCCACAGAACTCAAAAAGGCCAACAAACTGAAGTACCCAAGTATGGATGCCTCAATCCCACTTGGAAGAGAGAAGAAAGCAATCACAAGTGGGGAGGGATGGAGGGACCTTGGAGGGAAAGTGGATGGGAGAGGGGGTGGGGTAATGGGGGGAAGGGAACCTGATCTGGTATTGGGTGAGGGAAAAGGACTGAAGCCCTGAGGGCCAGCAGAAAAAATGGAAACAGGCAACCTCGGTAAATAGGAGGTTGAGGGGCCCTCTAAAATGCACCAGAAATCTGGGAGTGAGAGAATCTCTGGACTCAAAGGGAAGGACTGTAGATGAAATGCTAGACAATAGGGATAGGGAACTTATAGAGCCCACCTCTAGTAGGAAGAGGGATGTGGTTGGCATTCCACAGTCACAATTCTGACCCTTAATTGTTCCTGTCTGAAAGAATTACAGGGATGGAAATGGAGAGGAGCCTCAGGAAAAGAAGGTCCAGTGACAGGTCCAAAGTAGGATCCAGCTCAAGGGGAGGTCTGGACATTATGGTATGGGAGGGTGATGTCACGCATCTCATAGTGGCTATAAAGTAGAAAACAAAACAAATAAGGTCTCGGGAGGCAGAGGCAGGCGGATTTCTGAGTTCGAGGCCACCCTGGTCTACAAAGTGAGTGCCAGGACAGCCAGGGCTACACAGAGAAACCCTGTCTCGAAAAAACAAACAAACAAAAAACAAACAAACAAAAAAAAACCCAAACAAATAAGGTCTCAATATGATAGATGGCACCAAGGACACACACCCATGACTTTTCCCAATCAGGCCCTACCTTGGAAATTTCTATCATCACTAAATAATACCATCAAACTATGACTCCAGGAATTAAAGGATTAGCCCTTTGGTGAAAACAGAGGCATCATGGTTCAGCCATTTTTCCCAAAGTCCTACTTTGAGTCCCGCCTATATCAAAGAAGCCATTGACAACAGAGCCTATTAGGGACATGTCATACCCAATATATAACAATTTACAATGCTGCCAGGCCTTGAACACTTCTCAAGCTAAGAAAAGGCAAGAGGCAAGCAGATGATGGAATCCAATAAATAAGGCAGGCTCCAAAGAAGGGGGCAAGTCTCTCGTCACAGTAGGACTCTTCTTAGATTTAAACAAGCTTCAGAAGAGAAACAGACCCAAGCATGGGTGACAATGTATGAGTAAAACAGATCGTAATCACTGGTAAGGACTACATAAGGACAGGATGACTCTGGGAAGAAAAATGTCTTTCAAAGTCCAGGAGCTCAGAGACAGGGCTAGGAGAAATGCTGTAGAAATAGAGACATTATTGGATTAGAGGAGATTAAAACGGCCCTAAGAATTATCACTGAGAATCCTGGAGTTGTTCTGTTTCAAAGGCCTTCTGATATCTTCCAACAGACCAGTAGACTCAAAAGAAAAAAGAAAGGTAATAAGAAAGAGAGGAAGAAAAAGAAGAGGAGAGAAGAGAGGAGAGAGGAAGGGAAGACAGGCAAAAGGCATTTAGAGGTAGAGGGAAGGGGAGGAAGGGGAAGATGAGAGAGAACAAAGATGAAGGGAAGAGAGGGAAAGGGAGGGGAGAGAAGAGACAAAACAGAGGAAGGAAAAATAAAGAGAAGGAACCAAGGATGGGAAGGAAGGGAGGAGGAGAAAGGCAAAGAGGTGCTCTGAGAGACCCACCCTGTGACAGAACATGAAATGAGAGAGACTCACTCAAACGGGATGACTTTACATGTCTGAGACATAGAGAAGCTTTTGCTTTTCCAAAGGTCGGCACGGCAGAAAGTCTATGTAAGGCAGCAGCTGGATGGAATCAGAGCATAATGTTACTCAAATATAAAATCGTCTAGGAGTATTAGAACAAGAGTCCCATGAAAAGATTGTGGGAAAATAGTTATAAAATATGTATTATAAACATTTACAAATATAGATATAGTTTATATTGAATCACTTTTAATGCAAGAATTAGTTTCTAGCTAAAATCAAGGCTTGCCAAGCTTTATTATGTTAAAGAAGAAAACCAGGTGAAACTTCCCCAAGAAACTTTTAACTTGATTTGTTGTTGTTGTTTTTAAGTAACTATTTATTCTCCTGAGATAAAACCTTATTCTTGTGAGATTTATTTCCACAGCACTGCAGGAACTGACAAATGAAAGCAATTGCATAGAGAGGAAAGACAGAATTTAAGAATATAGGTAGGAGAAACCACTTGCCAAGAGAGTATGACAAAGAAATGTTATTAACAGAACAAGAAAATAAATTATATTGTCTACATGACTACATAGCGGTAGCAAGTAATGTTCAAATTCATGGGACTATAGAGACATTTGTAAATGGAAAAGAATAGAAATATAATCACTGTTAATGGACCTTCAGGTTTCAATCAGGAAATATTTGCTCAACATTTGGTAAATGGTATTAGAGAAATGTTAGCATCTCAATTATTTTTAAAAATCTTAGTGAGGTGTCTTCCTAATCCAGAATGAACTAGCAATCCATTATATCTTGTTTTTATTTTTCATATGTCATACTATAAAATTCTATGCACACTTTACACGATCACATATCGCCTCTTAAAGTCTGATATGTAAGCTCCACAGTGGACAGTATGGAAGCATGATGTCCTCATGGGAAAGAAGCTTTCTCCCCTATGCCATAAAACATGTACAAGTTAAAGCAGGATGAGTCAATGACCAACCAATGACAAATAACTTTCATTTATAAAATAAAATATAGGAAAGTACTTTATGACCACAGCATAGCCACAAGATTGTTAAAAACACTACGCATAATAGTTGATTAAATATAACCTTGTTATAGTGGATTTTTTTTTTCAAAAAAGAACACTAAAAAATGTCACTAAAGAAAAAAAAAAAACATTCAAGTCATGGGCTTGAAGAAAACCATCCATTGGACACAGGTGTAGCAAACACTTTATCCACTGGATGAAGAAAGAATTTATACAAGTTCATGATCAATAGACAAGAACCAAGGAAATGAACAAGATACTTCTCAGGAGGATCAGAAATGTCCTGACCCTGACCGTGACTGGTCAATAACACAGAAAAGACAAGGTCAGTGTCACTGTCGCTAACACAAAAGGAAAACCAGATCTAATTCAGTAGTGACTTTCCACTTTGAACTCCCTAGAATGGGGAAAAATATCAACCTGACATTATTGAAATGATAATTAATTAGTTAGTTAATTAAAGTAATATGAACACAGCATTCATTTTTTTTCTTTTTTTTAATTTTTAATATTTTTATTACATATTTTCCTCAATTACATTTCCAATGCTATCCCAAAAGTCCCCCATAGCGCCCCCCACTTCCCTACCCACCCATTCCCATTCTTTTGGCCCTGGCATTCCCCTATATTGGGGCATATAAAGTTTGCAAGTCCAATGGGCCTCTCTTTTCAGTGATGGCCGACTAGGCCATCTTTCGATACATATGCAGCTAGAGACAAGAGCTCCAGGGTACTGGTTAGTTCATCATGTTGTTCCAACTATAGAGTTGCAGATCCCTTTAGCTCCTTGGGTACTTTCTCTAGCTTCTCCATTGGGAGCCCTGTGATACATCCAATAGCTGACTGTGAGGATCCACTCCTGGAACACAGCATTCATATTTAGGTGGTGGTGGGAATGAAAATTTTATGACCACTTTTGAAACTAGTATATCAGTTTTTCATAAAGTCAAATATGTAACCCCTTTAAGGCCCTAAAATTTTATTTCTTGGTATTTATTCAAGAGAAATAAAAATACATGTTCATGAAAATATTTTATAGAAATGTCTCTATAGTCCCATGAATTTGAACGTGACTTGCTACCGCTATGTAGTCATGTGGACAATATAATTTCTTTTCTTGTTCTGTTAATAACATTTCTTTGTCATACTCTCTTGGCAAGTGGTCTCTCCTACCTATATTCTTAAATTCTGTCTTTAAAACAGAAATTGTTGTAATTTTATCATAGTGGGTCCTTAAAACACTCTCAGAAAGCTGATGAACAATCGATAACCCATTCTTACAATGAAATGAGACTCTGAATTAACCAAACTCTCCTCAGCCCTGACTCATAACCCGCACCATCTCAAAGCAAGCAAAAGAATCCTGAGCAAGCTTACAGATTGAATAATTTCACTTATACAGAGTGTAGACAAGCAAAGCTTGGATAGTGTTCTAGAAACTAACAAAGCTTGTCTTGGATGACAAAAGTGCCAAGGTCAACTGGACGAGGTCGGCACTTTGAAGTGATTAAAGTATTCAGTGTCTTAGGGGGAATTGTGGCACACTATCAATAAGCATCCGGGTTCAGTGAATGAAACCTGATTTGCATGTACATCCTGTTATGATCTGAGTGTGGAATGTCTCCTATGGTTCACGTGTTTGACTATTTGGTTCCCAGGAGGCATTGCTCTATGTAGACATTGTGGAAGCCTTAGGTTGTGGTGCAGCCTCACTAGGCAGTCACATGGGTGCAGAATTCGGGGTTCACTGATTGGCTTTCCTGGTCTCTCCCAGCTTCCTGATTCACTTCAGTTTGAACAAGCTCCTGATACACAGTTATAAGCTGCCCCCACCTCTTCGACACATCCCAATCCTTAAGCCATGCCTACCGACAAGTCAGATTGTATCCACTCCAGTCGTGAGAGAGAATAAATCCTTCTCATCTTACATCTATATTTAAAAGAATTGAGTTGGACCCAAACATTATGAGCCTCTCCACATTTTAATATTTTTGACAAGATTATAAGAACTTCACAAATTAGACACAATGAAAAAGAACTGTTTGTGCTATACTGAGCACCATTTGCAAGTTACTGTTTTCATAATTCAATAGCACACAAATTTTTAATGAGTTTTAACTGACAGCCAGTGAAGACTGAAGTCAAGGATTAACATACATGTCTCAGATATCTTGTGTTGTGTTATTCAAGGGTTCATTGTCAACATTTCTAGCCTTACCAATCAGAAAAACAGTACTATATTTTTGTCACTATAACTTTTCCTAAAGCATTTTTATTATATACTTTAATTTTTTATGCCATTCTGACTGTATTATAACTTCATCTCCACCAAAATACATTTACTTAAACTTCCAGGACACTCACAAGTACTGCAGAATTGTACGGTTTATCTTTGTAATATTGGAAAATAAGGATACAAAAAATAAGCAAAAATAAACCAGTTAAGTACCATTGATACTTATTTTTTTAATTTAAAAGAATTCCCTCTTTATCATTGGTATAAAAATGACTTAAACTTGTGAAAAATCTCTTAATCATTGTGATAAATACCACATTCTATTCCAGCAGTGATTTGTCTTAATTATTCTCTACTCAGCAATCTAAGCTAAACACAAGAAATCTTAATGTTGCCTGAAAGAAAATTTCATCCTATATTTAAATCTATGTTTCATGCCAAATGAGTTTATGAAATGGAATAATGGCATAATTGCAGTTATACAAAATGAGTTTAGTAAACCCGTCACTAATGTCCTGAAATGTTAAAAGGCAGTTATTACATGAGTCTTTTTTACTTTATCTTCTATGCTGGCACAAATTACAGATAGTAAGATATTTTCTCCTAGATCAAACTGTGTGAGTTCAGAGCTGCTGATGGAGGTTATGAGACCTCATGGCTCTTGTTGACTTGAGCTGTACAGATACTTTGCTTCAAGCTCAGAAATTACAGAGTCCCAGCTGTTCAAATGTCGGATAGAACCAAGGGTTTGGACGTGTTCCATCTGGCTGAACTTTAACGGTATAAACAAGAATAAGGCAGCAGTCACAGGCAAGGACTTTGCATGACTAAATAATCCTCAAATGTAGGGGGGGAAAAAGGCATCCTTCTGTAAGGCTGAAGCAGAATGAAATGTAATGACAGAACAGAAAATAAGAGCTAAGCTTAAAGCATCAGCAGGATTATCCTTTAGCTCAGTATCCCATCTAAACTAATGCTGTATTTACTTATGTGTTTCTCTTCTTCCCCCAAGTGAAGAATTTGTCATGACTTGCTTGGTCCTCAGGGTAGGTAGGAGTGGATGTGTAGGAAGAGTATCTTTTCTATGCATTCATTCATGATGCTCCGGGGGCTTGAATGGACACTGCATTTTAAAGCCATTTTAAAGCAAAGCTGTAGACTCTGGACCACTATCATGGTGATGCTTGCAAGTATTACAGATGGGCAGGACCAAAAGCTAATTCTTTATCTTTTCTCTTCACCCCACTATGTGACCTTTATTGCCATCTCTTTTCTACCATGCCTCTTCAGTTACTCTCTCCCTGATCTGCCTTCCCAACCAGTTCATCATAGAAATCTCTCTTCTTCAAACTTCCCCAGTATTGTTCTTCCATGTTCAAGCAGAAGAAATATATCCCTCCATCCATTCATGCCCACACGATGTCCCTTTTGTGAACAAGTGGTGAATGTGCTGTGTAACAATTAAAACAATTACGAAATATTTTAAACATGATCTTTTTGGAGAGTATTCTGGAAAATTATGAAATCTATATTTCAAGTGGCATTCTCAATTTTCTATTTCTAATAATCGTGCTTCTTCTGAATTGGGAACGTTTTTTATATTTATCTTTGGCATGTTTAAATGTCACTAATGAGAGTTTATGAAACTGGTCTCCTAGGGTAATCAGAATTCAGGGCCATTGAGTATAAGCAAGGATGATCCCACTGAAGAACAGCAGCAGGGCCAAGATGAGTCACTCTACAAAGAGCACTCAGGGTTACACCAGAGTGGCCTGAGCATCCTAGAGGAGAGAGGGCAAGTACAGAGCGCTGCTGCAGTGAGACAAGCAGGATGCCTTTTGACTGTACAGTGCCACTAACCAGAGCAGGTGCTGCAACTGTAGTTGACTCAAAACAGCAATATTCGCTAGACAGTAGCAATGATCTGAAAGCACACAGCATCTCAAGTTGGTCAGGACAAGAGTCTAGGCAATTATAGAATCTGTTCTTTGTCATTGTGATGCAGTGATAGGCTTTTCATCACTCACACTCTGGCAAGAAGAACTATACCTACTACAGTTCTGACAAGTTCTCGGTATAAACCGGCTTTCACCTGGGATTTTGTTGAAATGAGAGCCTTCTTCACCAGCTCTCCTCTACCACGTACTTTCCAGCTCAGACGGGAAACACCTGTGTTAGTTATTAGGCCAGATGAGACCAGCCTGTGGTGTAGATCCATTGCCAGGGAGGTCAGTGAATAGCCATGTGGTTCTTGAGATGATGGCATACAGCCCTCATTAAATGCCCTTCTCAAGAGTGTGATACATAAAAAAAATGAGCCATTTATAACAACTACATTAAGTTTCTTTGCTCTCAAAGAATGATCATTTATATATTCTAATATTATTTTTATTATATTCCTGCCGAAGATAATAATTATTGGTTTGGGGCAATAGGTTTTTCATTAGCCTCTAATTATCAATTTCTGTTCTAATTTTTATATGTACCATGTATGCTATGTAGAATAGTTAATTTTCACAATAATAAGCCAATCATCAATTGTAGCAGACTTTAAGATTGTTTCCTACTTAGGCATCACAAACAACACAGAGGTAAAAAGTGAAGTGGTATACATTGGTCAGTCTTTTTGCATAAAGGGTATCTAAAACATATTGCTTAGTTCAGTGATATCTGTTTTTTAATTTTAATAGTTACTATTTCTTTCCCCAAAGTATTAAAAATTCATATTTTGAGTTATTCGTCTTATAATGCATGGCATTGGCTCTTTATTTTACTTAATTTGACAAGCTGAAAAGTGAACATTGATTTAATTATCCTCCCACTGATACTTCCAAAACTTGGCATTTTAAAGTATCTGTTGGCCATTTGATTTCTTTTAAATCCTTATCCATGTCATTGAACCCATTTCCACTGCCCTGTGTTGCTTTTTTGCCATGATGAAATGATGACCACGAGTTCGTAATATGAAGCAAATATTAACCTAGATCAATTAAAATATTTTACCTTTTTTTTCCAAACTCTTTATAAAGTCATCGGTTTTTCTTACATGGTAACACTGTATTTTCCTGCCTTAGAATAGAGTTCTGTGAAATGAGAAACAACAGGACCATCTGCACTGTGGTAATTTCATGGGAAATCCTCTAAGGAAACTGCTCCAGATAATGTCCTTTGCATCCAGTAAGAGTAAGAGTCGTTCAGCTCACACATGTATTTATTATCACCCATCCTTTACATCCTTACACACTGCAACTCTGGCCATCCTTTCAGATGGCCCTCAAGGGAGTTTTCTCACTGTAAGGTATAATAAACAAAGCATAGTGATTTTTTTCACACGCACATAAACTTCAGAAGAGAAAATGAAATTTCACCTTACAGGTTGAACATGGTTAAGTCATGTACCAACTGGAGGAAAAAATTTAAAAAAAAAAATTGAGCCAGATAGGAGCAAGACAAGACAAAGACCCCTTTGGGATGAGTGACAGCACAGGCTATGTTGAGTGACCAGATCTAACTCTGCCTTAGAAGCTGTCTTCAAAAACAGAAATGGAGACTGCAACCTTTGACTTTTGTCAAAAATGTCAGAATATTCTAACCCTATGACTTCTACCACAGGAAAATTTTATTATTTCATTGACAAGTCCCATCAAGAAAATGCCTTTCTTGTAGATCCCAGAGCCCATCGTCTTTCAAGGGCAAACCATTCTCCTTTGAAGTCTTTGTTGGATCACAGTGTTGCTTCAGCGTCACTGACAGACACAATGTCTCCTAATTGCCACTCCTCCTCCTATCTTGTGGTCTCCCACTAAAGAGTTCAGGGATGTTTTAGATTAGCCTTATTAAAACCTGGTTCAAATGTCACAAGAACAGTTTCCTCAATATCAAGCATCTGGATCGATGTCACTCACTTTTTTAGATTAATCAAAGAATCAGAAAGAGGTAAAGTCTTTTCTGACACTTAAACACCTGTCTCCATGAATGATGACAGCATGACTTACAATGTGAGCTATCACATGCTTCCCACAGCCAGGTAGCCTGTCATTCTACTAACGGAAGACAGTAGAGAAAGTTTGTCTCAGTCTAGGAAGTTGATTTCTGTGTGCTGTTCATGCAGCTGATGTGTAGTTAGAGAAAGTAGAAACATTTGGTGTCTATCCATTCCCCATCCTGATAGGAAAGATTCCCCAATCTGCCCCAATGCAGCTTCTGCTGTGTCACTAGAAAATCTAAATGTGCTAGGCTTACCCTTTTCACTTTAATGAGCATGGCAACAGAGTTCTTTGCTACAGCAAATCCACAGGATGCATGAAATGAATTGGGGCTGCTGAGCAAACAGGTGTGAGGACACACTACGAAACAACACTCTGTCCCATCAGCCTTTTCCCTTCCTTTACATGCTTACTGGCCTCCTCGTTTCCCCTCAAATCTATTCACTCAATTAAGGTTAATATAATTAAAAGCTTGGAAAATTTTTTGGGCTAATGTCTAAGTCTAAAAGATTTAAATCTAATATTTAATAAATGTTTAAATCTAAAAGATTATGAATCTGTGTATTTTAATTTCAGATGGTAAGCTACTCTTGTTTTATTTTTAGACATATGATAATAATATATTCCATTGTATGCCTCTTTCTCTATAAGTAAACTGTTGGCTTATACAATGCCAATCTAATTGATTTAGAGAATATAAACTTAGAAAATAAAATCTGATCATTTGTGTTCAATTCATATTCCCAAATATGTAATAACTATATTAATAGTATTCAAATATAGCATGAAATTGAATAAAAAAAAAACACTGACAATACTTTTGTATTATTTTGGCCAACCATCATGGTAGACAATCTCCTTATTACATTATATGTCCTAGGAAGGTGAATTTCTAAACCAGAAACTCCTGGGCCAGAGTTCAAAAAAACCATTGGGAAGCTATTTTCCCATTGTAACTCATGGCTTCCCCATTTATGGAAAAACAACAATGAAAGCTTGAGTTTGAAGACATTTGGGAACTAAGTAGATTTCTGCTTTCCCATGTGCAGTCATTCCTTAGGTTGATTATGAGAAAAAACTGGTCGAACCTGGTTACACTATGGTCACATCTGTAGACAAGAAACCATTTCTCTTGCCATTGACCTGTTTTGGTTCGTGGCTATACATGGATCATGAATTTAACTAGAAATTTGAAGTATTTTTGTTTTTCTTTTTGTTTTGTTTTTTGGGTTTTTTTTTTTTGAGACAGGGTTTCTTTGTGTAGCCCTGGCTGTTCCAGAACTAACTTTGTAGACTAGGCTGGCCTCGAACTCAGAAATTCGCCTGCCTCTGCCTCTGCCCCCAAAATTCTGGGATTAAAGGCGTAAGGCACCACTGCCCGGCTTGAAGTGCTTTCTATTTTGTTGTTTTTCATTTTGAGATCAAGACTGGATTAACATTATATGCTTTTTTAAAATTTCTATTAAACAAATAATCATGTTAAGGGTGCATTATTACATAGTAACATCAAAAGTGATGTAAACAATTCCAGCAAGAAAGTCTCACTTGATGCTGAACATTTGTTATCACCATCATTTCTGTCGTTTGGGAAGGTCAGGAAAGGATGTCCCCCTAAGCACAGCATTCAGTGGAGATTTATATCCAAATATATATCTAGACAGCCAGGCTTTTCTAAGTTCCATTCAACCAGGCCCCAAATTCTAAAACCTTATACAAAATATTTTGATGAGATCAAATCTTTTAAGCAGTTGAATATACTGAATTTATTCAGCAGTTTCCATCCTTGAAATACATCTAAATATGTCGTTCTGGTTATTTTTAGACTTTCAGGTTCATGGTGAAATTGGAGATTTCCAGTAAAGCCACTATTCCAAGCTTAGTATGCTTCAGGCCTTTCCATATTACTCATTCATTTGTCCTTTCATTCAACAAGTATACAAGTTTGTGTCATCAACTGCTTAAAGAACTCTGGCAGACACAAAGAACTAGAAAGTCCTTTCCCTCGGCCATCCAGGGGGATTTCAGGAAACAAAGGCCCTTCAGTTTCCCCCCAAACTTAGCTACCCGAGGATGACATTTGACATTCCCTTTCTCTATACAATCTTCAAATATCCATTCAGAACTTGATATAACCTAGTCAACTTCAGATCACTGAGACTACAGTTGAAGAACACTTTCACTAGTCTTGCTTTGAAAATTGTTTCTTCACATGAAGCCATGAACCTTAAACACAAGGGCAAGTCTTAAAGACCAGTTGGGCAGATATTTATAAAATCCTGTGAAAGTTGTTTTTTATCTTTAGGTTTTGGTTTGGTTCGGTTCTGGGTTTAAGGAGTTTTGCTTGTTTGTTTTTGGCTTTGAATTTACAGATCTCTGTAGCTACAAATGCTCAAAAACCCATCACCTAAAACATATAGATGTTTATTTTACTTAACACAAATTTACAAAATTGATCAATGTTAAGAAGTTTTCCATTTTAGGTATACAGTTCTTGTATTTATCCAACACATTTTAAACAATATATTGGAAACAGGTAATTTCACAACAATTTTAAAAATTCCCAAATTTGGCTACCCTTTGATTCTTAAAACAAACACATGTAGCCAAGAATTCATGTTTGGAGAAACTATAAATAGTTTCAGTTATAAATATAATGGGAATTCCCCCAAAATATACCACATATCCTATGTAGAATATAATGCTAATATATATGATGTGTGTATATATAGTGTATTTGCAAACATACTACATCATCCATGCATCATGCATACTATAATATATGATAGTGAGATAACAGATTAATAGATGACAAATAAGTAAAATTCAACAGTACTCACAATTACCTAAAAGTTGGACCAACCCAGGAATTTCAAAGGTTTTTTTAATTGCTGAAATTATTTAAAATTTTCAGCACATGATCATAAAAGAAATCATGGTTTTTGTTGGTTACTACTGCTGTTAAATTTTCTATGAAATGTATTGTCAAATTTCTTGTATTTAGGAAATCTCTTAGTCCCTCACACTTGGAATATTACTGCTAGGGCCGATAGAGTTTAATCAATCAATCCACTATGCCTAACCATAGTGTTTAGCTTACTTGCCAATAAAAATCATCAATGAATATGCAAATCCTTCTACCTTTCATTCCTTCACACTATTTTCCTGGTTTTTTAGGGACAATATGGACTTCCTGTTAATTGTGTGAGTTGGCAGGTGTAAGTTTGAATCTTATCAGTGACGATATCCTTTTTTAAAAAATGACTAATGCCTTTGAAATTCTATACCATTTGAAAGGCCAGTTTGTAAATGCTCATTCAGTGGTAGCTACAATGATTACTCCTTAGCAAATCTGAGAAGTGTGTATTTCTGTCTAATATGGAATAAATATTCATACACACACACATACACACACACACACTTTAGTGGCTACTACAGATTTGAGGGCTAGACAGGTGGCTCAGCAGTTAAGACCATTGGCTGCTCTTCCAGTAGGACTTATGTTCAATCCCCAGCACCCACAATAACAACTTAAAACTGTCTGTAACTTCTGTTACAAGGGATTCAACACTCTCATACAGATGTTCATGTAGGCAAAACACCAAAGTATGTAGTAATGTAAATAAAGTATTTTTAAAAAAGAGTCTCAAGTACTGTGAGGAGATTTGTTTGCTTCAACAGAGCCTTACTGGCTACAGCAGACACATCTGCTAATGTTAATATCCTACAATACATGGGACCTCCATGGCTACAACAGACACATCTGCTAATGTTAATATCCTATAGTACATGGGACCTCACCTGCTACAACAAACACATCTGCTAATTTATTATAATACTATACAAAGGACCTCCATGGCTACAACAGATGCATCTGTTAATCTTAATATCCTGCAATACATAGGACCTCACCTGCTACAATGAACATATCTGCGAATGTTAATATACTACAATACATTGGGACTCACCTGCTATAACAGACACATTTACTACAAGTTTTTGGTGTTTAACTTAAGAAACTTTGCTCTGAATTCTCATCAAACCTGGGTAATTATTTTATTTTCCATTTACCTTTGTAGAAGTTAATGTGTATTTCCTTGGAAATTATATATACTCATTTTAAATGCTGAAGCTTGGTTGTTAGGTGATAGTCTAAGTTTTTATATTCTAATCACTAACTAGCCATCAGTGATTAACCAATGTATTTAATACCTTATAGTTGTTTGGAATCTCACGAGATATGTAAACAGCAGTAAGAGTATAATATTTGGAAAGCAGACCAAGAAAGGGTGATATTAAGTGACAAGGAAGGAAGAATGCAGGCGAAAGGGTCAGTGAGTCATGAGGATATAGAAAGAGGATTGAGTGCTATATGGTTTTCTAGTTTTGACTCTGTGATGGTCTTTTCTTTCTTTTATTTGTGGTGCATAAGTGAGAAGGCAAAACCCTAAGTGAACTCCATGACTTCAGAGTGGCCATTCTGATGGTGCGGAAGTTCACTGAAGTGGAGAAAGTCTGGGATGGAGCACGTTTAGACCGTTCCTTAACCCAGCTATGTGATGGCTTATGAGCTCACTACAACTGGATGATTCTTTAAAAAATGAAACTGAGAAAGGTATAGGCTGTTTTCTAACTTGATATCTTACTAAGTCTATACTAAGGAGAAACAGGACATGTATTAAAGAGTAAACTTCTTGAGAAATATGCATAGAAATGTTCATTCTATGACTGAAGAACTATTGCTGTTGAAGTCCAAGAATAAGAAAAGTTGATTCTAGCTGAATGATTGAGAATGCTCTCCTGAAGACAGTACGGAACTAGTACTTGAAGCATTCATAAAGGCAGAGAATCGTGCTGGCAGGAGCCTGACACAAAGGGATGGACACAGACAAAGCAGAAGACACAATGTAGGTCCCAGAGAGAATGAGCTATCAAGTTTACTTACGAGTTACAACAGAAGAAGCAGGTGAGACAGTAATGAGCCTCGCAAATGCCATTACTCTTAGTTTCTCACTAGGCAGACATGAAGGGCATACAAATTACAGAAGACAGGAATGATCTAGCCAGGATAAAGCTTTAGATGTGAATCTGATAACTAGGGAAACAAGGAACTATGGGACTGGAAGTTAGAAGCCGAGTCTGGAAAACACTGTCCAGTTGTAGAGAAGCAGGTTAAAGACTGACACCATCAAGCACAGAGGAGAGAGGAGAGAGTAGAGAAATAAGAAATCCTTTAAGAACAAACTTGCAAGAATGTGACAATTGTTTTGTTATAGAAGACGGGAAATAAAAAGGCATAAAAAATGAAATTTCAGTGTCAAAGGGATTGACCATACAAGGCAAGGTTTTCGCTTTCTTTGAGAGCTCTCAACACAGAGGTATAAAGCAGCTAGCGAATCCTCCTAAGCATTATGGCCCAACCAATAACCAGCTAGAATCCTCACATTTACTCATATTTAGCATAAATAAAATTGACTGTCAATTATGGAAACTCTCATTATTATATCTTTGCTCTCCATATGCTTTTAGCATAAGCATCAGGTTCAGGAAAATTCTGTTGTCCTGTGAATGTGTGTGTGTGTGTGTGTGTGTTCATGTGTGTGTGTGTGTGTGTGTGTGTGTGTGTGTGTGTGTGTAGATGGAAACTATCTCATGTGGGACAATCCAGTCAATAAGCAGATCCATGCAGAATGTGCACATGTGCTTTGGAACTGACTCTTACAGAATCATTAGGTATAACAAATTGGATTCATATCAGACAGTCATCCAGTAAATAAATATGTATATGATATATAAGATATAGAATAAAATCTATTTTGAGTTGAAGACTTAAGTATCAACTTAACAATCACGGGGATAATAGCTGAGACGATGAGATGTGTTTTTCTAGGGACTAAGAAGTTAATGAGAATAAACACAAGCACCAGACAGTCTACAATGTAAAGTCTAATAAACAAAAAGCACATTGAATTTTAAATTGGCACAGCCAACAATCTAAGGGGAAAGCATTTTAGAAGACACATTTTTAAGTAACTCAGTAAATTATGAATATATCACCTAAGAATTCTATTCTCAGATGACTCGTGAACGTGTCAATCCAGACTCTTCCTCAAAATGTCCCATTCACTAAAGGAAAATTGCAAAGCAACATCACATGTGGGGTTCCAAAGATGACTTTCTACTCAGACATTATTCTAATGGGGGCACTGAATGCCCTAGTAGTTAAGAGATATGAGCATTGCTCCTCCAAACAGAATGCTCATTGGCAAAATCATTACTGTTATGATGTATTTTGATATCTGGCAAAAGAATGGGAAGGAAAAAGGGAAGCAGCTACTGGAAGAATAGCCATCAGAGTGTTCTCTGTACATTTAAATCAAGACATGAGGTACAGGAATTAAATATAGACCAGTGTCCTTCACTAGCCGAGTGTGACATAGTGTACAAGGACAGCCAGGTTAGTAACTGAGCCCATAGGGAAAGAACAGATGTGCTGGGAGCTAGGAAGAAAGGCAGAGCATATGAAATTATCCAGTTGTACATGGGAACCAACACATTCAACCTCAGGAGCTTGGCTTCCAGCTCAGTTGGGTAGAGCGCTGAAAGACAGGAATGAGGAGAGTTTGCCTGTCCAGTGCAGCACAGGGGTCTTTCCTTAGCGATGCTTAGCTCCAGAATATGGTCAGAAATGTTTTCCATGTTTTGACTTAGTAGCAAGTTTAATTGTTGTTACTGTAGCGTGGCTGTTAAAGGAAGCACATTGGACAATGTGTCACCCTAGGAAAGGAATGCTTTTTAAGACAATATGCCTTTACCACTCCGCAGTAGCAAATAGAGAGTTTTAGTAAAGATTTCTGAATATTTGACCTTGCCCTTTTTAGTGTGTGTGTGTGTGTGTGTGTGTGTGTGTGTTATATGTGTATGCATATGCATGTCTGTGTGTGTCAATGTAGAGGCTGGAAACAGAGGTTGGGTGCATATATATATATATATATATATATATATATATATTCAATATATATTCATATATATATTCGATATATATACATATTGAATTCTTGAGATAAGATCTCTCATTCAAACTGCAACTCATCATTTCAGCTTGGCAGGCCGGCCCCTGAGTTCCCAGAATCTAATCTCTGTCCCTTCTTGATGAGGTTACAGGTATGCGTGGTCACATTCAGCTTTTGAAGGAGGCGGTGGGGATTAGAACTCAGGTCCGCTGGTTGCAAGGCAAGTGCTCTTACTCACTAATTAATCTCCTCCTCCTCAATAGCTGATTCTTAAAAGAAAGGAAATAACTTTCAAGAAGTTTCTACAGTTTGCCTAACACATTGTGAGACGTTTTCTCTTTAGAAAAGACATTCTTCTCTCCCCCCACCCCTTTATATTACTTTTATATTTTTACAGGCCAACAGGCCTTATCCTCTTCCCAGTCTACCCTCACAGTCTACCCTCCCTGTTCGTCATCCCATTCCTCCTCTCCCTGTCTTCAAGAGGATGCCCTCTCCCATCTAGGCCTCCCCACTTCCTGGGGCCTCAAGTCTCTTGAGGGTTAGGTGTGTTTTCTCCCACTGAGGTCAGACCAGGCAGTCCTCTGCTATATATGTGTCGGGGGTGGGGGTGGGGGCTCGGACCAGCTAGTGTATACTTCCTGGTTGGTGGCTCAGTGTCTGAGAATTCTCAGGAGTCCAGGTTAGTTGGGACTGCTAGTTTTCCTATGGGGTCACTCTACTAGTTAGCTTCTTCCAGCCTTTCCCTAATTCAACAACAGGAGTCCCTGACTTCAATCCAAAGGTTGGGTGTTAAGTATCTGTGTCTGTCTTGGACAGCTAGACATTCTTAGCATGACATTTCAAGACATTTACAATAAGATAAACTCTTTAAGACAAATAAACAGAAAGCAAAACAAAACAATCATGGGAGAGACTGGCTTCTTCTAAACTGTAGCCATTTCTATTAATGATGTCATAGTGCAACTGAGGGTTGTGTTGCACATCCAGGAAGCCACACCCTCCCATATCTCCAGGGTCTCTCTGCTGCTTGGGAGAGAGTTGTTTAGGTTATGATAGCAACAAATCTCTTCTGTTTAGGAACACTTTCAAAGCAACAGCCTGAACTTTATCTTTTTCCCCCCTTCTCCTTCTTCATCTGGAGACAGTACGCTGTGTCTCCGAGGTCCTAGTAGGTGCATCATATGGGTCCTGTAAAATCCACATTTGCACAGTTATCACAGGAAATCACATGACTGTGGCTTTTTGTTTGCCTCTTCATCTGTTCCAGAGAAAGCTTTCGTGGAAATGAAGTGCATTACACAATTCAGAAAAGCAAAGGCTTTGGTTTTGGTTTTGGTTTAACCCAAGTATTTTCATTGGCTAGAAACAAAGAGGGGACATACTTCAGTGAAGAATCATGTAACTGTGTGTCACCTGCAAACACTATCAACTCTGAAAATAAAGCTGGTAATTGCAAACACACTTATCTATTTTAGCTTCCTGTGACCCCCTGGACTTTTGCTTCTTCGCCATGAACCTGGCATCTTCACATTTCATGAAGATTGTTTGCAAACTAATAATAAATCAGGCATATTACAATTTTATTTAAATATATTATATAGGAGTCTACACACAATTTTAAGCTATTACTGATCACACAGAATTATCTGCAGATTTTAAACTGTTTTTCATTAAGTATGAATTAAAGGTAATTCTTGGGGAAAAAAATCTTTTCAGGATGAAATAAGAGAAAAGACTCAAGGTCTGGGTAACAGGCTGCCTACTTTGTGTTCTGAGTGATACCTGGGCAGGACAGTCCCCACGGAACTCCCCTCTGTTACTTCTTCATTTATCCTCAGCTGTTTCAATAATGTGACATTGTTCACTGTTTCTCAATCTTTTCAAAATATTTCTTCTTCCCTTTTTTTTAAAACTTTCCCCATCATGGTTACATAATAAACATTCACTATTCTCCAGCTAGGCCACTGTGTTTCTCTGAGAGGAGAGGAAAAATATTAGCTGTGGAAACATCTAATATTTTTCTAAAGGTCAAACTATCTTCCAGATAATAAAAATAAGAAAACAGCTAGTTAAAGGAGAAAAACAAAGGTGAGCGAGTTTTGGAAAATGGATCAGACATGTTTGGGAGTAAGGTAGAGGTAACTAGAGTTTCTTCCAAGTGCCACTTACTAGGGACATTAATGAGAACTACAAACTGGATGCATTGTGAGAACTATTAAACAAAATAAAAATAAGGTCCTCTACAAAACTCTAAAAAGGAAGTGGGTGCAGCAAGTAGCAATAGCATAGTGCTTTGTTCCTAGTGTGTCAGGGCAGTGGTGTCCTAGGACAAAAGGACATGACACTTTAGAAATACTGAGTCCAGTGCAGGTTTCACATCATGTCACTAAAGTGGCCACACACATCTATAGAATGCAGGTAGTCAATGTCAGCTCTCCAGTCTGTTTCATATGTTTTGTTTTGTTTTATTTTGTTTTTTGAGACAGGGTTTCTCTGTATAGCCCTGGCTGTCCTGGAACTCACTCTGTAGACCAGGCTGGCCTTGAACTCAGAAATCTGCCTGCCTCTGCCTCCCAAGTGCTGGGATTAACAGTGTGTGCCACCACTGCCTGGCTCTCTAGTCTGTTCCAAATTATTGGCCAGTCTCCTTCACCCAGGGATGCTCACACAGCTGAGTGCTCGCCAGTAAGGAAGTCTCCCAGTTACAAAACTTTCTCAAACACTTTCTAGCCCATGGGTGCCCTTCCCTCCTCCTACTTGCCCATCAGAAACCCATTCTTTCTCCAAAGGAGGATACTCTGAAGGGGGACACCTTCTTTCTTGTTACTACATTGCCCAGGCACCTCTTCTAAGGGCTAATGTTATTAATGTTGACTACATAGAAGAAAAAGTAGAGAGTTTAAGAAGACAACGATGCCTACATCTTATCCAGAAATTCTTACTTTCAGCACCTGCTAGGAAGATTAATATTAACAATGTGACAGGGTCTAGAACCACAAGGAAACAAGGCACTGAGGATCCTGACAATTATCTAGGCTCTGATAGCTTCTGGCCATGCCTGTGAGGTGTTATCTGGATTAGTTTTATTGAGGTTGGAACACCAGTTCTAAAAGTGTGTGCAAACAGTTAGTGGGCTTGAATCCTGCACTCATTGTTGTCTTGTTTCCTCACTGTGGATGTCAGTCCTGCAGGTGTCACAGGCTCTTGAAGCCAAGAGCCTCTCCAGGAGGGACCATTCCCTTGAACTGTGAGCCAAAAGAACCATTTCTTCCCTTTCACGGGGAAATTTTATCAAAGCAACAGAAAAAGTAACTGAGACATTTATACATTTGGATTTTTCTTTCTGAGTCTCCAATGATCTTAAGACACCACAGCCAACTCTGAGAACTATTACATTGGCGTTCCTGCTAGCCTGTGTAGATCTACATAATAAAAATATATTTAAGAATTTTTTTAAGCTGAGAGGTATTGATAGATGATTCAGTGAATGCATTTGCCACACAAACATCAGAGTCTGGACTGAGATCCCTGTAAGTCACACAAAAGTAGACTCGGTAAGTAGTTCAACTATCTCTGAACTCAGCACCTCTACAGAGTTGGGAAATAGAAACAGGGCAGGACTAGAAACTCAATGAAAGGCATCGTAGCATGTGTACCTGAAGAGCAACAGAGAGCCTATTCACCCATGTTGTCACCCATGAAATATTTAAAAATGAACTGGTATGTTCCTGCACTTATGCTGTCAACTTTCTTCCCTGGCCGCCTGTTTTTGTCTCATGGAGACTCTAACTTAGAACTCCACAGTCTCTCCACCCAACTCGCTAAGTTCCCACTGGCGGGTCACTACCACGCCAACCCCATGCTTCAAATCCCCCACAGCCTTTGTGGTGCACATCTGGCAAACCCATGCTTTGGCACAGGTACCTTTCTCTCTGGAACCCAGACGAGCCACCATGTGAAGGAAAACACAACATAAACTTAGGTCAGAAGCAACGGTAACCCAATCACTGGGTGCAGCAATTAAAATCCTAATCTTGTAAGCCTTCTTAAATCTAAATCCTCCGGTGGCAAATCCTGACAGATTCACCATTGAAACCAGGAGACACGCATAGCTACATCTTGTCCTCATGCTATCCAGTGTTGTCCTCTGACTTCTACATACAGGCTATGACACCTTCACACTCACATTCAGATTCACACATGAGTACCAACACACACAAACAAACACATGCACAAAAAGAGACACACAAAAGAATTTCTAAGAGGAAAATCATAATCAGAGGTACTAAGCCTAACAGATTTTTTTATTTAAAAAAAAAACTTTTTTATAAATTTTTCTGACAGGCTCACACAGTGAAACACACAGTTCTCCTGCCTTTGCCTACTGGATACTAGAATTAGAGATACATGTCCCCAGTTCTGCTCAGACTTTTTTTTTTTTTTTTTGGATGAGGAAGAGAAAAAATGGCTTCTGTTTTCAATAATTTTCTGATGTTATTAAGCACATTTTCAGATGTTCCTTTTCTAGAGTGTATTAATTCTATCATCCAAAGAAACAAGTCCACATCAAGCTCTGAACTAACATGAACTGGGAAAGCTTTAGAAACACATCAAAGCTTTCTATCCCAGGGCTTGGTGAACCTGAATGTAAGAGGCTCATGCTGGAGCCCTTTTTTGTTTGTTTATTTCTGTTTTGTTTTGTAAGCTGCGAATCTGACAGTGGCAAAAACACCCAGTCTGTGTGTCACCAATTCAAAAGAGAGGTTATTAAATTTGTAGCTTTTACCAACACATTTGCTTTTTGCAGTGATCCTTGGGACAGTTCAGAAATGGAAATCATTACCATAAGCCTATTATATAAAGAACATATTTGAAAAAAATTACTAAACCTTAAACCAAGAAACATGCACATTATGGCTGTGACTGAGCTACAAATCAAATCTGTATGAAAGAGTTGTGTGTCTGTTGCTGCTTCCAAAACTTAGTTTTCAGGTCACTGGATTAGTAGAATTATAATTGAATCACCTAAAATCATATAATTAATTATGCAGCTTCCGTTAAAATAACGAATTTCCTCAGGTTTCTTAGCAAGTTCCTTAATAAGGATCCATTTTCAAACGAACCTGGGGAAACATGGGTAGTTGCTATCAGGATAATAACTCCTGTTTTAGGCAATTAGGTGAGACTACTTTAAACTTTAAGCATATTAAAAGGTTTTAGCTAAGAATCTCAGGTATGCTGTCACCTGGGAGTCAGGTGCACCCCATCTGACCCATTACCCAACCAATACTGACCAGGACCTCACTGCTCTGTTAATAATTTTTTCCTGACCTCAGTAATCACTAAGGCAACCTGACAGCCTGGAAGACTAGATGATCTATTATCCCTTCGGCGAATGAATAAACTCTAGGTGGATGAAGGAACCGGATAATCAGAGAAACAAAAGCACCTTCAGAAAAAGCATACTTCACTAATTCACCCAATCCCGTGCACTTTCTTGTGTGTACTGTCTGTTGGCATCATGGCCTCCTCCCTGAGCTTGTTATGTAGCTTCTTGATCTTCCCAATGAGCAATGGCAACATGACTCAATAAGATTCATTTGAAGCCTACAAAAAAAAAAAAAGAAATGTTCCCATTTCTGCATCCTACAATGATGATGAGAATTTGCCCAGGCTATTCCATAGAGAGGTGTTAAAGATGAAATGCAAGAAAGCCAAATCCTGTAGCCCAGGGCCCTTATACCAGCCACCATGGAGCAAATGTTCCATTTGACCACAAGTACACAAGAAATCCCCCACTGAGTTCAAGTCCAGCCTTGTGAAAATCAGTGGGACCCTTCTTTCCCTTACCTTACCTCTACTCCAAGATAAGAGTCATGTTAAGCATTAAATTTTGGGAATATTTACAAACAGTAATAGATGATACTATCATCTTCAGTTATTGATTGACCTGGGTCCTCTTTGGCAGCAAGAGTTCTTAAATGCTGAGCTGTCTCTCCAGCCCCCATTCAGTGATATTACTTTTTACTTTATATTATTCTCTGTGTATGAGTGACTTCACTCTCCATATATACATGTACTACATAAATGCAGTACCCGAGGAGTTCAAGAGTATGCCAAATCCTCTGGAGCTGGAACTATGAATGGCCATGAACCACCATGTGGGTGCTGAGAACCAAACACTGGTCCTCTGCAAGAGCAGCAAAAGATCTTACACAAGGAGCCATCTTTCCAGCCCCTCTTTAAGTGATTTTAAAAACAAGAAAGCAAATGTCTTCTGCTATTGATCAACACAAATACTTATTTACATATTTATCTGAAAGACTGTGCTGAATGCATTTGAAGCCTTGGGGGAAGCACTTTCTTACATATGAGTCATGATCTCCTAAAAGTTATGAGAGATTTTACAATTGACTCTATTTTGATTCTAGCCTTAGGAATAATATATATATATATATATATATATATATATATATATATATATATTAATGTTTTTAGGAAAGTCAATCCCTCATTTATGTAATTACGATAGAACTTGGAGGAAATGTGTCAAAAGGATGCAGATGAAAATACCACAAGATCTGACAGTTACAAACAGCCAGAATCAGCTCAACCAAATAACGAGTGCTGTGCCGTGGTCCTATAAATCTGAAAAACTCCTTTGGTTTAATGTGTACCACGGAAACCTCGCTGTCAGAGGAAACATCATCAGTTGGCATCTTTGCTGGAGATCTCTAATAAGCAGTTGCTCACAGATTTTCACATACGCCTACTTTTTCCAAGCTTTTGTTTTAATGATGTAACTTAAAAGTGAGTTGATCTTGTAAGACTTTCTGTTCTTTCCTCAATTGGAACCCATAAAATTGTCACTGTCCTGTGTTAATGACAGACACAGCTTTACTCTTTCATTATTGTGGATTTGTAATCAATTTGTTCCAAACTCTTTGATCCTGAGAACAGTCAAATTAAATTGTAATTTTTTTTAAAAGCTGAAGTAACTTTATGCTAAAGCGCATAATTCTCTCTGCCTATATACAGCTGATCAGGAAATACAGAACCAGCAAATATCTATTTAAAAATTTATTCTAGGACTGAGGAGTTGGCTCAGTGAACACAAGAAGCCAAATTCAAATTCTCGCTTTATGGTAAAATGTCAGGGGTGAGAGCTCATGTTTGTAAGTGCAGCACTAGGGCAATGAGACAGGCAGAACCTGGAACTCACTGTCCAGCCAACCTCTACAGAACAGGAAGCTCCAGGCCTCACACAATAAAGTGGAGAGTCAACAACAAATAAGTTAATTAATTAATTAATTAATAATAGTCAACAAATGGTCTGTACATATGCACCAAGGACAAGCATACCTACACACACATAAACTTTCTCTTGCTTACTTGCTTGTTCTTTCTCTCTCTCTGTCTCTCTCTCTGTCTCTCTCTCTCTCTCTCTCTCACACACACACACACACACACACACGTACACAGACAAGCATGCCTACATACACGCATAAACTTTGTCTCTCTCTCTCACATACACACACACATACACAGACAAGCACACCTATGTACACATGTGTACATAGACAAGCATATCTACACACACATACAGGCACACACACACACACACACACACTCACTCACACACACACACACACACCTTTTCTAAAAATACCATCCTAAGATACCAGTCTTGAGTCACAAAAACACTGGAAATGGATACTAATCTAACTATGAAATCAAGCCTCTTCATAAGAAAAAGTAAGGCCCTGGGAGGACAGGAGTAGGAAGTACAAAGCTAACCCACAGAGAAGAGCGCTCATTCCTTCTGATGCACTCACTGGGAGGCTTTCCACTTCCAGCAGCTCCAGTTCAGGAAATGTTGGATTTTCCTCAATTAGAGCTCATGTCCAAGCAGCCGTAATCAAACTCGTAAATAAACTAAAGATTTCCCATGAGAACAAACTGTCAAAACTATGCTATGTCCAGGCACAAAACTGAAGAGGCTTGGTTTATAAATACTGCAGACATCTTTAAAGTTATCCCCCGTCTACAGACCCATGGGTCATCTTTTAACAAGCATCCATTGGTATGACTTTCTGTTCCTGATTTTTACTTAAACAAAATCCACAGAAGGCTAATTATTCAAAATGTAAGAATTTCCAGATGATGTGAGACCATTAAATAGATTATTCTACAGGCATAATCTTGATTTTCCTCATTTCAAACATTCCAGATCTTTGAAAAGCCATTTCTAAGTCATACCAAACTCCCAAAATAACCTCAAGCATCAGCAAGCTGTCTAGCCCGTGAAACAAGATGTGCACAGCTGAGAAGGGAACACTTTCCCATGCTTCAATCTGCTCCTGGTTCGTGGCGCCATAGCTTAAATCATTCATTTTGAACGTCATCCCTATCATGGTATTGTCTAGAGTAGTGCGTGCATACATTTCCCGACAGAGTATTGGATAACAGTTATTTCTTAGTATTATTATTAAGGCCTCTGATAAAAACAGCAATGGCAAGTTAAAATATATAATAAACTACAGTTTATCAATAGATATTGAGCACTTAAAAATTAAAGCAACTTCCAGTATGAGTAGGAAAATAAATAGGCACACTAATGTCCAATTATTTTTAATGATAACCATTACTTGTTTTGCTTTGACTTTTATAATTCATATTAAAGATCAATTTGTATCAACCTCTTGTCCTCTAAATACAATGACCTTTAGCTAGCAGCCAGAACACCCTTAAAGATGTTAACAGGAAGATTAATTTTTACTAAATATCAATTTTAGAATAGATCTGCTTGGTTGAGTAGCATCATACTCTATAGCAGTGGTTCTTAAACTTCCTAATGCTGTGACCCTTTAATACAGTTCTCCATGTTGTGATAATATCCCCCCAATCTAAAATTATTTCTTTGCTACTTCATAACTGTATTTCCTACTGTTATGAATCATAATGAAAATATGTAACATGTATGATGGTTTTGGTGACCCCTGTGGAAGGGTCATCCCCAGACAGGGGTCACGACCCACAGGTTTAGAACCAATCTACAGTTTTCCCAAACTTACATTCATTTCTTGGTACTGGAGAGATTTCTCAGGATATAAAAGTGCTTTGTGCACAAGTGTGAAGATCTGATTTTGGACCAACAGAACCCACAAGAAGCCATATGTGCTGGCATATGCCTGTAACTCCAGTACTGGTGGGAAGAGACAGGTAGACCCCAAGGGTTCATTGGCCACCAAGTCTAGTTAAAATGGTGAACTCTAGGGTCAATGAGACACTCCTTCTCAAAATATAAAGTAGAGAGCTTTAGAAAAAAATAGCTTATGTCAACCTCTGGCTTCCACATTAGCACCAAGCTTGGCCAGGCAGTCATACACACACACATACACACACACACACACACACACACACACACACACACACATACACACACACACATACACACACACACATCTCTGTTTTATAGTTTTTTTTCTACTTTAAAAGCAAAAAGTAAAAACCTTAATTGGAAATGGAAAGCTATTTTATTTATTAGCTACATTAGAAGAACAGCATCTCCATTTTTGAAAACTCTAATGCTAACTTTTCAGTGACTATCTCCCTTGCCAGTTCTCATACTGGCTTTCTCTATTGCTCCTGCTCTCTGTTTTTGAGATAGGGTCTCATGTTATCAGTATGCCTGGATCTTTCTTTTATTACTAAACACATTTATAAACATAGCTTATAGGCAAAAATGAGAAAATATATTTACAAATACAGAATGATATTGTGTTTATGTTATAATTTATATGTGATTCATATAGAGCCACATCCTATAGAAACATTTTGGATAAAAAGGATATTTAATATATTATACTATTTCATCAGTTGTCATTAATACTTAGTTATTTTCTATGTGACTTCCTATACTCTGATAAGATTTTACAATGTATTTTTTCAAAAGTATATATTTCTGTGGTAAGGAAGGAAGGTGCTCAAAAAGGATTCCAATTAGATGATACCAAATACTTAAGTATTTATAAAACAAAAACATCCAATAATGCATCATAAGTCCTTTAAATTTTCAAGTGAGTTTTTTATGATTTACACTATTTGTTCAAGTTATTTTTAGTTGTACCAAAAGCTCTGCAGGAAATGTATCTCTCAGAAATATCAGAATTACTGAGTTTTATCTGGACACCTTGCCAAGAGAAAAAACTAATGTAGTCAGGTGTCCCTGCCATATAATATAAGAATGTGTAACATGGGGTCCTACTTATAAGTGGGCCTTGATAGAAGTGTTTATACACTAAACCGTGGGAATAAACAACAATGATTGTACTCAAAAGTATTTTTCATATTAAATATGTGGTATATATTTCAAATGGACATGTATCTTATTTTGTAATATTATTTTTTTAAATCATAAACCGCAGAAGTTACCCAGTAGGCCAACAAACAGAATTAGGATCTTTTTATAGTTTTCCTCATTCCATCCTACTAGATTCGACATTTCTATGTGAACGGAACATGTGTGCCAAAAACACACTCAGAGTTCCACTGCTAACAGATACTTGTAAAAATAAAACTTTTGAAAACACATAAAGAGAAGAAACAACATGTTCTATGGGCTGGGAGACTGGGAAGATCTCAACCCGATTTTCATTAGTCTTTGGCCCTGGCAGCACCACCCTTTAGTGTCTCAGATCCCAGATGAATAGAGCAGTTCTCATTGCTAAGGCTGATGAAGAACTATTTGTGTAATTTGATTTTGTTTATGACTTTTTTAAATGGTACTCCTAATGGAAAATCCCCACAAAAAATAACTCACTCAATTTGGAATCCTGAAAGAGGTTCAAAGGTTGTTGCTTACAAACAACACAAATGTTTAACCTACAAGAATCCTTACAATTCACATTAACTGTCCACTTTTATGAATTACAATGGGAAAAATTCACATGCAATAAAATTTAATGGGAAAATGTGTGAAGTGAACCAGGGGCTGATCTCACAGCAAAAACTCACACTTATCCTCTACGTGACAAAGATATTCAAAGAACTTAGTTTTACAGTTTTTAAGGTTAAAGCATTTTAGGAGAAAGTTTTCTTGGTATCAGAGTCTAAGGTTGGTTCATCATATGATACTGGAAAAAGCTTACAAAACAATATGAATTTGATAATACAGAAAATGTTTCCAGCAATTATTTTGCTAGAGTTATACATGGGTCTTCCATGTGATTGTACTAAATTTTGTAATATAAAAACATAAATAGGCGGTTCTCAATAAGATGATAAACAAGGAAGAGATAGAAATGTCAGTTATCAGACCCCAGAGAAAATTCCCTTTGCTGATACAGAAAGAGAAGTTTAAAGGCCTACAGTCATGTGTGTGTAGAATGTCTCTCTGCCTAATGGTTGGGTTACCTCTTGGATTTTAATGACCCCCTGTACCTTTCTCCTGTAAATATTGAGGGGCACAAACTTGTGTTGTTGACTGGGAGCACATGAATATCTGTTTTGTGGTGTTATTTCCTTCCTGAAAAAATTATCATATCTTATTTCCTCTGGAAGTAAAGATTTGTCTTTTCTCTGTAAGGACACCTCAAGAACCATGCTGTATATTCAGGAAACATTATTTTCAAATCCTCAGGGCTCACCCCAAAGATCTACACACTATTCACGAACAAGATGATACGAATTCTGCCTTGGCCACTAGAGAAGTTTTGCTTTTGTTCCTTGGCTCACATAGTGTGGAGATGTATATAAATATATATTCTCATTCCAAGGATGACCTTTGTAAGAATGATTTGATAGCCTTACTATGAGAAATACTTTGAGAATTCTCATTGTATAATATCTGTACATTCTTAGAGACAGGATTTAAGTTATGTCAGACTCTTCTTAGTCCAGCCATGGGATGTCAGAGTATACTATGCATTATTCCAGGGCCTTTTTATATTTTCCTATTTAATGAACAGTTTTTACTTTCTTAAATCTATAATAATTATGCTGATGTAAAAATTGACTTTAACTGTCTCAAGAAAAAGAATTTTAAACTAATTTTGCATCTTTTCTCTAAGATCATTTAATTTATCCCCAATATGTCTCCCCAGGGTACTATTCCCCCCCTGTTGTGTTCTCCTATTTGAGTGTTATGCTCGCATATACATGATAATATCTCTAACTGAACTCAAAGTCTGCCAGAGAAGTACAGGTCAGCTGGATTAGAACCACAAGTTATTCAGGAGAAGCCATCCTACATAAAGAAATTTGGAATTTTAGAATGAAAGTTCCATACCTTACCTATCTTGCTAAACTTTTAATGAATTATTTATAAGCAGCTAGGATATCACATTCATGGAAGTTCTCTTAAATTTATGTGGCCCTAATGGCACATACGAAACAGATCCCCTTACCAAGTGGACTAATCACCAGAGGCAAAGCCCTTGAGGAGTGCAGAAACAGGCAGAAATACACTGAGTAAGAAACATCTGGAACAGTTCTCTAAGAAGAAAAGCTAGGCCTGCAAAAAAGATGTTCCAATGTGAGACTCGGAATATATACAATGTCTAAGGGACAAGGTACCCAGAGAAGAACCATAAGATAGGGCAAATTGCTGAAGACTGGAGTTTGCCTCAATTGCCAGCTTGCCTAAAACCACAAATAGCTTTGAGGAAACCGGTACCCAACTGCTCTAAGGAAGTATGGCTAACTACACTAAACTGTCATGTTCCTCTATCACGTCTTCACCATGCATAGTAACAGTAATGGCAGTGCCCACGTGCCTGTCGATCTCACTTTCCTTCACTTTCTGGAAACAACTGCCTAAGTGAAAGTACAACCTCTTGGTACTAATCAGGAGGATTCATCCAGATCACCAGGAACACGAAGAAAATATCTAAATTCACCATGTTTTATTCTAATTATTATGGCACAAAAGAAAAATCTTACTTTTAACAAAGAGCGAGTGCTTTGTATTTAAATATTGTAGCTATAGATAGGGTGAAGCCCACCAGCAAGGAACACCTGAGCACATAACTTACAATGAGTATAGAGGCTTTGGCACCAAACCATCTGCCTCCATCCCCCAAACTCCCACATGGGATTAATACACAGAAAAGATGGCCAGGTAGGTCTGCCTCTGTCCAACACACCTTGCCTTCTGAACAAAAAGTAGATTCCAGTTTGAACAGTTCCTGTAACTACTATGAACTTGAGAGAAAATAGAAAATAATGTATTAATATATTATTGTATAAATTATTTAATTATATAGGGTTGGAAGACCACTGAGGTGAATATGCATTTTGAGGATAATTTGGGATTTATGAACAGTTACAATTACAGCAGTTGCTTTGCAGTATTTACAGCTACACATTTAAGTAGATATGAATTATACCTAAGTCCATATTGGATTTAAGTGTAATTTACCTTCAAAATGTTTTAAAACAGATTTATATTGTAACTGTGTCATGCATTACCAAGGTATTCTATTTCTTTTAATGAGACTGTAAAAAAAAAATCTACTTAGTGCATAAAATGCACAGACTTTATGTAATTTCACTCTTTTAGATCCACTCATATTCAGGATGAAGTAATAATAAGGCCTGTTCTATAGATTTCTATTATTCTGGATTTAACCCTAGATCAACAACTAGTGGCTACAGCTTGAAGTTAGCATCTACTATTGTTAACACTTACTATTTTCTGTATCCTTACAATATTTTCAAGGAAAATAATAATAAGTTAATGGTTAAGACCTTTGTCTTAAAAGCAGAAATTATGTGTTCATTTTCCACCTACTTAAAAACCATTCATTCTCAAAGTTGAATTCTAAAGTATGTAACAGATAACTAAACAATCCAGCTAAAAATAATTAGGAATCAGTGCTGCGCCAGAGAATAAGCATTCACACGTGCGCGCGCGCACACACACACACACACACACACACACACACACACACACGAAATAAAGTTTAGCCGAACTTATTACACTATGCCCATATTTTCCTGGTTACACATTCTATATGCTACAGTCCTCCTCTTTGACCTACTCCTGTCTAACTGCTTGCCTAATATTCCCAAAGGATCTAGAAAAGATACACTCCAGCACAGTAGCTATCAAATTCAAATTTATCTCAGAGCACATTACTTCAGAAAGACATAGCATTTATAGCGCAGAAACCCTGCCCTTGAGTATAATCAGTTCAAAGAACCAAGCACAGTATTAGCCAATTAGTAAAGTGTGCAGCGGCACTGAGCAACAGGGAGAGATTGCACAACGTTTCAAAGTTTTCCCAGTGCTATGTCACTCATGTGCTTGAGCAGCTAAATATGTTTTTAAAGCATATTTTGAAGAATTGATAAAGAGTTTATGTACCGAGCTTCAGGGAGTAGAAAATAAAAGGATTTCTTCAGTGTGCATGAAGTTAAACTCCAGGCACCCTTTGCTGCTCTGCTGTTGTTTCGTGCCACATTCCTCCGGGTTGAAGATGAAGGACAGAGACCATTGTGGCTGACAGCCCCGGAGCCACCTGGGATGCAACAGGACTTACCGAAAGATGGGTCTTTGGAGGTGTTTCTTCCTGATTGTGACATACTCATCCATTTAAAGATGAAGATTTAACTTCTTCCTGGAAAGCGCTCCAGAAATCCGGGGGGGAGAGAATGTGGAAGTTATTGTGCAGCAAGGATCCCAGAAGGAAAAAGGAGTTTCCTCTTTCTCTTTTTGGGTGCTGGGAGAAAACTTCCCTGTTCTCTGCCAGCTGGGCAGTGTGTCCATAGAGGCCACATAAGACAGGCACGTTGGGGCACTCCCCCACCGAGTAGGGTGTGCAAAACCCACCAAGAGTCACGTTGATACAGGCAAGGGAAACACACAGGACCCTCAGAAACAGAAGAAAACAAACAGAAACCTTCCTACCCCAATCGATACCCAGGTGGGAGCTCCCCCTAAGTTATTGCAGCCATGAGAGCTCTCCCTCCATGTGCTGGACAAGCCGGCAAGGCTAAGTCCCTCCCTGTCTTTAAAACAGCCTGTTCTGAGGCTCAACTTTTTTTTCTTCAAAATAAAAGTTGTACAGCTGGCTAAGCAGTCCCAAGTGAGTGCCTTCTACAAGCCGGTTCTGTTAAAATAAGAACTGTGTATGAATTACTGAGGAATGATGGGCTGAAGTTACACAGCTGGCTTTGCTTCAAGAGATTACAATTATTTTACAATGTTGCTTTCACACTGGATGAAGTGTGGGGACAAGACATCGGTTTTTGGACACTCACAACCTAATAATCTACACTCAGGCAGAGGTTGAAAATGTCATTTCAACTGATAGAAGTCCCTGTGTGTTGGCCAGAGCCCAGAAGTTAGCAAAACAAGCATTGCTCAAGTGTATTAGTGAAAATGTACCCAGACGCTGCTGTCCTGAAATGCAGCTCTTTATCTATGAAAATAACACTACCAAAGAGAGAACAAGACACAAACACATGTACATACAAATAAAAAGACAGGTAAATAAATAAACCCAAATAGTCTGGGTGCATAATATTTTATAGTATGTGGGATTTTTAATTTTATAACAAGAGAGAAAACAAACAAGGAGAAAAGAAAACCATGAACCAATTTGTGAGCATTCTTTCATTAGAACCTGAGGCATTAACTCTGTGAACAGTAGCCCAAGTTACAGAGAGCAGAAATTCTAGTTCCTCAAGGTAAATTATTTTGAAAACTTTCTTGAATTGTTATTTAAGCTCCTGGTGGCCCAGGACGAGGTCATTAAATTTCAGAACCAAGGTTTAGTATGTAATTAAATGAGCCATCTAAGAGCATGATTAAAATGTTTTAAAAGTGCGTGCCATAAAGGGAAAGGTAGGGAGTAGCCATGGTTTTGGTTGAATGATCCATAAAAAAAGCCTAATCTAAGGTCTCAAAGGTAGGGAGCTATTTGCAGTCGTGTGCAAACACTTCAGAGAAATAAGACCACCTTCTTCTTTCTGTCACCAAAGGGCGATGAGACTTATAAGAACTACTGATTTCATCAAGAAGTTCTAATCCATACCAGGAAGTAAAAATCAGGCTGAGAGAGCATTGGACCAAAGATAAAATAAGTGTGCGATCCACCCCTGTCTGGTAGTGACTCTGGGGCAAATGTCTTGCCAGTCTGGACTCCAGTGTCATTGCTTGTAAAATGATGTTATAATGTTAATCAAATTCTGTAGTTTCTTTTGAGATTTTTGTGCTTATTTTCTTCCTGTAAACAAACTGTCATAGAAATTATGATGCCTATACAACTCCACATGAAAAGATTATATATATATATATATACACATATAGATATATATGTATATATATATATATATGGATATTTTGTTTACATTGTCCACCTACCCACCCACCCTCTCCCACCTCCCTTCCCTATGCTGGAGCATCGATCCTTCACAGGACCAAGGGCCTTCCCTCCCATTGGTGCCAGATAATTATATATTCATAATATATTCATGCACATATACTGATAGAGAAACATCAAAATCAGTGTGTCCATCCTTAGCAAAAGCACTCAATCATGAACTCACATGACTTCTTACATGGCAATAAGTTAAGTATGGAGATCATTCAAACTCACACCCACAGGCAAACCTCTCCAATGCACACTCTACTATAACCATATGTCTTGGTTTTCTTTGTCCCATAGGAAAGTACATAAACAATAACACATTTTTGACATTTCCCTGGAGGGACTTTTGTATTTGTAGTGGCATTCTGTCTCCATAGTAATGGTTTATACTATTATATCTCCTAAGTCCATCTACCTTTCCAATAGAAGTGAGTCGTGTGTGCTGGCTCAGCAGTAAAGAGAACTTACTGCCTTTCCAGGGGAGTTTCTTAGCAGTACCCACAGCCATCTTGAGCTCCAGGTTCTGGGAACCTAGTGCTCTAGTGTGACCTCTACAGGCACTCACACTCTGGGCACATACCTATATGTACCCACGAATGCATGGATACCACCCACACACATACAAATAGAAAATAAACCTTTTAATATAATATGAGATGAATATTTTCATGACCATAATGAAAACAACTCAACATAGTGGCAGTTAGCATTAAGCTGAGTTTCTTCTAAATCCACATTATTATTTGCCTCAAACTCAAGACTCAGTCATCAGCCGGAGAACTTAAAGGTTTTTTACACTGATCACAGAAAAGCCAATGTAACTTTAATTGTATTCAATTTACATTTTTAAAATTTAAATGACTAAGGGAGTCCGGACAGACTTGCATTTATGTTAAGCACATCATTTGAGCCCAATATTCATCTCAAAGAAAGCAATGAGAACATCCCTAAGAGAATAAATTGCAGTGATTCTCTGCTCCTACCATATACGTCCTGGAGACTGAACTCAGGTCATTAAGCTAGGCAGCATGCTTCTCATCTACAAGCTGAATCATCTCAATGGGTCCCAAAGCATATGATTTCATTTATTCTTTCCAGAGAATATTTAAATTTGATTTGGGGAAAAGAAGTGGCCTTTTTCTAGCATTCAATTTTAATGTAGCATCCAGTAAGATGAAAAGCACTCATTGTTAAGTAAATTACAAAAGTCTATCACTTTTATTAATACAACCATCTACACAAAATAGTAAAAGCTGGGGTGCAAATAACCAGGCCAAATCTCTTATAAACTAGGCTGAATACAATTTATTAAGATTTTTAATAGGGCCAAGGTCAGAAATAGTATTTGTTTTTTCCTAATGTGGTAAATTAAATGCAGCTTGTTTTGCTTAGCATTTTAAACTATGCATCCACGCATATACGTGTATACAGACATATGTACACACCACATATCTTTATACATGCTTATGTATATACTCACACTTTTTTCATATATGTGTGCATATAGATGTATATTGATGCATGCACAAAAATTGACGCAGCACGATTAGAGGTCTTCACAGTCAGTGAAAAGGGAGGATGTGCTCAAACACCTGGCTGAAACATCTGTCTTAATTATTGTGTTTAGTGAAAGACATGGATCCACCTTTGTGATAGTCCCAGCCAGAAGCACCCTGAGAGCATCATGGTGTATTCTCTTAATCACTATGGAAACCAAGTAAACAGTTTGCTCTCTGTCTGTGATGCTGAAGTCCCAGACATGCAATGTTAGAAGGCCAGTGGATACTCAGCTACCCACCCAAACAATGGAAAATGAATTTATCTGCAAATGGTCACTTTATCTGCATTGTGTCAAGTCATGTCAGTCTGGGAAGAAGTGTGTGCTGTTATTTCATTAAACAGATTTTAATGAAATATAATATCACAAGTTACATATTTCAGGAAGTGTTAAGTAACAAATGGAAAGGAAGGACCAAACAGCACTTTAGCTTGTGTTACTGTATTCAGACATTTGCTTAAAGAACTCTGCACCTTTAAGTTTTGTTGTCCCACTTTCCACCAAGTCCAAAGGTATGAGGGCTTCAGTGAAGTCATTTCCTACCTTTCATTTTGCTTGATATATTGAACATGAAAGGTGAGATGTACAGTGGTACTCTCCTGGAAAATCACCCAGATCTTGAACAGAACCCCCAAAGCAGAAAAGGAAAAAGGGATGCCGTGCTAGCACTAGCATATCTTTTACTTGTCATATCTACAGACTTTGCAACAGTCATGGGGACCAGTCCATGGTCAATTACATCATGAGTGAAATGGCAGAGGGCCACTTCTTCCTGATGCGCTAGCCTGGTCTCTGCTCCTCTACCACTGAGTAGAACTCACCTCAAGGAATGAGCGGAATCACTGACAAAGAACACAGATCTCGCCCATGCTTTACATAAGGATTTTCACAGCTTCCATGTTGTAAGTCATTTTTGAAACTGAATTTCTTGCTATAGATTTCACAACAGATTAAAAATCTGGACTTTGATCCCTGGTGTTTCCTTCCTGAACCACACATGTTTGTTTTTGTTGTAGTAGTTTTTCCTCCTCCTATGTGGTGAGTAAATACTCTGCCTCCTGTCAGAGTTCTTTCTAGTCTAAATTCTACCTTTTCTAGAGAACTCTAGAAAAGGAGAACAATCACCTCATCTCCCCTGGGTGCACTCTTTCTTCTCCTAACCACTGACTCTTCTTAAATATTAAGACATTGCCCCTCACATCCCCAATACTTTTTAAGAGCTAGCCCAGGAAACCCTGTGGATCCCTGTGATAATCATTGGTACTGACCAATAAATATTTTTTTACTGAGATCTGAGTGGAAGCTCTATTTTTTTAGAAAGATTTTTGCCCTAATGTCAAGGAGCATGTATTCAAACCCTAGTCCTAGCAGCAGTTGTCTTTGCAATACCCTGTGTTGTCAGTGTCTTCTTGAGAAACTTGAGCCCAACAAAGGGGTTGGGCTACCTATCCTCTGAGATCCTTTCCTGCTGTGATACTCTACGATACTCCCACAATGCAATGCCCAACCGCACATAAATTCTACAGTCTCTTTTAGCATCTCTTAACCATACCTAAGTCATATGTACCACCAGAACACTCCATGGATACACTACTCAAATAAAAAAATAGACCGCAGCATCTGCATTTGTTCAAACTAGGCCACTTGTCTCCTTAGAGCACCAATTTGGAGCTAACCTTACTAGTGCTAAGAAGGCCAGGATTAGTACTTGTCCCTCCTAGGCATGGCATATAAATATGCTCAATAGTCATTTATGAAGTGGACGTGGATGAAATGGTCATTAATGCTACTCTTCATCTTATCTCAACAACGTTTTCCTAAAAATTGAGTTACTTCTAGTCAAAGAGCATTCTTTGAGGTTTCTTCTATATGCTGCCTTACAACAATGTGGCACAGAGTTTAAGGATGTGGGTTTCTGTGATTTGGAGTTGGTGGGATACTGGTGGCCTCAGAATCACACCTGCAGGTGTTTACTCTTCTCTATAATCTCTGATGTTTGCAACAAGGCTGCTTTGTCTGTCTGGTCACTTGGCTCCATACAAATGTCCAAAGCTAAATTCTGTGGCTGCTAAACTCATTTAAGTCAATGTAGGAATTAAAGTCACTTAATGCTTAGCCACTCTAAGCTTCACTAGTCCTAGGAGAACTGTCATTCATCTATCTCATGTAGAAGCAATTCTTTAATTTACAGAAATGCAAGTTACATCTATGAAGAAGCAATTACTCTATTGGAGTCTGTGTAATATCCCTGGCCCCTTGCAGTGGGAACACTAGAATAGACTTCCCCTTTATCAGCTGAGTCCTAAAGTCCCCACCAGACTAATAGGGATACCTGAGCCTTATACCCACACAGGCCCTTGAAAAAGGTTTGAGACCAATCATCCTGTACTATAATTTTTCCTCTGTGATATGTAACTCCCTAAATCACAGTGAAATCCCCTTTGCTTCAAGTTTTTACTTCCAACCAAACATGTTCAAGGTCCAAACACTCTGCTCACGTGTACGAATCACCTTACATCTGAGCCCGCTCCCCCCCCCTTGTTCAAAACTTCTTCAGGTAAGAAGCAGGATGCCTTTTTACACCCTTTGTAGTAGAACAGGTCTTATGTCCTGGGTGTCCATCATCCATTATTAAACAGAGAGCAACAGAAACACTCGAGGATATTCAAGTCTAAATGCCTACTTCATGAATATTAAGTAGAGCCTTCAGAACTTGGGAAGCTTTTTCAGGTGTGAACTGGACCAGGGTATCAGAGTGATGTTGTAGGAACTTTAGTTCTTAGGGGATTCAGCAGCTCCAGTGGGGTATCAAAGTGAGCTGCTTCTTTGCCTTGCTTTTTGTCTTTGCTGATGTCAGTCCCACCCTTGCATGAGGCAGATGAATGCCTCTGAATGACAGAGAAAAGGTCACATTCATCCAAATGAAAGAGGAAATAGCACATGGCTCCCATTACATTATGAAATTTTCTAATTCATTCAAGTGGGTGCACAGTGATAACATCATACAGTGACATTAACATCTGCCCAATCAGGACCCCGTCTCCTGCTCAATCAGGCCCCCACTTCCTTGTACCCCTTCTCCACACAGATCTTCTGATTCTCCCTCTTTTAGTTCCAAGCCATTGTTTCCCTTGAGCATTCTACACCTTCCCTGCCCTCTCCATCCACACTGGTCCCTTAGCTTATAACTGTCTGTTCTGCTTATTGCTCTGATTTTAGCTGCCTTGACAACTGTACAGGCAGGTGCCTCTCCCAACAGCCTATCTGAGTTTCATATGCCTGTATCATGTCTTCAGTTCCTCACAACACCACACTCTGAGTCTATGACAATCTATGTAATTATGTGTGCAAGAACTTATCCATCAAGACTCCAAGATGCACTGAAGGAAGAAGGAAGCAGAATGTCTAATCCTCTTGACTATATCAGAAGAAAACCTAATTGAATTATACGAAAATGACATTTGCCTCATATGTGTAACTGTATGTCCCTAAGAACAGACTTGTGTCGATTCCTTGTAATGTTGCAAGACATTTTCTGATGCACAATGTGTTTCATCTGTCATCACACTTCTTTAAAACAACAGTCTTGTGTACCTGAGAACAAGTACAATTTACAATTGGATCTGGGTCCGGTCTGTGCTACTGTAAAACAGAAGGCTTGAAACAAGGTACATGTAAGATCAAAATTTTATTTTCTCACAGTTCTAGAAGACAAGAAGAAAACCAAGGTGCCTCCACCTGGTGAGGGGAGAGAGTTTCTGCTGCAGCCTCCAGTGACAGAAGGCAAGGTATCCAATCACTGCCCCAGATGCTTCCTTTAAAAGAACATTTATTCCATGAAGGAGACAGAGTTCTCCTGTAATCATCTCTTAGAGGCCTCTTATAAACTACTCGGGCCACAGCTCAGTTTCAGAGAAAACACACTCAAGACATGCTGATATTAAACTTGACAGCACATTTGAGGATAACTCTGTAAATGGTTCCCAGTTTTACTAAAAACTGTTGTCCACTTTGGGAGAGGCAGATTGTATCTGATGAGCAATTTCAACAGATTCTCTTCACCTGTGTATCAAACCTAAGGTTTAAAACAAATGTGTCAGACGTACTTTCCTCAGCAAGTAAGAGAGGTCGGTTTGTGTCAAGGGAAGCTTTAGTCCCCCCAATTGGCTCGGTGCCAAGTCAGTTGTGTCCATTGCAAAGGAGAAGAATAGAACCCGGTCAGCTAAAGTTTGATTGGCTTCAATTAGCACTCTCCCAGGTTCTGACAGCCACTGATGCTGCCAAGGAAAGTGCTTCCTTCGAACAGTGTGACATTTCTCAAAAACATCAACAGCAACAAAGGAAATCGTTCAAAATAGATTCTCATAGCCAAACACCCACTGCTCGCTGTAGAATCAAGCCATACTTAAATCTCCTATATAAAGAAATAAATCTTGAATATTGGGTAGTTCAGGAAACATTAGACATGGGAGCCTCCTCAATGTAAGATTCCCTTTGAGTGAGAGAATTAAAGCAGAGGTGGTTAGACAGGCTCTTGAAGGATGAATAGATATACTCAACAAGCAGGCTTAAGAGGAAAGGTTAAAAGTTTTCTAAGGCCCAAGAACCAAGCAATGGTATGTAATTGGGAGCATGCATTACCCTGAAGAGTTGAAGAAACTTTCACCCTCAGGCTGGAAATGAGGGAAGTGAGCCATAAGCCATGACAGTTGGAAACCATGTGAGTCAGAGTTTTCATCACTCCTCAAAGTCCTTATTTGTAATTCTTCAGTCAGTGGAAAATTCTTCAGAAGCAGCTCCACGGTACTACTGCTCAGTTTCCAACTGTACAGTCTATTCCTCACTCGTCAACTTAGCTTCAGTACTGACTCATCACTATCAACTCTAATCTGTACTCTAAGCCTGCTTTCAAAATAACTCTAAATTCAATCAATTTTTTTTCTTTTTCTTCAAATTTGTCTTAAAGTTCCAGTAATGCCTGTGAGTCAAAGACTCCCACCAAGAAATAAATCGGTGATGATAAATGGAAAGTTCCCGAATGCTAACCTATTGGCTTCTCCAGGCATTAAGAATTACAGAGCATTAGGGATGGTCATGACTCACACGGGCTTTGAATAGCAGCAACCACTGATTTTTTTCATCTGGAGGTGAGAGACATGGGAATCAAACTGAGCTTTGCCCATGCTAGGCAAGCACACTGCCAATGATCTATACTCCCAGCACCTGACTGTCAGAAGGATGCATAACAGGTCCTATGGACGTACCCAAATGTATACAAGTAGGTCACTACCACCACTATCTTTCTAAGACAAAACATGAGTTACACATTCAAGAGTTACACATACAAATACATATATAAACCAGAAGTGTCTGTAGCCTTACATCTATTTCTGCCTCAGAATAATCTCCTTTTAGCTTCATATTTCCTCTTCTCTTGTACTTGAATATTTTCCTCACTCCAAATCCATGTAACAATCTATCCTTGCCAAATTCATCTCCTGAATTATCATCTTATTTTTATAGCAATTCATCATGGCTAATTGCTCTCTAGCATGTTATAGTTAACAAAATGTGTTTCTACATGCGTTTTATTAAGCTCTGAATTCAAATTCCCAACACAATTTCAGCTGGCCAATGCCATTTCCCAAGTCCAACACTCAACACAATGCATTCCAGTGCTAAAACTGAAGCACAACTAACTTTGAATAGCCAAAGCAAAGTCCTAAACAAAGAAAGTAGCACAGAGGTGTCATAATTCCTGATCACAAATTATACTTCAGAACCACAGTAAAAAAATCTGTATGGCATTCACACACATACACATGCATGTGCACACACACACACAGACACACACACACACACACACACACACACAGGTGAGTAGAATAGAATTAGAATAGGGGATACAGAAATAAACCTACATTTGGACAGTCAGCTAAATTTTGACAAAATGTCAAAAATATCCACTGAAGGAGAGACATATGGTGTTTCAAAAACAAGGTATCTGGAGGAAAAACTGAGACTAGATCCACACCTCTCACCCTGTCCAAAAAGTATACTCAAAATAGATCTAATATCACAAAGGTTGTGAAATCTGATACTGTTATAAGAAAGCATAGATAAAACTTGGTAAACAAAGACAACACCAATAGACATGCCAATGTGTGTAGGAAAAACCCACAAGACCTCAACTTTACACAAAGTGTGGTAGGCAACTAAGGAATTCTTGGAGTAGAAGGGGTAGTGTTCATGGGGAAGAGCATAATTGCTTATCTAGCCCTGAAAACACATATTCGGGTAACATTATACAGACTGGATAAATTATACTTAGGGAAGTATATGCATGTGCATATATACATATATACATTCAATAACAACTAGTAAAAAAAAAAGAGGCCATGAAATTGAGGGAGAGTTGAAGGGGCATCTGAGATGGCTTAGATGGAGAAAAATGAAGGGAGAAATATTATAATTATAATTTAATGTTGTAAAATCTCAAAAATAAAATGAAAAACATTCAAAATAAAAAAAAATGGCAGTAGTATAGACGTAGACATGGACCTTTTGAAAAACACCCGAAATGCACAGGCATGTCTATTGGTATCTTCCTTGTTCATATTTGGGTAGCCATGTTGGTGAGTCTTTATGGAGGGAGCCATTAGCTGAGCACAAACTACATACCAAATTCCAATGGCTCTATAGACTTTATTTCAAAGATGTCTCCCCAAACCAAATTCAAACACAAGTTAACAACACAGCTGTAGAGAGTTAATATGCTTTTCAGAAACTAGAAAAGCAAGAATTTAACCCAGGGCTGCTTTCCACACAGTCTATGAATTTGAATCCTGGTTTCTCTCACTACTGGCCTTGCTTCCCTGTCTCTACTCCTCACAATCATTCTGCATTCTACCTTCACTTTCTCATCTTGCTCTTGTTCCATGAACAACATTTTTCTAGTGATAATCTCCATGGGTACTATTAATTCTAAAAGTCTTAAATTTGTGGAAGTCTGAATTTATCCCCAGGTGATCTACTAATATAGAACATTGCCTCTATTTTTTCTTATTCTTTATATGTAAAATTTATTATGAAATATACATGCAGTCAGAATCTAGTTTGTGAATATAACATTTCCTTTTTATATATTTTTAATTAAGTATTTTCTTCATTTACATTTCAAATGCTATCCCAAAAGTCCCCCAGACCGTCCCCCCACACTCCCCTACCCACCCACTCCCACTTATTGGACCTGGCATTCCCTGTACTGAGGCATATAAAGTTTGCAAGACCAAGAGGCCTCTCTTCCCAATGATGGCTGACTAGGCCATCTTCTGCTACATATGCAGCTAGAGACACGAGCTCCAGGGGTACAGTTCATACTGTTGTTCCACCTATAGAGTTACAGACCCCTTTAACTCCTTGGGTACTTTCTTTTGTTCCTCCATTGGGGACCCTGTGTTCCATCCAATAGCTGACTGTGAGCATCCACTTCTGTGTTTGCCAGGCACCAGCATAGCCTCAAATGGATGGACCTGGAGGGTATCATCCTGAGTGAGGTAGCCCAATCACAAAAGAACTCACATGATATGTACTCACTGATAAGTGGATATTAGCCCAGAAACTTAGAATACCCAAGATACAAGATACAATTTGCAAAACACATGAAACTCAAGAAGAACGAAGACCAAAAAAGTGTGGACACTTTGCCCCTTCTTAGAATTGGGAACAAAACACCCATGGAATGAGTTACAGAGACAAAGTATGGAGCTGAGATGAAAGGATGGACCATCTAGAGACTACCATACCCAGGGATTCATCCCATAATCAGCCTCCAAACGCTGACATCATTGCATACACCTCTATTTTGAATACACACAGTGCTCCAGTTTGAAGCTCGTGGATGTCTATTTTTTGACCTTGAAGTAATGAGTTGTTACAAATACAATCACAGATCCCTGGAATGTGAAGGAACCTTCAATATCTATTTATTGATTCCCCAACCATCACACAGGACAGTCTTCTATTCTTCTCAAGATAGGTTCACACTTAACAACCAAACTAGAAGTGAGTCTACATTTCCTGAGCTTCTTACCTCAAGATCTCACAAAGTCATTTCAGCTTAAAGGCAAGTGCTCTCCATGATCCAACTTCTTCACCATATAGCCAAGAAACAATCTACTTCAAAACTGGGGCATCATATACTCCTTTCAAAGTATCCTGGTTTAACTTGTTTGTCAACTTGATGAATTGTGAACCAGTTGTCAGGAAAATAATATTAACATGTACTCCCTCTTCCTTAAAAAGATATTTTCTAAAAGCTATTTCAATACACTCCAGTAATTTATGCATATCTATAACAAGACAAAAGTAGAACAGAATAAAGATACATGGAGGTAATTGTTACCAAAACTTAGACAGCAACTATTCATCAGAGAAGAATCATTTATTAGAAATGCTGCAGTGTGGATTTAAATAATGAAGAAGAAAGAAGAAGAAGCAGAAGCAGAAGTAGAATCAGAATCAGAATCAGAAGCAGAAGCAGGAGCGGGAGCGGGAAGGGGGGAGGGGAGGGGGAGGAGGAGGAGTACACATGTAAATTGTAATGTAAATGTAAAATGTAAATTGAAGTAATATTTCTATGAATATTATATTGCATCATATTAATTAGATTTACAATATCTCCTGAACATTTATTATTTTTATAATAAAAGATTGTAAATGGTAAAAAAGAAAGAAATCAGAAAAACGTGCAGAAGAGTCTAGTCAAAGGAAGAAATAATGCAGGTGAGAAACCACCTTACCTCAGAGGAAGCAGCAAGCATCTTGGTATGACTTGAGGGTATACGTATGAAAAGGTAAAAGGGAAAGGCTAGAGAATCATAGCCTAGCTTTCATATTCCATACCAAGGAGGTGAAACTCTAGCTGGCCGTCAGCAGTGGACCACTGATGCTATTGTCAGAGAAGAAAACCATCTGCTTTATTGATAAAAGCACAGCGTATGGTTTCAAGGATGACAGTTAAGAATGCAGAGGTCTCTGTCAAAAGTTTGTGGCATGGTCTAGTAATATGTTGACCCTCAGCACATAATTTGAATATGAAAAGATTGTTTCACATATCTTCATCTTCATTTCATTTTTAGTTGCTAATTTGATTTCTAGAAAATCAAGTTCTTAGATGGTCTCTGCACCAACCACCTAAAGCCAGCAGTCTACAAATGTTCTTTCAACCTTGATTCCTATGAAAAATTAATTGTCCTGTGTTTTACTGGTGTAATAAGTACATTATATTGGCTGACTTGACAAAGAAATCAAAACTACTTGTACTACAGCAAAGGATACATCAAGAAGTCTAACGGTAGGTAAGTTCTGTGGAGTGATGGTATGCTATTAGTTATAGATGACATATATCATCACACAGTCAGGAATCTATTCCTGCTAATTATATTCAGAAACTACATATTTTCATTAATTACAGTAATATTCTGTAATAAATACCATTTTCCTTATCACTTTTTTAAAAAGACACATTCCAAATAAAATTGCTGATATTTGGGGAAATAAATGAACTACACATAAAATTTAAGACACACTCAATAATTTTATATAATTTGAAATTTCTAAATTGTCTAGGTTGTCTGTTTCCCAGTACTATTTGTCTAAAAATACCTCTGCCTAAACATTAGCAATACTGATCTTGCTTCTGTCTTTTTCCCTCCTCAGAAAAAAATGTTCTTCAGTACCAGATGGCAGGTTTATTCTTATACATATAAAAGTCCCTTATACAAAGTCATTTCATATAGAAAAAAATCTGTAAAGGGAGTATTGAGAGACAGTATTTGATATGTGAAAAAAGGAAAGTTACTATATACCTTATGTTTTTGATATATATTACAGGTATTAGTATGAACTATTATATATATATATACATATATGTTTTACATATATGTATATATACACACAAGTATGAAGGTAAAAATTCATTCACAGAATGATGGCAGCATATCAAAAAGACTACATGAGTCAGCTTAAACAGCTTTCATGTTGATATATGAAATAATTTGAGCAGCAATGTAAGTGACAGAAATGTATTGATTAAAATAAAATCTTATGAGACACTATGGATATAGACAAATGATGAACATTGAAAATAAATCCTTTTTCTTACAAGGTCATATCAGCTAACACAGGAATGATAAAGCCAGAAAAGTCTAGGAGTCTTGAAAATAGCAGGTAGAAATAATGCAGATACAATAGTATATTTATATAGTCTCAAGGTATCTTTCTACAGACTTCTAGTTGAAAGGTTTGTAAAAATGGGAACATAGTACTCTGACAGTGTAGCACTGCATGCCTTTATTTCTGACATTCCAAAAATAAATTAACTCATCATTTTATAAATATTTTCATTTTCTGTGTCTGGAAAATACCAGACACAATCAAAGTAAAGAAAGATCTATATATAATTTTTTTTTGCTTTTAAAATGTCCCCTTGAAAATATAAAAATACTTTGGAGGATTATTCCAGGCTTAAGGGCTGTAAAGAGACAGACAGCAAAATGAAATGTAGCTCTTTATATTTGATTCTAGACTTGGTATGTCACACCAAACAGGAGACCAAAGATACTAAATTGTGCTGAAATCTCAGACTTTCCTATACAAAAGAACATACATAATTCAGCATTATTATAAAATTTTATACCTATAATGATTTGTGTTACACAAAGACTTTTTGACTTTCAAATTTCAAGAATAAGATTAAAAACCTTGTGAGATTAATCCCTGTGTTTTACAAACAAAACCAACCAAGCATATGAAACAATTGGTCTTGATCCTTTGAATATTAAGCTCAATGAAAACTGCCCTTTCCTGGGTTTTCTTTGATAGAAATATCTCCCAACTCACTACTCATGTGTGATTTGAATTTTCCTCCGTTTCATACATTTGTCTTGTACTGCATTTATATATTCACTATTTCTTTTATAATTGATAAAACATCGTAAAATGCTGCAGGCCAACCGTCAACACAGATTCCCCACCCTCACCCCCTTCTTGAATACTTCCTGAGACTCCAATCTGAGATATGTGTGCCTTCACAGTGGCCATCAAAACACTTCCCTTCCACTACAAGACATGGATGGCACAATTGCCAAGCTCTTCTATGTCTCCTAGTTCACCAGTAACTGTATCTTTCCTGCTTGGTTTGTGCAAATTGACAGACTAACTCTTGTAGTCTATGCATATCTTTAATAGTGCTTTATACAAAATAGGACGGCAGTTAAGAAATACATACTTCTTGTCACACTTAAATAAAGTGCCACCTGTGAACATGTGAGTTTGGTGAGTAATCTTATCTGTCCATATCTGCACTTATTTAATTTTACTTATATATCTTTGCTCACAGACAGGGTCTTGATTTGTAGTTGCCTTACCCGGAACTCACTAAGTAGTTGAAACTGACTTCAAACTCACAACACCCCTACCTCAGCCCTGTGATGGGGAGACAGGCATATACTACCATGTCCCATATATCTGTATCTATGTTTGTGTGAATACTTCTTGATCTATCTGTGAGAAAAGCTTAAAAGAAATAGCAGTTCAGTAGTAATAAGCAGAGTTTAGTCCCGAAATCTTAGCTTCTGTAAAATACTTTCTACTAAATCTGTTAATGGCATATCCACACATACACTTTGCAGTTATGAAACTGTTTTACCAAGAGAATCTCTTGAGGACTTACTTTCCTAGGCTTATTCTCCGTTTTGCACAAAACAGAGAAAAAGAGTAGAAAGGATATCTGACCCTTTGGGGTTTCGTTTGCTAAAACAGTTCCAAGATACACAAGTTAAACTTGGCATACTTTGGATCTAGCCCAAAAACATGTTTTTATTGGCTGTGGAAAATGGAATTTTAGACTATGTTAGGCCATACTATAATTATGTTTGGAAATGCATAATGCAATGGTTGAGCATTCAATGAGATTAACTGAGTTTATGTCTGCTGCAAAGTGATGGATGTTATTTCCCTCAGCACTTAAGGCTGAGCAGACAAAAGGCCAAGAGGCTTAGCCATTTAACACCATTTACTGGAAACATAGAAATGTAAAGATTTCCAGAAGACAATGATGGAGTGTAAAAGATCTTTCTCCTAAATATAAATATTGAGATCTCACTGGGCTGATTACATGGCCTAAAGTCGGATTTGTGTGTGTGTGTGTGTGTGTGTGTGTGTGTGTGTGTGTGTGATATAAAAGCAAGAGTAAAAGAAATCACTTACTTTATGACTTGAGCCGTCTCCTTAAAAATAAACCTACCATAAAATAAACATTTGATATAGAATCACATGACTTTCTTTTTCTTTGTTTATCCCCATTCATTTATTTATTTATTCACTTTACATCCAGGTCACAGCCACGTCTCTCCTCCCAGTACTCCCTTCACACTGCCCCTCCTCTCATGTCCCCTTCTCCTCTGAGAAGGGGGAGACACCCTGGATACAAACCCACCCAGGCATATCAAGTCACTGCAGGACTAGGCAGAATTCTCTCCCCACTGAGGCCAGGCAAGAAGCCCAGTTAAGGGACCAGGTTCCACAGGGAGGCAACAGAGTCAGGTCAGTCCCGCTCCAGCTGTTGAGGACTTTCATGATGTTGCACATCTGCTGTGTGGGGGATTTGTCCATCCCATGTATGCTCTTTGGTTAGTGGTTCATTCTCTGGGAATCCTCAGCGGTCTAGGTTATTTGACATTGATAGTCTTCTTGTGGACTCACTATCCCCTCTAGGTCCCTCAATCCTTTTCCAAATGGAAGAAACTAGAAAATATAATCCTGAGTGAGATAACCCAAATCCAAAAATTGGGTATTCCAAGCTTCTGGGCTAATATACACTTATCAGTGAGTGTATATCATGTGTGTTGTTTTGTGACTGGATTACTCACTTATGATGATATCCTCCAGATCCATCCACTTGCCTAGGAATTTCATAAATTCGTGGTTTTTAATAACTGAGTAGTACTCCATTATGTAAATGCACCACATTTTCTGTATCCATTAGTCTGTTGAGGGACATCTGGGTTCTTTTCAACTTCTGGCTATTATAAATAAGGCTGTTATGAACATAGTGGAACATGTGTCCTTATTGCATGTTGGAGCATCTTCTGGGTGTATGCCCAAGAGTGGCATTACTGGGTCCTCCGGTACTACTATGTCCAATTTTCTGAGGAACTGCCAAACTGATTTCCAGAGTGGTTGTACCAGCTTGCAATTCTACCAGCAATGGAGGAGTGTTCCTCTTTCTCCACATCCTCGCCAGCATCTGCTGAATTTTTGATCTTAGCCATTCTGACTAGAGTAAGGTGGAATCTCAGGGTTGTTTTGATTCCCATTTCCCTGATGACTAAGGATGTTGAACAATTTTTAGGTGCTTCTCAGCCATTTGGTATATCCTCAGAATTTGAGAATTCTTTGTTTAGCTCTATTAATAGGGTTATTTGGTCTCTGGAGTCTAACTTCTTGAGTTCTTTGTATATATGGGATATTAGCCCCCTATCAGATTTAGGATTGGTAAAGATCTTCTCCCAATCTGTTAGTTGCCTTTTTGTCTTATTGACAGTGTCCTTTGACTTACAGAAGCTTTGCAATTTTATGAGGTCCCATTTGTAGATTCTTGATCTTACAACACAAGCCATTGGTTTTCTGTTCAGGAATTTTCCCCCTGTGCCCATATTTTCAAGGCTCTTCCCCACTTTCTCCTCTATAAGTTTCAGTGTCTCTGGTTTTATGTGGAGGTCCTTGATCCACTTAGACTTTAGCTTTATACAAGAGATAAGAATGGAATGAATTGAACTCTTCTACAGCCTAACTGCCAGTTGAGCCAGTACCATTTGTTGAAAATGCTGTTTATTTTGTACTGGATGGTTTTAGCTCCTTTACCAAAGATCAAGTGACCATAGGTGTGTGGGTTCATTTCTGGGTCTTCAATTCTATTCCATTGATCTACCTGTCTGCCAGTGTACCAGTACCATGCAGATTTTTTTTTCCACAATTGCTCTGTAGTACAGCTTGAGGTCAGTGATTCCATCAGAAGTTCTTTTATTGTTGAGAATGGTTTTTGCTATCCTAGGTTTTTTGTTATTCCAGATGAATTTGCAAAATGCCCATTCTAACTCAGTGAAGAATTGAGTTGGAATTTGATGGGATTGCATTGAATCTGTAGATTGCTTTTGGCAAGATAGCCATTTTGATTATATTAATCCTGCCAATCCATGAGCATGGAAGATCTTTCCATATCTGAGATCTTCTTTGATTTCTTTCTACAGAGACTTGAAGTTCTTATACAGATCTTTCACTTCCTTAGTTAAGAGTCACACCAAGGTATTTTATATTATTTGAATAATATTGACTATTGTGAAGGGTTGTTGTTTCACTAATTTCTTTCTCAGCTTGTTTATCCTTTGTGTAGAGGAAGACCACTGATTTGTTTGAGTTAATTTTATATCCAGCTACTGCACTAAAATTGTTTATCAGGTTTAGGAGTTCTCTGCTGGAATTTTTGAGGTCACTTAAGTATACTATCCTATCATCTGCAAATAGTGATATTTTGACTTTTTCCTTTCCAATATGTATTCCTTTGATCTCCTCTTGTTGTATAGTTGCTCTGGCTAGGACTTCAAGTACTATATTGAATAGGTAGGGAGAGTGGGCAGCCTTGTCTAATCCCTGATTTTAGTGGGATTACTTCCAGCTTCTCTACATTTACTTTGATGTTGGCTGCTGGTTTTCTGTATATTGCTTTTACTATGTTTGGGCCTTGAATTCCTGATCTTTCCAAGACTTTTATAATGAAGGAGTGTTGGATTTTGTCAAAAGTTTTCTCAGCATCTAATGAGATGATCATGTGATTTTTGTCTTTGAGTTTGTTTATACAGTGGATTATGTTGATAGATTTCTGTATGATGAACCATTCCTGCATCCCTGGAATGAAGCCTACTTGATCATGATAGATGATCATTTTGATGTGTTCTTGGATTCAGTTTGCAAGAGTTTTATTGAATATTTGTGCATCGATATTCATAAGGGAAATTTGTCTGAAGTTCTTTGCCTTTGTTGGGTCTTTATGTGGCTTAGGTATCAGAGTAATTGTGGCTTCATAAGATGAATTGGTTAGAGTACCTTCTGTTTCTATTATGTGGGAAAGCTTGAGGAGAATTGGAATTAGGTCTTCTTTGAAAGAACTGATAGAATTCTGCACTAAACCCATCTGGTTCTGGGCTTTTTTTTTTTTGGTTGGGAGACTATTAATGTCTGTTTCTATTTCTTTAAGGGATTTGGAACAATATAGATCATTAATCTGATTCTTATTTAGCTTTGGTACCTAGTGTCTGTCTAGAAAATTGGGCATTTCATGCAAGTTTTCCAGTTTTGTTGAGTATAGGCTTTTGTAGTAGAATTTGATGATTTTTTTTTTTTGGATTTCCTCAGATTCTGTTGTTATGTCTCCCTTTTCATTTCTAATTTTACTAATTAGGATACTGTCCCTAAACCCTCTAGTTTGTTTGGCTAAGGGCTTATGTATTTTGTTGATTTTCTCAAAGAACCAGCTTCTGGTTTGGTTGATTCTTTGTATAGTTCATTTTGTTTACACTTGGTTGATCTCAGCCCAGAGTTTGATTATTTCCTGCCGTCTACTCCTCTTGGGTGTATTTGCTTCCTTTTGTTCTAGAGCTTTGAGATGTGCTGTCAAGCTGCTAGTGTATGCTCTCTCCAGTTTCTTTTTGGAGGCACTCAGAGCTATGACTTTTCCTCTTAGGACTGCTTTCACTGTGTCCCATAATTTTGGGTTGTGGCATCATTTTCATTAAACTCTAAAAAGTCTTTATTTATTTATTTATTTATTTATTCCTTGACCAAGGTATCATTGAGTAGAGTGTTGTTCAGCTTCCACGTGAATGTCAGCTTTCTATTATTTATGTTGTTATTGAAGATCAGCCTTAATTCATGGTGATCTGATAGGATGCATGAGATTATTTCAATATTATTTTATCTGTTGAGGCCTGTTTTGTGACTGACTATATGGTCAGTTTTGGAGAAGGTACCATGAGGTGCTGAGAGGAAGGTATATCCTTTTATTTTAGGATAAGATGTTCTGTAGATATCTGTTAAATCCATTTGATTCATAACTTCTATTAGTTTCACTGTGTCTCTGTTTAGTTTCTGTTTCCATGATCTGTCCAAGTGGGGTGTTGAAGTCTCCCACTATTATTGTGTACAGTGAAATATGTACTTTGAATGTGGATTCCCTTGCATTTGGAGCATAGATGTTCAGAATTAAAAGTTCCTTTTGGTAGATTTTACCTTTGACCAGTATGAAGTGTTCCTCCTTGTCTTTTTTGATAACTTTAGGTTGAAAGTTGATTTTAATCAATATTAGAATGGCTACTCCAGCTTATTTCTTGGAACTATTGGCTTAAAAAATTGTTTTCCAGCTTTTTACTCTGAGGTAGTATTTGTCTTTGTCACTGAGGTGGATTTCCTGCATGCAGCAAAATGTTGGGTCCTATTTATGTAGCCAGTCTTTTAGTTTATTTCTTTTTATTGGGGAATTGAGTCCATTGATATTAAGAAATATTAAGGATCAGTGATTGTTGCTTCCTGTTACTTTTCTTGTTGTAGTTGGGATTCTGTTCATGTGGCTATCTTCTTTTAGGTTTGTTGAAAGTTTACTTTCTTGCCTTTTCTAGGGTGTAGTTTCCCTCCTTGTGTTGGAATTTTCCATTTATTAGCCTTTGAAGGACTGGATTTGTGGAAAGATATTGTGTAAATTTGGTTTTGTCGTGGAATACTTTGGTTTCTCCATTTATGGTAATTGAGAGTTTTGTTGGGTATAGTAGCCTGGGCTGGCATTTGTGTTCTCTTAGGGTCTGTATGACTTCTGTTCAGGATATTCTGGCTTTCATAGTCTCTGGTGAGAAGTCTGGTGTAATTCTGATAAGTTTACCTTTATATGTTACTTGACCTTTTTCCCTTACTGCTTTTAATATTCTTTCTTTGTTTTGTGTATTTGGTGTTTTGATTACTATGTGACAGGAGGAATTTCTTTTCTGGTCTAAACTATTTGGTGTTCTGTAGGCTTCTTGTATGCTTATGGGCATCTCTTTCTTTAGGTTAGGGAAGTTTTCTTCTATAATTTTGTTGAAGATATTTACTGGCCCTTTAAATTGAAAATCTTCCTTCTCATCTATACCTATTATCCTTAGATTTGGTTTTCTCATTGTTTCCTGGATTTCCTGGATGTTTTGGGTTAGGAGCTTTTTGCATTTTGCATTTTCTTTGATTGTTGTGTCCATTTTTTTTATGGAATATTCTACACCTGAGATTCTCTCTTCTATGTCTTGTATTCTGTTGGTGATGCTTGCATCTATGGCTCCTGATTTCTTTCCTAGGTTTTCTATCTCCAGACTTGTCTCCCTTTGTGATTTCTTTGTTCCATTTTTAGATCCTGGATGCTTTTGTTCAATTCCTTCACCTGTTTGGTTGTGTTTTCCTGGAATTCTTTAAGGGATTTTTGTGTTTCCTCTTTAATGGCTTCTACCTGTTTACCTGTGTTCTCCTGTATTTCTTTAAGAAGTTATTTATGTCCTCCTTAAAAGCCTCTACCAACATCATGAGATATGATTTTAGTTATGAATCTTGCTCTTTTTGTGTGTTGGGGTATCCAGGACTTCCTGTGGCAGGAGTACTGGGTTCTGATAACGCCAAGTAGTCTTGGTTTCTGTTGGTAAGATTTTGCCATCTAGTAATCTCTTGTGTTAGATGTTCTTGCTATCTGGCTGGAGCTTGTTCCTCCTGTGGGTCTGTAAGCCTGAGTCAGCACTACTGGGAAAGGAGCTCTCTCCTGGCAAGACCAATATACAGAGGACTGTGGAATAGCCCCACTCCTGGGTACAGATGTAGGCTGGAAGGCTACTGCCCCAGATGCTCTACTGCTTTTGTGGCCTGTGCACTCCTGACTGGTCCTGCCTTAGACAGTCACTGGAGATAAAATCACCTTGTGGGTTTTAGCTGTCAACCTGACACTGCCTAGAGACACCTAAGAAGTGAGGTTTTGTTGAGTGACTGCCTAAATCAGATTGGCCTGTGAGCATGCCTATGATGTGTGTGTGTGTGTGTGTGTGTGTGTGTGTGTGTGTGTGTGTTTTAGGGGAAGCAGGGCCTTGATTGTTGAGATAGGAGGGCACGCACAGTCCATTGTTCAGTACCACTTCCTAGGTAAGTGGTTCTGGGCTATGTAAGAAAGCTAAGCTAATTATTCTGATTGTGAGTGGCAAATCAAAGTGATTGCTCCACTGTAGCTGGCAGGTGTCTTCAGGTTCCTGCCTTGGGTTCCTGCCCTGACTTCCTCAATTGACTGTTAGTTGAAAGTGTAAGCCAAACAAATTCTTTCCTTTCATAAGTTGCTTTTGGTCATGGTTTTGTCACAACAAAAGAAACAAAAGGAGAATAAATGCAGCATCAGATTTAACAACAGATACCTCCAAGCAAAGAGTAATTATCTAGATTAAACATTTGCTTTGTATATGGGAATAGAAGGAGAAAAACTGTTAATACAGTAGCTAAGTCTGTTGTTAGGTTAGTTAACATGCATATATGACACAATTGTAAAGTATAGTTTAAATGGTTAAGTGCCCTCAAATGGTTCAGCAGCATTCTCCAGTGTAGAACACAAAACATGGCTTTCTGGACTGGCCTGCTTTGGCTTTGAGTCTCAGATCCTCTTCAAATAATATGTGTGATACTCAGGAAGTTATTCAGAATAATTATGTTTCAGTTCCTTCATCTGTAGAGATGGGGAAATAACCATGACTATTTGATAGAACATCTCTGCTTTTCAAATGATAGATAATGGATGGATAGATTGATAGATTAGATAGATAGATAGATAGATAGATAGATAGATAGATAGATAGATAGATAATGATAGATAATAGATAGAGAGATAGATACAAGGTAGATAGATAAGATATATGATAGATGATATAGATAGATAATACATACGTATATAGACACATAGATACTAGATCATTTAGATAAATGCTTAATACATACATCTACACACAATGAATTTCTACCTTAGCCTATACATAAAATCCAGATTTATTTAAATTGCAGTTGGGCTCAACAGGGCAACCATTAGGGAAATGTTTGCTATGAGAAGCTTTCTTTTACAGAAACAAATACACAGACACATATACACAAATACACACTCACACACACACTGTTCATATTTTATTGCATGATGTTTTCCAGAGTAATTTTTAGTGTTCTTCACTATTCTTACCCTTAATTTTGATGTGATAATTTCTCATGTCATTTATGAGTAGTGTTTCCAAGTGGTAGAATAGGAGATGTAGCCATATATTTTAAGGCTAGCAGAATAAGTCAGAATTTTTTTCTTCAGACATCAATCATACACTTGACTTCCCACTTCTGACTCTCAAGAAACTATTACCATCAGCTCTTGTTCCCACTGGTTCAGTGTATAAGAAGCCCTCTTAGCTGAGGGAAGGATGCAAAAACAAATCACAATTATAGAGAAAACACTCTGGAGACCAAGACTTACTTACTATGTGTCTCAGTGAACATGATAGTGCTGTCCTGAAGAAAAGGATGCAGTCTCTGCCTCCTGACCTTCAAACTCTGCTCACTGGCAATCTTCCCAATTTCATTTTCTCCAGGGTTTATCCTATCTCCCTTTGAAGAGCTACCAAGTATATTTAGTCTTCCTTTTGGCATGACTCACTTTCTACTATAGATTGTAGTTTCTTAGGCCCATGGCATAATTTCCCACTAGACTTGGGTACCATGCATTGTACTGATAAAATGTCATATGTTGTTTGACTAAGAAGCTAGCCCTGGTGTAGCCTTAGAGTTTTCAAAACCTACTTTAATAAAGGTTCTCAAATACTTCAACTCCCCTTCTAGTCCACTGGGCAAAAGCAGGGGAGAGAAGATGGTAAATAGGACAAGGGGATGTGGACCTGTTTCCCCTGTGGACAAGGGGAAGTCGCTCTGTGGGAGCAATTTCACTCTCCATTGTCAGGATACCAACAGTCTACTTTGTTAGTGTCAGGATACCATGAATCAGCAGTGGTGGCACAATTCAGCAGAAACAGCCAGTCCTCCACCTAATCAGCACCAGTCAGAAGTGATCAGAACCAAGGGGGATGTCAGGAGTTCTCTACCAAGCCTCTCCCAAGGAAATGAAGATTAGCCAGACCAACGAAGTGTCACTGAGTCCTATTTATACTCTCTCTGAACATCATGTGACCTCTCGTGGGTCTTGCCTCAGGAAAACATCACATAAGTCTGCCTCAGACAAACACCATGTAAGTCTGCATCACGTGGCACAACCAGAAACTTCCATTTCACCCTGGAAGTGTGGTAGCGTCCCTATTTCAGACCCAAGCATGTTTACCTCAAAGAATTTTCCAAAACAGTCCTTTTGCTGAACTAAGCTGTCCCCTTCCACTTGCTGACTGTGGCAGAGGGAGAGAGAATAACAGAACAGCCTGAGAGTACAAACAATGTATCCTTGAGAACACCTAGAAGGCAAACTACTTCTAAGAGTCCTTAGTATTGTTTTTTCTCACAGCACAAAAACACCTGTGGTAGAAGAGAGACAGTGGAACTTCAGCCAGGGGAAGCTCACCCTGGAGCATCTTACTGCTTCACGCTCCTGCCAAGATGTTTGTAAGCCCTAGTTTGATGCTGTTGCCTTTCCTTGTTCTCTCAATCAGGTTTCTCCAGGCCTCTCAGCTGGAAGTTGCAAACTCCTGTTTTGATGATGTTTTGCTATCTGTTTGCTAATCCACCCCCTTTTGCTTTCTATGGATTTAATAAACTCATCATTTGAAACTGAAAATGCAGATATCGTAGCTCACTCTCCAGAAGATACAGAACGGTAGTGGATGAATGGCTGATGAGTGGATGAATATTAAATGTCACCCCGTGCCTCACCACCTTTGTGAGTCTCAGTTCCATTCGTAAAATGTGCAGAAGAAAGTCAACAGGAGACAGAGGCCTCTTTTTCTTACACAGAGCCAGCACAAGGTGGATGTTCGTTGTTTTGTTCTGTTTTGAACTTTGGTTTGTTAACTTAGCAACAGTGTATGTACCACAGCCAAGGTGTCACTGCAGGTTCCCCAGCCATGGTCACATGACCACAGCTTCTTCTTAATGACCTGATTCTGCATGAGGATCCAGGTGAACTTCTGATTATGTGCATCCTTGGTGCTCTCAAGATTTTAGCATCCTAGCATCCATCCTAGACCTGCTGCTGATACTTTCACTCTCTTCCTCCCTTCCTACTTGAGATAATTTCAACCATATTAGTACATATATTCAAATAACTAAAAACATAAAATTTCATTTGCTTAGTCTTCATGCTTGGATTATTAATCGTGTGTGTTTTAATAGAAAACCAGTTAAAGGTACTTTCAAATTATTTGCTTTGGCATCCAATTTCCTTTGTTCCAGTTTCACTGCAGATATCCAGAAACTCCATGACTGTGAGGCATGTGCCTCTTCTTAGAGCCCTGCCGAAATTACAGGTCCGGTACTCTGCTGTGAAAATTGTGAAGAATCTCAGGTATTTAGAGCTGAAAGGAAACACTCCAGAGGTATTCCAAAACAGCAGTCTGTTCTTTCCACATCACACTCAGAATCCATCGCCCACTGCTAAGGACTGTGTGTGGTAGCCAATTTGCACCCTCCAGCAAGCTTCGCACAGTTCTTTTCAACACTTTTCTATGTTGATTTAGTTTGGTATGATTTGATGGCTGAAAACTAATTTTTTTTCAATTTAAAGTTTATGTGCCTACAGAGAAGTCATAACCTACTCTGACTCTACTTCCTGACTGGTACAGACATTAATTATAGTGTAGTTAAATAAGGTACTGTAGAGATCACTTTGTTCTGTCTCTGTGCTGTAGCCATGCAAAGCCAAGTCCCCTTCTGCTCCAGTAATTCAGCTAACTCCTCACTATGCTTTCAGACACAAGCAGAAAGTATAAAATAATAACTATTAGAAGTTTGGGGCTGGTGAGATGGCTCAGCAGGTAAGAGCACTGATGGCTCTTCTGAAGGTCCTGAGTTCAAATCCCAGAAACCACATGGTGGCTCACAACCACCCATAATAAGATCTGATGCCCTCTTCTGGTGCATCTGAACTCAACTACAGTGTACTTATGTCTAAAAATAAATAAATCTTTGGGCTAAAGCAAGCAGAGACTGAATGAGCAGAGTTAACTGGAGTGAGCAGGGTTGACCAGAGCGAGCAGAGGTTGACCAGAGTGAGCAAAGGGCCTAAAATATTTTAATTCTCCACAACCACACAAAGGCTCACAACCATCTGTACAGCTACAGTGTACTCACATACATAAAATATATAATAAAATAAATCTTTTAAAAAAAGAAGTTTGCAGAATTATACTACAGGTATATACAATACACACTCTGAGAGAGAAGAAGAGAGAGGGAGGGGGAAGAGAGGAGGGAGGAGGAGGAGAGGGGGAAGAGGAAGAGAGGGAATTCTGTTCAATTCTCTTAGGACACTAGTATCATCAAACCTTGAAATAAGCCTATGGATGAAACACAGTACAACAGCATATCCCAAAATGTATCCTTGCCAACTATGTAGGCTGAGCCAGGCAAATATGCCCAAAAGAGAAAACAAATAAAAAAAATAATAATCAACTCAGCTGTGACGAAAAAAAAAAAAAAACAAAACACCTCAATGGTAATTCAAGTCTACATGAAGAATAGTAGAAAGAGTGGATAGGAGGGCAATGCAGCCCCTTAGAAGTGCCACCTAATTCCTCATTAGAATAAGGTGTTGGAGCACCAGTAATGCCAAGAGCATAGCAACGTGACAAGGGAAGATGTGCTTGTCTGGATATTATTTCCTAAGGGTTTGTTTGTCATAGTCTCTGAGAAGCCTTCAACAGTGGGCAGATTAGTTTATGGTTTTGTTGCTGAAAAGTCATGAAGCCCAAATATACATAAAAGTAGGGGTGAGTCGCCTTGGGTTTTAACATTGACTCTAGCTATTTCATATTAGAGGATTTCCTTAATAGTTCTGCTCCTTGCCTCACATGTTTGAAAGGAGATTGAGAATAGTGTTGACCAAATAGTTACTAATTAAAAAATCCACAGTAATTTGTGATAACTATACTGTATGCATTATTTGCTTTTAAAATGTGACTGAACTTCAGCTGACATTACACTAAATTACACCAACTCAGATAATCCATGTAGAATTCTTATAAGCCCAACTACTAACACAGAAAGCAAGCACGTTAGAGAAGATGAACTTCACCTCATATATTAATCTCAAGATTAGAGAAGAAAATATCAGTCTATAAGTACTGAGCATGGGACCTAGCACACCCTAAGGGTAAACTCTGGATTCCAAGTTAACCATATACTTCCTGTCCATAGAATTATCTTTAGTGACACATATTGCCAACTACCTCCAAGAGAAATAAAAGCATCCAAAACATGTAGTATATTTCCAAAAACAATGATATCCACAAAAATTTTACTAACCAGAGAGAACGGGGGGTTGGGGGCAGGGAAGGACAACAACAATAAAAAATTAAGATTTAAAGTACAAAATTGAAGAAGAAATACCTATAAAATTTTGGGAGTGACTAGAATCCAGGACTGGCTGAGCTCTACCTCTCAGTTTATGGCCTTTCTTCCTCACCCAAGAGCCGAAATGCATTATTTGCCCATGAGAGTGAATTTATTGGCCATGGCAGAAAACGATATGCCAATGACATCAAGCTAGTTCTCTAAAAAATGTTTTTTTAAAAAATATACATTACCAGGGAAATGAAAATCCCCATAGTTCAATTAAATCAAAAACTAGTTCAGAGCGAATCCATCTCATGCATTCGTGGTATTGCTTTGTTTCTCTTGTTTCCAAGGAGCCCTGCTTTGGAAATCGTGAGGCCTCCATTATACAGATGCCATATTGATGTTATCCACTGCTAGCTACAAGCTCGTTGTGATGTATAAAACTATACAGAGTGCAAAAATAGTGTTTTCAAATTTGCAAAAAGCAGTCTCTAAATTATAAGCAGAAAAGGAGATGCCTACCCAAATGTATGCCAGTTTCTGAAAAATGTTGAATGTCAAAATTGCATAACTCAACATACTCAAGTCCTTTGCTTCTAACAAACCTAATCAACACATAGCTTCAACCCGTATGCAGACATTCACGCTGAAGTTAGTGAAGGCCCGCAGTTCAATCACATTCAAGTCACTACACTGTAGAAATGTGTACTCTCCAAGGGTAAATTTTTGTAACAAAAATCATAAGCACATCAGTACACAATAATAGATTAGCATACATATGATAACATGACTGTGTGCAAATGCAAGTTCATGATGACAATTGACATTCAGCTGTGAGTTAAAAGAATAATAGAAATTGTATTGTTTGGTAATATCTTATGATTAAGGTAGGGGGTATAAGTGTAATTCACAAATACTATTCACAAAATACTCTTATTAACTTATCTATCAGAGAATAAAAATAATTAATTATTCAATTATCATAAGCACCTTGCTTAATTATTTATGTAGCATATTTGACTTTTTAAGCTATTTCTGAAAGCTATGCCAATGCAATTCTGTTAAAAAAAAAAAACTTCTGACATGTGTTGTTCATTATATACTCCCTACCTTAATTATAAGGCATTAGCAAACAATAAAATTTCTATTGCTCTTTTAAGCCACAGCTGAAGGTCAACTGTCATCATGGACTTGCATTTGCACAGTGGACAGCCCACATTGTGGTTTCTTACACTTTGGCTGGCATCAGGATGCAGAATATCAAGGCTGGAAGATGAGAACTGAGCTTCAGCTGTCAGGTCTGGCCCAGGAGGCTGCTAGTCGAAAGCCTATAGAGCATCTGCTGTCTTCTGACCCCTCCCTTGCCTTGACATTCTGAAGACTGCGCTTTCTGCTGCTTTCCTCCATGTGTCTCTGCCCTTTTTCTCCTTGCATCCTTTTTCACCCACTGTAAAGCCAAGCCTCTGCTGGAAAGTGGGTTACACAACAGAGACTACAGTTTTACCTTTTTGCTTTCTTTTGAATATGTCCTTGATATTTAACCACAATATTATAGTTTAACTTCTGACAACCCAAGGCTTTAATCATTGCTAAACAACAACAAAAGCTGTTCTCAAGGTGTGTGTGTGTGTGTATGTATGTGTGTGTGTGTGTGCGCACTTGTGCTTGCTTGCACATGTGTGTCTGTTTCTGCCTGTGCATGGGTGGGTGTGGGTGTGGTTGTGGGTGTGAGTGCGCACCTGTTTGTGTGTGTCTGTTTGTCTGTGTGTCTGTCTCTGCATGTGTATCTCTGTTGTCATCTATGTCCTTAATTGTATGGATTTGTGTGGAGTCCGGAGAGTGACCTGGGTTAGGTTCCTCAGTGAATTTTCCATTTTATTTTTGATGAATGATTTTTCACTGCATCTGTAGCTTGGTATTTCCCCTAGTCAACCTGGCCACCAAGCCCAGGGATCTACCTCATTTCTGTACCTTGTTCTGGAGTTATATGCATGTGAAATTGTGCCTGCCTAACCTGAGTGCTGAGGATTGGAACTTGGGTCCAAATGCCTGTGCACAAAGCCTTAGATACACTGAGCCCCAACCACAAATCATTTTTTCCCTGCTGAGTTAACCAAGGAATTGTATTTTAGTTTAAGATATTGTGACAATAAGGTATCTCCCACCTCATCTTTTACTGAAGCCAGACCAAGCAGAGGATGAGTGTCATGCTTGCAAGTGAGTTACACACCCACCAAGGTAGGTCTTGCAAAGGAAGAGCTGAAGGGCTGATTTTAGACACTAATCCCATCACCCACTCCATATAACAAGGCTTTGTGCCCAAGAGCGTGACTGAGCAGAGTTACTCAGTCAAATTCTTCCCACTGAGGCAGGATTTGAAGAATCCTTGTTAACTCATTACTGAAGATTTGGTCCCAAGGGAGGCTGGACTGAGAAGCTGTGAAACTTTCAGATGTGTGACCTTTCGGGTGGTCATGAGCTCCCTGAGGGGTTGTGAAGGGACTGAAGCACAGCCTCATCTCTTTATGTTGCTGCCTGGCTTGTGAACTCAGTTTTGCTCCACCATATACTCATGGTGGAGTGTTTATTTGCAGACCGAAGTGATGGAAGCCAGTGGACTCCATGATCCAAATATGTGTTTTGTCTTTTTAAGCTGACAACCTCGGTACCAAAATTCTCTTTCACTGTACAAAATTCTAAATAAAACACAAAACACTATTTGGCCTTCTTTTTTTTTTTAATTAGATATTGTCTTTACATTTCAAATGTTATCCCCTTTCTTGGTTTCCTCTCAGAAAACTGCCTATCCCCTCCCCACCTCCCCTGCTCCCCAACCCACCCACTCCCACTTCCTGGCCCTGGCATTCCCCTATACTGGTACATAGAGCCTTCACAGGACCAAAGGCCTCTCCTCCCATTGATGACCGACAAGTCCATCCTCTGCTACATATGCAGCTAGAGCCATCCATACTCTTTGGTTGGTAATTTAGTCCCTGAGAGCTCTGTGTGTACTGGTTAGTTCCTCCTATGGGACTGCAAACCCCTTCGGCTCCTTGGGTCCTTTCTCTATCTCCTTCATTTGGGACCCTGTGCTCAGTCCAATGGACGGCTGTGAGCATCACAAACTACATGAAACTTAAGAATGAAGACCAAAGTGTGGCTACTTCGATCCTTCTTAGAAGGGGGAACTAAATATTCATGGAAGGAGTTACAAAGACAAAGGGTGGAGCTGAGACTAAAGGAATGACCATCCAGAGACTGTCCCACCTGGGGATCCATCCCATAAACAACCACCAAACCCAGACACTATTGTGGATGCCAACAAGTGCTTACTGACAGGAGTCTGATATAGATGTCCCCTGAGAGACTCTGCCAGTGCCTAACAAATACAGAAGTGGATACTCTTTGGCCTTCTAACTTTGTGTACAGAAGTACTATTCATGAGAAATTCTGCGCATAATAAAATGACATTTCAAATCATCAAGGAGTGTGTACAGTGTGGACACACCTGTGTTGACTAAATATAAAACTGAATTAATTTCTATGATAAAGGCGCACATATACAAACACACACACACACACACACACACACACACACACCATATTGACCAGAACAGGAGATAAAGACTTTTCAGTACAGCAGGAACTTTAAAGCAAAGCCAGAAGAGAGCTCTGGTTCCCGGTTTTGTATTACATCCAGATGAACACCTCTGTCTATGTGGCTCCTAACTTTGAGACGGAAAGTGAGTGGAGGTTTCTGAACACCTAGTTGGGCCAACTGGATTCTTAGCTCAGCCCCCTCCCTAGTCCACTTGGGTTTCTTCCATAAATAATTTAAAGCCCCCAGAACAACCTACTAATGATACCCTATTTCCTGGAATCCCTCCTGTTTGTTTTACACAACTGATTGTCTCTGTCTTGCCGTCTCTTTCTGTCTCTCTCCCTGTCCCTCTTCCTCTCCTTCCTCTCCCTCTCCTTCTCTCCCTTTCCCTCTCCCTGTCCCCCTCCCCCTCCCCCCTCTCTCTGTGTATGTCTCCCCCTCTCCCATGTCCTGGCTAGTTTTATGTCAACATCATCATACAAGCTAGAGTCAACTGAAAGCAGGAAGCTTCAATTGAGAAAATTCCTCCATAAGACCAGGCTACGGGGCACAGGGTCCCCAATGGAGGAGCTAGAGAAAGTATCCAAGGAGCTGAAGGGGTTTGCAGCCCTATAGGAAGACCAATAATATGAACTAACCAATACCCCCCCCCATTACCTAATTAAAAAAAAAAAAAGACCAAGCTATAAGCAAGTTGGTGGGGCATTTTCTTAATTAGTGATTGATGTGGAAAGGTCCAGCCTATTATGGCTACCCCATCTTTGAGCTAGTGCTCCTGGGTTGTATAAAAAAGCACGCTGAGCAAACCAGTAACGAGCACTCCTCCATGGTCTGTCTTTCCATCAGCTCCTGCCTCCAGGTTCCTGCCCAGTTTGAGTTTTTGTCCTGGCTTCCTCCAATGATGGACTACAATGTGGAAATGTAAGCTACATAAGTCCTTTCCTCCCCACAACTTGATTTTTCTGTCATGGTCATTACAGCAATAAAAACCCTAAGATGCCCCATGTCCCTCTTTATCTCCCTCCCCTTCTCTCTTAAACTTCCACCTATGAATCAGTAATAACTTCTCTCTAAAACTCTCTGTGTTTTGAGAATTTCACTCTTTGAATTAAGAGACAAGAATTTGGAAGCCCCTTTATCTCCCTGCATCTCTGATGATCATTGATCTCCTGGAACCCTGAGTCTTTGGGAAAGGCATCACTGTTCTCAGGTACCATAGTTCTGGATGGTTTTGTGTGGGTTTTCTTCTATACAAACATCTAGTGAAGAATTTGCACTTGTTACATGACAAGAGTTAATTCTTCATTTTGTAAGATTACTAATGCACCACACTCAGACTGCCTGGGATGCTCTGTGTATCTGGAAGGAGCTGTAAGTACTTCCTAACAACCAGTGGAAATCAGTTGTCTGAAAGCCAGATGATTTCAGCTGATTAGGCTGGGATTTGCTCCCTTGTGCATATGTGTTCCCAATTCCAGCAGAGACATTAATGCTAAGCGTGATTATTCTTTCTCTGGTTAAAAGACCTCCTGAATAAAACAGTATAACGAATATTTCTTCCCTGCTGGGTTATTTTTGCAAGATTTTACACTTTATTTCTAAGCACCAACTGGTGGCCTTTAGTAATCTTATTTTATTGACATTGCCGTAAGATCACCTGCATATGATCAGTTAAGCCATTTCTCTCAATTATCACAATATTTATTTTAAGCACTTAAGGAGAAAACTAAATGCATAACATTTCTCCAGCCATCTGTATGTAATTTAAATCTGATTACATTTGGAAAGAAAGACAAAATAAAATCTGAGAAAAAATTAACTTTGTTCTTTAGGCACATTCTAGGGATAGAGAGGAGAGCAAGATGGCTAAGTATGGCCCAAGAAGTCTTTCCCCACAGGTAGGGGTAGTTAAATTAGCTTTGCAAAAGATGAAGAAATTATGTAAGGATCCAGAAAGCTTGGTTTCCGCGTAACAGAAATGAAAATATGCATCGAGGATGAAAGACTTGCTTGCTTTTTTGGCACCCTCAACTTCGAGGAGTTCAAAGTGAAGACTTCTCCTGCTCTCAGCAGGGAGAGGATTAAAACTGCATCTGGATCTTGAGAAGCAATGGCAGCCACAGCCATAGCCAATGCTTAAAAAAAAGCCTTATAACCCCTCCAACCGAGCCAACGCCCTAGGACCAGGTTTCTGGAATATGATATAGGTCAGACTGCTGATGATCTTCCCAGCCCCTCACCCAACTTCTAGCAGCAAAGAAGAAAGTTAGATTCGGCTCTCTGGTGAGAAAGACAAGAAAATTATCTTCGAGCTCAGCACCAGACCCTGCTATGGGAAGACAGAACACCCAGTATAAACCAGAGAACGTGTGCGGGAGTCTGAGCTCACCAATGGAGCCTTGGGATGTGTAGGACATTAGGCCAAGGCCTACACACTGACAGGACAGAGCACAAGCCTGGCATAAATTAGTCTCAGCCTTGAAGTAGGTCACAGTATTCCTGCCCTTTCCCAGAAATGCTGCAGGCTCCTAGGACTGTGAGACTCAGATGCCACCAAGCTTTCTTCAGCTTCAGTGGCCAAAGGCATTTCCACCACCCCTCCCCCCAACTTCAGGCATCACTGCTACTGCCAGGCCTCAGATGGGACCAGAGAACAGGAGCCAAACAGAGACCTGAGTCCCAGGAGAATGGACTCTGATTTCAGCAGGCAACAACTAGCAAGTCTGCATGGTCTGGGGTGTACCTTGAGAGACTGTGCAGCTCCTTGCCCATGTGAAAGACCAGGGTATCGCTCAGCTTAGATCAGCTGAGGGGCCAAGGAACTGCCTTCACTGACACTACTATTGACTACTTCAGGCAACACTACGTGATGCAAGACAACATTTGCTGGGCAAGGACATGATTGCCAACCTGTGTCCTCTTCTCCTGCATGGGGTAGCCAGGCCCATTGCACACCATGCTGGACTGGAAGGAGAAAAGCTTAGCAAGGGGACAGGGGACAGGTAGGTGCAGGCAGAATCTTGATGGGCAGTGAGTACAGGGGCAAACAACACATACACACACACACACACACAGAGAGAGAGAGAGAGAGAGAAACAGCTTCAGGGAACTGGTTTGGTATAATGGGGGCTGGGGGAGCAAGACTGCTTAAACCTTTGGAAGAGTCCCTACAAGCTGAGTGGACAGCATTGGTCAGGGGCTCAGGGGGTTAGGGATGCCTCATTTGCATGAGGAGGAATTCCCAGGTGCTGCTGGAAAGGACCTTAAAAGGGAGAGGCAGTTTAACCTGGCTATCAGCTATGTAACCTCCTCTGGAGAGGCAAAGGTGGTGGGCACAGGGCTATGATTACTGGAACATGCAGCCCTGAGTCAGGAGGGGAACGATCCTAATCCTACCCATCTCAGGATAAGATTTCTGGGCTTTGGACATGCCTCAACCCCACTCTTGCTGCAAGCCTGCTCCTCCCAATCCCATGGAATCCTGGCCCCACACAGGATGGTAAGCCCTGAACCCTAGCACCAGGTAGGTTTGAATGGTTCCTGTACCCGGTCTATCTGTGGACACACCCTCTTAATGGAAGAAATGCATGTGAACTTGATAGATAGCACTTCCATTCTTGCTAGTATCATCCATACCTATTGGTGCCAGCATTTAGGGATACAGTCTTCCTCTGCTGTCACTCCTGGAACCTGAAGAGTTCCCCTGAGGCATTTACTGATCTCAAGTCAGGTGTAACCAGAACTTTAGAACTTGATACCAAAAAGAATTTCAGGAATAGCCAGTTTACAGAGACATTTGAATATACCATACATTACATTAATAGGATTCACTCACTATTATTATTCTGTTAGCATCACTATTATTGTTGTTATCATTTATAAAACCTATTGAGTCAAATTAGTGTTGCCCGAATGCACATGGATATGGGGCTGACCATTGGAACATGGAAACGTGTCCTTTGTCCTGAAGAAAACTGATGTAGGAGACAAAGGCACAAGAATAAGGTGTTTAGGGCCACACTGAACTTACCCATAGAGAGACTTAATCTCAATAAATCCAAGCACACCCCTTTCTCTAACCCTAGAAAAGAAATAAATAGGTCGTGCAGAGAGTGGTGGTGCTAATCTTCACAGTCATGTCCCCCAAGCACATAAAGAGGCTTTACTTGAGTTTAAATGAGAAAACTAAAGCTCAGAAATGACAACAGCCAGTGGCTGGCACAGGACAACGTCCCAGAACTCCAGCTCAGCCACATACCCATCTGTTGTATTATCTGCCACTGATTAGTGTGAGTGACGCTTGTCTGAGAACCTTCCTTAACACAGCAAAATGTGGGGGAAGCCAGGCAACATGTAGGCAACTGCCTTTCTAAAACGATAGATACCAACATCAGCTCAAGCCTTTGTAAGTTCTCACTAACTAGAAAATGCTAAGAGTGCTGTGATTGCACAGAGACCTGTGCCAGTCTCCTCTCCCCTCATTATACCCAGCTCTTCATCTCTCTCATCCTCAGGATTACATTTTAAGCTTAATAAAATGTTCTCTCCATTTACCTTTACCTATTTTTTTTACAATATAATAAAATTGCTTCTGATTAGCATAATAAACACACTTGCAGTCTTTGCCCTGAATGCAAGAGATCATATATGCTTTTAATAAAATTCATAGCCCATACTTTTCATGCATCCCTAAAGTTAACAATGTATGTTCATATTATTTATTATTAATTAACAGAATCAATCAATTAAAATTGATCTTGACAGGGGCTTCTATGAAAATTGCCAACATGTAAGTAATCAAAGTTGGAAATACACAACATGCACACACCAGTATAGATACCTCATACATAGTACAAAATTCTTAATTTGTATCTGATTGTTCTCTGCAGGGCTTTATTGTGAAGAAAGAGGGAGGGAGGACAGCTTTGTATCTTAACCTTGAATCAAACTTCTGAGGCTCTGGCCTTGGCCTCCAGAGTGCTGGGATTCTGGATGTAGTACCACCACACCAGGCAACCCTTAACCTCGAATGCGCAGAAGGTTCTTCACAGAGGCTGTGTAAACCATTTTCCCTACTTCTTGAGAAGTTATTCTTTAATATGTATTGGGAAGAAACTGGAACCATGGAAATTTTCTTCAGTCTTGGTGGCTGGCATGCTTTTAAAAAATTTCCTACTTTCATTTGCATTGTAATGCTTTTATTTATTCTTTGAGATTTCCATTCAAAACATTTTGATCATGTTTTTTCCCTTCTCACACTCTCCCCAGATCTTTCACCACCTCCCTACCCAACTTTCTGTTCTTTGTCTCTCACAACACACACACACCAACATCCACTGGGAAAAAATATTTTGAGTCTGTTATTAAAAAATAAAAATTGGTTGTGATCCACAAACTTAAGGCTGAAAACCTTTTGTATTCACAGCAGAGAATTGGCAGAGTCAGGAATACTTGTGCTAGAGGGCTTAGCTCTTGTTTCCAATCCCAAACAAGAAATACTTGTATTGTTTTCTCCTACTGATTTTTTTTAATTAAGAATAAAAACGTGACCAGATAGTGGTGGTACATGCCTTTTAATCCCAGCACTCAGAAAGCAGAGACAGGTAGATCTCTGAGTCGAGGCTAGCCTAGTCTACAAACTGAGTTTCAGGACTGTTACACAGAGAAACCTTGTCTCAAAAGAACAAAACCCAAAACAATAATATAAGTACAATATGATTATTATAAATAATATAAAATATTGACATTTGAAACTTTTCTTTCATTTTTAGAAATTTTAAAGTAAAATTACCAAGGAATTTTGTTTTAAGAAATGTGTCTTATTTTCTTGGCATTAAAAAATGATAAACATATTTCCCAGTGACTAATTTTTACATTGAACTTACAAAATTGAACAAAAATCTAAGTGGCTTTCTGTAAATCTGAAAATATCCGTTGTTTAAAGTAGATAAATACTGCAAAGCTCACCTGCCGCTTCTCCCAGAGTATGAACTGCATTCCTAGCACAAAGAATATGCTTTGCACATTTTATTCCATGTCTTTCAAACCTTGATTGTTTTCTATGAAAGGAGAGGCTGTCATGTTGCACTGCACTTGAGCAAGAGAAGGAGTCACTGCTGGCATTTTCCTAGCCTCCAGGAACTCTGGTTATTGTGAGGCAGGGTCACAGAAGACACACAGAGAACAGAGGCAATCGAAGGTTTTCCTATTCACACACTGCTCTGTACAAGCAAGATCAGCATTTCGCACACTGATACTTTTCGTATTTTTATTCATAGCAACATAAAACAATATAATATTAAAATAATACCAACGTAAAATCTCTTTAGGGTTAAAAAAATGGGCAAAACTTCTGTGTTTGTTAGGCCCCGGCATAGTCTCACAAGAGACAGCTATATCAGGGTCCTTTCAGCAAATTCTTGCTAGTGTATGCAGTGGTGCCTAGCAAACACAGAAGTGGATGCTCACAGTCAGCTATTGGATGGATCACAGGGCCCCCAATGGAGGAGCTAGAGAAAGTACCCAAGGAGCTGGGGGGATCTGCAACCCTAAGGGTGGAACAACAATATAAACTAACCAGTACCCCCCGGAGCTCGTGTCTCTAGCTGCATATGTAGCAGAAGATGGCCTAGTCAGCCATCGGTGGAAAAGAAGCCCATTGGTCGTGCAAACTTTATATGCCTCTGTACAGGGGAACGCCAGGGCCAAGAAGTAGGAGTGGGTGGGTGGGGGAGTGGGTGGGAGAGTGTGGGGGGGACTTTTGGGATAGCATTGGAAATGTAAATGAAATAAATGCCTAATTTTAAAAAATGGGCAAAACAAGAACCATTTATAAAAAATTCAGAGTTAGTTTTCTTTCTTCCTTTTTTTTTTTTTGTTTTTTTGTTTTTTTTGAGACAATGTTCCTCTGTATAGCCCTGGCTGTCCTGGAACTCACTTTGTAGACCAGGCTGGCCTCAAACTAAGAAATCCATCTGCCTCTTCCTCCTGAGTGCTGGGATTAAAGGCATGCGCCACCACGCCTGGTCATCCAGTCAACTCCATGATACATGGGAGTCTAAGGACATTTCGGACTGGCTCAGGGCTGCCTGGAGATACTTCTAGGGCCCCATGGTAACAGAGTTTGCTCCTGGAATGGAAACACTTGGCAAGGAGAGTGAGTTGATAATGATGGGGACAGAACTGCTCTGTGCCAGCCCAGCTCACACTCTGTCTCTGTCTGATCAGTGGACAGGGACTAATGAGACCTATGCCGCCTCCATAGAATCTCCCTTCCCATCCAGATCTGGCCAGGTAACCCACCCGATACCAAAGACTCAGAGCTCCCTGACACAACTGCTCGCCATCTGAAATTCCATGTCATGCTAATGAAAAAAGATTACTCAGACACGTGATAAAACATCAGCATGCCCTTATTCAGAATCATGTGAAAGAAAGAATGGAGGACAACTCCAGACACAGAAAGGGCAAGAGGGAACTGACAGGGAACCGGTTGGGTGAGGTAGTGGAAAATGATGACCTAACAGGTTCTTACTGAAGACAGGCCAGGACCATCAGACATCACTTAGGAATGGTGGAAGATTAGGAAACTAATGTTGAAAACAAGGTTCACACTAGTCTGACTTAGCAGGATGCCTGGCTAAAACTAGATTTTACAAGTGCAGGGATGACTCTAGAAGATTCAGAAGTCTAACGAGGGTCTGGCTGAGCAAACTCTTTGTCAATCCAAAATGATCACTCTTGTTTTTGATTCTACAGAGAAATTCCCTAAAGACAAGCATACTCATACTTAATACTTTCTTTTTAAGGGAATTTTTTTTCAAATAAAAGGGGATCAGTTTTGACCTGGAGAAGTTTAAGAAAAAAATTACCTATATTTAAAGATTATGTTTATTGGGAGGTTTGCAGATGCTTCCTTGAACAGGTAGAAGCTAAGACATTTGGGAAAGGGAGAGAGAAAGGCAGGTGAGGCAAGCGAAGGAACAAGAAGTTTCTGGCAAGCACTGAGTTGTTGCAAGACTTTAGGTTTACAAATCCATTAACTACTTCAAGATGCTTTGAGGGGTACTTACTTTAAAAGTGTTTACATGCACAAGCATACATATCTTGCATTGATCCAGTGTCTTTTGTCCCCGTCAGAAAAAAAAAACATTTTTTCCACTCATTTCAAAAGGAGTGGAGAGCTAGAGTACTTGTAATAAAAGATTACCAAGCGAAAAACACATGTGTTGGTTTCATAACTATTCTTTAGGCCATGTGAGCCTTTATAAGAACAAGAAGAACCAGAGAAACAGGGAAGCTGTGTATTGTGTGTTGAAATTTGATGAAGCAAGGACAGAGACGTAATCATGGACTATAGTCAGAGACACGTGACTGGAAGAAGCAGTGTTACCTACTGGTAACCTCCTGGGGAGGCCTAGCAAAGTTGGTCTGTTCAAATTAATGTGTGTAAGCTGGCGTCTTCCTACCAGACATAAAAAGAGCATGTTTCACATGTGGATTTGGTAAAATTATTTGGAACAAGATGAAAAAATGAGATAAAGTCAGAAAATTATTTCTTGGGCTTTATGATTTATTGCAAGAAAGTAGGATAATGGAATGCCAGGTGTCCATATGTCATCACCTCTCCGTGAGTGCTAAGGTGCCATGTCTTGGGGCAGCCTATGCTAAACTGTGCTCTATGAACAGAGAAATGAGACAGTAAAGATACAAATATTTTATATGTGCTTATGGACACATACAATTATTTAATTTATAAGATTATATTATAAGATACTATAAGATACTATAAGATACTATTCAGACTCAATTCTTCAGATCCATGGTATGATAAGTAGAAATGATGTAAAGACCAAAACTTATTTTCTCCAGAAATATCAGCTCCTTCTCCCTATTTTTCCAGTTTGTTAACATCCTTTGCAAGTCTGTCAATGGTGTAGAAGAAGTGTCAGGATTGAAATGGCAGTCTGGGTGTGTGAGGAAAGCTAAATCATTTGACATTTCAGCCTCTTCTGAGAGGTTGATCTGTTTTGTGGAAGCTCTAAGTCTTGCATTGAACTTTCTGAAGCAATTAAGTTAGAAGTCCCTGTGTTGACTTCCCTCAATGACAGACCACAACCTGTATGATGAATTAAACCATTTCCCAAACTTCATTTAGTCGAGGTGTTTCTCACAACCTAGCTAGAATATAAGCAGTAAGTGAGAATTCATATGAAGGAATAAGGTGGCAATCAGCAAACAGGAAGCTGTTTACTCAAGAGAAGCACCCCGCCTAGCAGGGATTTTGACTACACAGATTTGCAAGATTGTTGCAGAAGACAAGTCAAGTATTGGATGACCGACAAGAAAGCACAGTGAAGGAACTACTTGGCTTTGTGCCTCATTTTGTGTGCCCTGAATTAAGGCCAGAGGAATGCTGCATGGTGATTTCTCACCTGATATGTGGAAGGAGGAGGTGAATTAAGACTGAGACCAGAAGGCCACTGAGACCAGAAGCCCACTGTGCAAGTCTTTCAAGTACAGACACCCTTCTACCCCATTTATTATTAGCTTGACATTTATTATTTCAGTCTCTTTGTTTATTTAATTTCATTTTAAAATAAGAAGAAATGATGATGACTAGAGAAAGAGTTATTGTTTTCCTTTGGTTCACAATGACCCAGATTTAGTCATTTAACAGATGGTAATTGTTAACCATTCAATAATTTCAAGTCTAGCCCAAAGTTTATTAATCACATCACGGTGGTTTTATACTTTTCTCGTAGTTTTAATTATATACGTACCTAGGGATCCTTATAAATTTTCTTTTGAAACATACATACAAAAAATATGAGCTTGATAATCTAAGTATATGTTGATGAAAAAGAGCCAAAATTGTGTATTCTAAATTTTAATGATTGTATTGATACATTCCGTGGGAAGTTATAAAACTCCTAACAAATTACAGGCATTGCAAGTAATTTTAAAGTGGACAATTGGCATTCTTCACCTGCGAAAACATCTTTTTAAATTCTATCCTTCAATACGTATATTCAGGAATAACAACATGTAGACGACATTCTAAAACTTTAACTTTATAACTATCCACTTGGAAGATCTTCCCAAATACCCCCAAATTCAGGACTAACACTCATTTCAGAGGCTGGGGAGATGGCTCAGTGTATAAGAGCTTGTGTGCATGCATGAAGACCTAAGCTAAAATCTCCAGACAGTCCTGTGTAACCCCACACCAGGGACCACAGACGGTTTGGGGTTTGCTGCCTGCAAGCCAAGCTCCATGTTCAGTGAGTGACTCTATCTTAAGGTAATAAGGTAGAGAGTGATAGAATAGGTGCTCAAAACCCTCCTCTGATCATTGTACAAGTACATGAACATTCGAACACACGAGACACATACACACACACACACATATAATATGCACACACATGAACATACACAAATAAATAAATAATAAATAAATATTTTTAAAATAACTAACCACAATTTACTTTTCCCAAAAATTTTTATAAAGATGTGTTTGCACATGAATTTTGATGATGCAACCATGATTATTAATTAAAATACACATTTCACTCTTTAGTTTCTAGCATCGACAATGCTCAAGGAAAGTATTCAAATGAATTTGCACAAATAAATTATAACATACAAATATTTGTTATGAAAATAACCATGGATTGTGATTTAGGGTTCTGTAGGGAAAGGGACTTAAATTTTGCACAGGATTTCTTTTGTGTTTTTGTAACCAGCTGTCTCCTTATCTTCTTTTTAAATATCTTAGATTTTTTTTCTCTGAAAACATTTTCTTACTAAGAGTTATCTATTCAGAAATGTAAAAGTAACTAGATAAAATTCAAGCCCTTCAGCTGAGAGAAGAGAAGCCTGAAATTTGGGTTCCTATTCTCATTTTCTCTTAAGGAAAGCATTTGGTATTGATCAGTTTACGCCGCCTCTCTTGGCTTTCTCTTTACAAGGACATTTGGGGAAAATAGGCAGTAGGAGAGTCTTAAAATGTGAAGATGGAGAGGTCGTGATCCACTGTTGTAAGCCAGAAAATTGTAACCAGGCTTAACTGTGAGAGTGGTAAGAGTAGATACAGAATAAAGTAGAAACCTAGGGAACATAAGGACCAAAGAAATGAAGACTCTTGGGAGTGGGAAGTGCTCCCTAAAGCCCAGGTGCTAAGGCTGGGTTGCAAGTGAGTGGGCTGGGCTCTAAAACCATCAAAGGCCTGAGGGAGTAGGAATAGGAGGTGAAGCCTGATTGGAGGAGTGGGTGACTAGGACCATGCCATGGTGAGAAGGGTGTCTTCTCCACTCCTTCTCCTCACTTTCCCCAGACCTGCCATTAAAGGGCAGCTTTCTTCATGCCTTCCTTCTCCTAAACACAAGCCAAATGTCAATGGAAACAGTGGCCATGAAACCTCTGAACCAAGCACCAAGGCATCTTCTCCCTCAAGTCATTTACCTTAAGAAACTCATGACAGTAGTGAAAAACTAACTAAAAAAGCTATGCTTTGTGGTATTGCACAAATATTTATTTTCTTTGTTCTGCAAATGGAAGGGTTTTGAAAAGGGGTGATGATCAGTCACTCTTCGGGAAGAAACTCTTTGAATAAATCAACCAGAACGTTCACATTAGTCACTTGTGGTATGCGATGTGAAAAAAATAAAAGCAAGACCAACAAAACAAAGCAAGCCTTGTGATTGGATTTGTGAGATAAGTGCCCTCTTTTCCTCCCCACAGTTCATAGTTCCTTCTCTTGGGAAGCTTACGACTGAAGTGTCCACCGACCATGGGCACAGATTTCGATTTTTAAAATGCATAATCATTTCAATAGTTTCAGGGGAAGAGTCTCACAAATGTTCACTGGAATCACATGATTAAAAATTCAGAACTAGACTTAAAATGAAATATTCTTAAACTGATTGTGCATCTGAGTAAAACCATAAAACTCTCTAGCTTGCAGGTTCTCCTGCTTCCCAGCTGCCCACATGTTCAGTTTAATTCAGCTTTGAAAGGTAAATTGTACAGATATTCTCCATCTATCTAGGGTTGTTACATGAATGGCTGTTTTGTAGTAAATATGAAATGTAGTGTGGGATAAGATATGATTGGTGCTGAGGTATGGTAAATGTAGAGGCCATGAATTCAAGGTGGGTGCATCTAGCCCAGTCTAATGACCCAAGAGACTTTTCAAACGTGGATTTCTATAAAGCAAAGCCTTGAAAATGGGTGAAGTGTTAGCCTGGTGAAGTAATGGAAGATACAGGAGACAGTACACCCCGTTCATAGAACTTGAAATAATATAACTGGATACATTTTCAGAATGAAGAAATTCTATTCTGTTACAGAATACTTAGAATAAAAGGCTTTGTACATGGCACATTAGTCTCCATCCAGTGGGAGATGACATTTGACTTCACATTTTTACAGGGAATCTGTGACTATTTTGATACCGTAATTTGTTTTTCATGAATTACCTTGTCTATGTTCTAAGTGATTTTTGTACTTGAGTGCTGCATGTGGGTGGAATAACATTTCAAATAGTTAAAATTATATACACTTATCTAAAAAACAGAGGGTAGGCAAATGACAGTCTTCACGACTTCAGAGTGCTAAATTTTCTGAGTGGTAACATCATGGAAACCATCTTGCTCTACAGACCATTATATTTACATCCAAAACAGGAGTAGCCTTTAAAACCAGCCAACTATTGTCTGTAGTTATATGTCTTAGGACACCAAAACACTATTTTGTTTTGCATTTCAATAATTATCATCTAATAAAAAGGTGATACAACCAAGGTCTATCATGTAAATGAAAAAATCTGACACGTTCTCCCTACGCTTCAATATGTTGCCATAATCATTATAAATTGTCTGGTTACTACCTCTTAACATAGAAAAGCCTGTTGAAAGAAAGCCTGATAAAGAGCCTCCTTATATCTGAATTAGGACTTTCAAATCTGGACTGAAAATGAGAATAGCCTATGTATTTTGGATAGACGGAAGGTCATACATTAAGAATTTGTTTTCATTGCTCACTACATTTTAAGACTGAACTCTGAAAATGGGATTCCTCACCCCCTTTGGTGTGTCAATGGCTTCTTTTAAAAGACATTTTGCACCCTTTTTCCACCAGGAAAGAAATAATCACATGATTTAGGGTTTCAGTTTTAAGAGAACATCAACAGTCAATGTTTCAGCAATGTGATTGTTAAAAGTTCCACAGCAAAACTTTCTTTAATTGTCTTACAGTCCATTTACAAAATGAGAAAAAATTTAAACATAAAAACCTACCTTTACTGCACAATCCCATTTGCTTTCATAAATAGAAAATTGGGGCATAGCTATTAAATTCAGTACAAACATGAGCTTAATGAGTATTATTATGCACCAACTTTGTGTTGCATATTTAATAAAGATATGCATATATATTAATTCACTAGGTACTTTATTATGATGGAAATTTAATTTCAGTTGAATTTTTAAAAAAGACTCTATATGCAAGGAAAAATAGCACGTGCTATACCATGATGCTCCTCCCAGGAAAGTACCAACAGAGATGAGTCAGGCATAATGTATATCAACCAGGTAGACTATTTAACTCTCTAAGGGATGAGGAGTTATCGAAGAGCTGGTCAGACATGGACACTGGGTCTTCCAAAATATAATCAAATCAAAAGTTATTTTCATACATAATTAGCTATTTTAGCTTGATCAAGATGTTTCACCTCTTTACCAGTTAAGTAATATAATATTGTGAATTGTACAGTAGGTACTTAATTAAATCAGTTCTCTTGGTGACATAAAAAGGTCCCCTGAAGTGGGTCTTTTCTTCAATTATGATGAAAGAAAAGTTTAGACTGTGTGGAAAAAATTAAAGATATACACATTAAAAGAATCCCTCGGTTTGCTTACAAAGAGGAATAGGAAATGCTGGCTATGGTGGTGCATATCTGGAATGACAGCATTCCAGAGGGTGAAGCAGAAGAATAACAAGTCTTAGACTAGCCTGGGCTACACTGCCGTTTCTAGACCAGCCTGAGATACACAGCAAGAGAGATTTTTGTCTCCAAAAAACCAAACAAGAACAAAGGAAAAGAAACTTCCAGGAGTCTAGGGTGATGCTGTGAAACACGATTTCCATGAAGACTACACAGAATTCTAAAAAGGAAATAAAATACAATAATGTGCATGACCGGTTCAGAACTATAGAAATTAAGGCTTTCCAGAGAGCAGAGGGAAAATACATTCCTGCCTCCGATGCCTCCAGTTTGCTCTGCAGCATCTCTTGGTCCAGCATGTTTAGTTGTGATTCCTGTTAATTTTTAGAAAGCCTCTTCTCTAGCTTCAAGGCTTTGTCAAAACCTCTAATGTAGGAAATCAGAAAGCCTAGACCCAGGACATTCAGCAGAAAAGGCGTTCGCTATGCAGATCTGCTCACCAAATTCGATCCCTGAAGCCCACTCAAAGATGGAAGTAGAGAAATGACTTCACAAAGTTGCTTCCTCCATGTACATACCTTGGCATGTTCACACACCCACACCATAACAATAAATAGATAAAAGAAAATTTAAAGTAGAAAAATTTTTAATAGAAGCATCTTCACTTCAAGAGTAGTGGCAAGGCAAGTGTGGTGGTCCTTTCCTGTGGTCCCTGCACTTAGGTATCTAAAGCAAGAGAATGTGAGGTCAAGGCCAACCTGGGCTACAGCTCGAGATGGGGATGGTTTCCAGAAAAGCAAAGTCAAGGTAAATTCCCAGAAATCAATGAATAAGTAACTGCATTGCATCCAGGACAAAACATCTGGGCCATGATCTGAGTATTTAACACTGGCTTGCTGCCAAGGAGAAAAGGAAGAGGGCTGGCTACTGAACAACTCCTGAAATCCCTCCCACAGCCTTCAATCTAGTTCCACATTTTACTTGTAGACCTCTCTAAGGAGAAAGAATGTGCAATGTAAGGAGGGATCTGTTAGCCAAGTTTTGCTGTTCTCAAGAACAACTTGCTAGTCCAGTCTGGGAAAGTTACGGCCCCATTTCTGCGGTTATTCTGGAATTATTCATATCTCCTGGTAAAAGAAAACTAATTAGCCATTCTTTGTTCCATCACTGAGGATTACAAAATGTTTCTCAAGCCCACCATATAGTTCTACAGACTCCTTTACTTTTAATGAAGCTAAGGAACGCCTCTGCCTCCATTTTCTTTCACTTCTTATGATTGTCTCAGAAGGTAAAAAAAAAAAAAAAAAAGTATTATTAATGGAAGAAGGACATTTCTTTAAAGCTGAATTTTTACTATATGCTGATATTTTCAGCTATTTGTCTTTTTTCTTTATGATGATGAGAAAACTTTTAAGGAGGAAGCATGATGATTTATAAAATAATAAACAAAAACTTGATGCATTGAAGACTATGCAAGGAAAGTATCTTATTTTGCTTTGAAAAAGCATACAAATAAGTAAATTTTGTTTATAAGCTTAAAAAGAATCAACCTGCTAGCACTGAAAGTGTTCTCTAATATGGTGAACAATTTTCTTACGAAGATAAAACACTGCAAAAATAAATATGTGTGTTCTATATAGACAGGTGGGTTAACTGTTAATTAGCATAAATTATATTTTAATTAGTGTTATCCATTTTAGATTCTGATTTCATAATGTGCATCTTATTTTGATTAACACACAGCTAATGCTTTGCTAACTAGGACATTTTATTTGAATCTCAAAATTAATATCTCTGAATTAATAAAATTAGTTCAAGATACGATAGAATGCAAAGGTAGAATATAAATTTACCAAAATTGAAGAGTTTATATGTTTAACTTTCTGATTTTCTTCTCTTAATAATATTATTTTACTTAATCTTTGAGAATTGTGTGCATATGTACAATGTATTTTGATATAATGTTTAGCTATTCATCTATTTGAAGGGTGATATGGGGATATGGGAAAATGAAGATACAAAACGAGACTATGTTGATGTAAAACAAAAGGGTAGCATAGTTAGTGTGAACCGGGCAGCAATTCACCCCAGCTTTGGACATTCAAAGCTCTTCCACACTTCTGTTAGCAGCTTCAGGGCATGGCACAGAAACACCGTTGAACTAAGCGAATGGACATTCTCTGCCTAGATGTATAGAAAGAAAGGAGGGGTTTAGTTGAAGATGCCTAACTCAGATTCTTGCCATGACAATGTGCAGCTTCACCTTAACCTGGAGAAGGAGCCAAGAAAGGATTGAAATGCACCTAGAGAAAAAAAACTGCTTGGAACAGTATATTAAGCCACAAGTATAGTCTATTGTTGTATTTCTAATGTTTCTTTTGATGTTTCTCCTGACTATAATTTTTAAAATAATTCATCCAGGGAGCCTTATCAATCCTGTATCCTCTTGCTGTGTGCATTTGTAAAAAAAAAAAGCGTCCACCTTGTGCTTTTCTTTTTTTTTAAGATTTGTTTTATTTATTTATTTTTATGTATATGAGTACACTGTAGCTGTACAGATGGTTGTGAGCCTTCATATGGTTGTTGGGAATTGTATTAGGACCTCTGCTCACTCCGGTCAACCGCACTTGCTCCAGTTGGAACCGCTTGCTCAGGCCCAAAGATTTATTTATTATTATACATAAGTACACTGTAGCTGTCTTTAGACGCACCAGAAGAGGGCATTAGATCTCATTACAGGTGGTTGTGAGCCACCATGTGGTTGCTGGGATTTGAACTCAAGACCTTAGGAAGAGCAGTCAGTGCTCTTACCTGCTGAGCCATCTCACTAGCCCACCTTGTGCTTTTCTGAGCTGGTAACTCCTATGACAGCAAAACTCAGATTCTTTCTGATTCTGACAGTGGCAGGGAGGTCCCATCTAGGCTCAGTAGAGACAGGGTTCCTGTGGATCTGCACAGGGATGGAAATGATGCAAGCCTGGCATATACAGACCACCCCTAGGTCTCCTGCGTTTCCCTGTTTCATCTGACCTATACTAGGTGTCCTTGCAAAGACTGTTCCGTCTAAACCAAGAATTGATAAGCTGCTCACAAAAGCAAAACCTGGGTGACTTCATCTTGATTTAAGCTCTCCCATATTCACGTTGCTATCTGCAGAGTTCTGTACAATTCTTAGGCCATCAGACATTTTTGTTCAGTTCAAATAAGTTTGTCTTCTCCTCTATCATGTTTCAGACTTCAATGCTCACCAGGGAGCTAAAACAACGAACATCTCACATCTCTTACAGTGTGAGAGAGGGATTATAAATTTAGCAGGTTGCTTTTACAATGTTGCTGGCTCTGCTGGCTTGGCTTTGCATTGCTTTACTGATGTATCATTCCCTTCTCTAGACTATAAGCATAAAATCATGGTGTCTGATAAATGATTTTTCTGTTGTGTTATTTATAATAGAAGATATAGACTATCTAGCTCCAAAATAAAAAAAAATCTAGTTGATGTCATTTAGATAGATATAGATGATATAGATATAGATATATCCTCCTGCTGGTTTCATTTAGTTAGAAATGAAGGAAAAGGATGAAAGCCATAAGAATCACACACACACACACACACACACAGTCAATGTAGTAATGGATAACTTTCTGATCATCTTTGTACAACAGTCTATACTGGAAGTGTTGGAGTTTACTTAGAGGAATACAAAGCATGAAAAGTGAACTTTGTTTCTTTTTTAAAAGTCAGCATCTGTAGGCAGTCTTAAGGATGCAGCAAGCAAGATGCCTGTCATATCGACTCCTACTTGAAAGTTCCCACAAAAGGTAATTGACAGCATATGATGCTGGCAATCAACAATTCTTAGATAAATTTGGATATTTGCAAGGAAATGTGATAGCTCCAATCCTAACCTTAATTGACACAATCATTACTGTCAAGCTCACACGGTAAATTTATTGTCTTCTTAATAAAGCAAAGAAAGAAAGATGAGAAGAAAGGAAGACAAGAAGGAGAGAAAGGGAAGGGAGAGATGAGAGGGAAAGGTATGGAGGGACTTGAGTAGGCATACCCAGAACTGACTTACCTTCACTCCAAAAATGCATTTCTGCTAATTGGAAAACACCAGAGAATTCATAAGGAGCTTAAAGAAAAGATAAATACACGCAGTCTTTCTTTTTGTTTTGCTTTGTTTTTGGTTTGGTTTGGTTTTGTCCTTTTCAAGACAAAGTTTCCCTGTATAGCCATGGCTGCCCTGAAACTTCCTCTGTAGACCAAGCTGGCCTCCAACTCAGAGATCTGCCTGCCACTGAAAGATTAAAGGCATGGGCCACCACCACCTGGCTTGAATGTAGTCCTTCAGTTTTATAGTCTGTATTCATTTAAAAGTATTTGTTGAATAAACAATACAGTACAAATCATATGTGATTCAAATAGTAGCTATGGTTTTATATGTGTGCAACATATAAATCATCTCTTCACACCCTGTTCTTGCTTGTTTTCTCATTGGAAGTCTTTGTGAAAGGCTTTCACTACAGGAATCATTTGACTCCTTAAATACACAGAAGTGTGGCAATGTAGCCTGCTATGAAAAAAATCAACAAAACTGATCAGATTTGAGGAAAGAGACAGGATGAAGGGGAAAGGTGGATGATAGACTGGGAAAAACTATTTGAAAAGTTCATATCAGGTAGAAGATTTTCAAACATAATTTATTTAAAAGAAAAAAAAACTCTTAACAGCCAAAGTAAGATGCTAATTTGGTTTACAAATAATCAAGGGAAGTGAAAAGGCCTTTTTTTTTTTTTTTTTTTTTTTTGGTTTTTTGAGATGGTTTCTCTGTGTAGCCCCAGCTGTCCTAGAACTCACTCAGTAGACCAGGCTGGCCCCAAACTCAGATATCCACCTGCCTCTGCCTCACAAGTGCTGGGATTAAAGGCATGCGCCACCACTGCCAGGCAGGACTTTTATCATAAAAAAAAAATGTGCAAAATGATATCCAACACCATCAATAATTCAGGAAAGTCAAATTAAAAAGTTAATGTAATATAATTGTATACAAATTGGAATGACTCTAATCTTTAAATCTTGCCATGCTAGGAGCTAGCAAGAAAGCACGAGTTGTCCGCTGTCCCTGAGAACCTAAACCTGATAGCTTCTTTGACAGAGGCTTATTAAAGAATTAAATAGAGACTTGCATCAAGCTAAAAATTCTACTCCTCAAAAGACCAGACGGTCTAGGCCCAACAAAGACCTCTGGTTGTTGTTCACAGAAACCTTAATTATAATGACCAGAACCTGCCCATAAACTGGTGAATGAGTAAGTGAACTAAATGTATGTAGCTCTCCATATAACTGACAGCATTAAAACAAATAAACATCTGAAATACACAAAGAACACAAATGTCATCTATTGCATGGTTCTGTTTATAGAAAAAATTTTAAGGCAACACTATACAGAGACAAAAACAAAAAAGGACTGGGTCATGACTGCACATTCAACTTCTGAGACAATAGAAACGTGTGGCTCATGGTGAAGGTTGGGTAACTCTATAAATTTACTAAGAATAATTGAATTATATATTTTAAATGAATGGAATTTAAGACAGGTAAATTATATCTTAATAAAGCCATCAGACACTGTCATTAGTGAGCCGGGAGCTTTTATTTGAAGCTATCTTCCTAAGAAGGTTTATAATGAAAGATGTTCTAGCAGGGAAGCTTATGCTTACTATGCTCCCAGGAGCTCATTAAATTAACATCAGGAAAAAGCAAATTGTTCTTCAGTTGATTTGTCAGGGGCTGAACACATTCGTACTTGCAATTTTATTTCATTATTTAAAAAAATCCTTATCAGTATGGTTTGAAATATTGAACAAAAAAAAAATGGTAGGTTAAACAGAGCACACAAAACTTGGAATTCCATAATGTATAGGTTTGCACAATTTTATTAATGCATGATTTTCTGAAATTTCCTCTTTCTCTGCATGTGTCTATTTTTGAATAACCAGCAGTTTATAAGTTGGGTGAAATCCATTGCATACACTAGCAAGATTTTGCTGAAAGGACCCAAAGATAGCTGTCTCTTGTGAGACTATGCAGGGGCCTAGCAAACACAGGAGTGGATGCTCACAGTCAGCTATTGGATGGATCACAGGGCTCCCAATGGAGAAGCTAGAGAAAGTACCCAAGGAGCTAAAGGGATCTGCAACCCTATAGTTGGAACAACATGATGAACTAACCAGAACCCCAGAGCTCTTGTCTCTAGCTGCATATGTATCGAAAGATGGCCTAGTCGGCCATCACTGGAAAGAGAGGCCCATTGGACTTGCAAACTTTATATGCCCCAATATAGGGGAATGCCAGGGCCAAAAGAATGGGAATGGGAGGGTAGGGAAGTGGGGGGCGGTATGGGGGACTTTTGGGATAGCATTGGAAATGTAATTGAGGAAAATATGTAATAAAAAAAAACAGTGAAAAAAAAAATAAATAAATAAGATCCCAAAAAAAAAAAATATATAATGAGTTCATTTAGTACTGTTCTAATGATTGCAACATCAAGGCATTCCTATTTTTTATGATGGTATTGAAATTTTCAAAGTTTAACTGGATTTTTCTCACTTGTGACCTTTTGAATATCCCAACTCATGGAAAAAATAACTTTTCATGGACAAATGAGATAATAATATCTAAGAAAAAGCAGAAAAGGTAAAATTTTAAATTTGGATGTCCACATCATTTGTCGAATGACATTTGTTGACAGCATTTTATAGACGTTTTATGGTGCCTTCTATTTAGGCATGACTGTACCAAACCATTTGGTGCATGTATTAATATCACATGATTGCTGAAACATCAGTACAATCACCTACTATTCTATGCAAAGCCGTTTCTTAAAATTACAAACCCATGAAACATGGAGAGGAATGTGCACATCATTAAAAACTTTCTGTTGCTCCGATAAAATATCCTTTAAAAGCAACTTAAGGGCAAAAGGGTTTATCTGGCTTATGCTTCCATGTTACAGTTCATTTTTCTAGTAAAGTCATAGCAGGAACTTGAAGCTACAGGTCACTTCACAACCACAGGCAAGAGATGAGAACACACACAAAGGCACAGAGACTGGGTATTATGCACAGGACCTGCACAGACCCAAACCAGACAGAGTCCCAGCACGGAAAGAGGAAGCAGACTTGAACCCTATCCCTATCCCAGAAGCTATCTCCAATTGACAACCTGACAACCTTCACAAAGAAAGAACTACTTTTCTTTTATGGATCCTCAATCTTATCATGGAGACACACTTTCATGGAGTCTTTTTTATTTCTTTTTTTTATTAGATATTTTCTTTATTTACATTTCAAATGTTATCCCCTTTGCTAGTTTCCCCTCCAAAAATTCCCTATCCTCTCTCCCCTCCCCCTGCTCCCCAACCCATCCACTCCTGCATCCTGGCCTTGGCATTCCCCTATACTAGGGCATAGAACCTTCACAGGACCAAGGGCCTCTTCTCCCATCGATGACTGACTAGGCCATCCTCTGCTACATATGCTCTGCCAATGCCTGGCAAATACAGAAGTGGATGCTCACAGTCATCCATTGGACTGAGCACAGGGTCCCTAATGAAGGAGCTAGAGAAAGTACCGAAGGAGCTGAAGGAGTTTTCAGCCCAATAGGAGGAACAACAATATGAACTAATCAGTATGCCCAGAGTTCCCTGGGACTAAACCACCAATCAAAGAAAACATGTGGTGGGACTCATTGAGCCTTTCTTAAGTCTATGCCCCATACCCACCAGTAAATGGCCAACACAAAATTAATTCAATGACATTTCACAAGATTTTGTTGCATGAGGCTTGGTTTGTGCAATTTTGGTTTTTACCATAATTGTCTTTTCTTTATCTATTATGGTTTCTGATTTTGTGTAATAGAAAAAAATTAAATATTAATCCCAAACTGAGAATTCGATTTGTATGCAAGTTTTTGAAGCTACTAAAAGTAGTACATGTAAAAAATTACTTGTGTTTGGGTCTAATTTTCTAGATGTAATGGAAATACTTATAAAATGTGGAATATTCTTATCCTTAAGCCAGATGAGCCTAATATTTAAGACATTCTTAAGAGGGTCAAAAGAAATGGATATTTAATAATACCATTCATAATGATAAAAGTACAAAACAATAAAAATGTATCACAGTAGTAAAATAAATGTTATACTATTCACTAAAATTAAAAGTGCTCTGAAATGACTAAATTCAAGAGTTATGTAAGAGCTGGAGAGCTGGCTCAGTGTGAGGAATCCCTACTGCTCTTGCAGAGGACCCAAGTGTTTCAGTTCCCAGCACCCACATCAGGCACTTCAGAAGCACCTGAAACTGAAGCTCCGGTTGATTCTCCATGTGCTGGTCACTGCACATACATAAATTTATATAAATAAAAACATAAAAACAAATCTTTTTAAAAATGATTATGTAAGTACTAGTTACCTACAATATAAGTAAAAAAATAGCAATATAATTCAAAGTTTTATTAGTGATTAAGTCATTAGAAAATGAATATAGCATAATGCTGTTATAAAAACCTAACTATTCCACTTTATAAAATATGTGCAATGTTTGCAATAATATTTGGCAAGAAGAAAAAGAAGCACAGGGAAAGAGTATATGCGCTTTGGTTTGGATGCAATGTGACTAGTGTCATTAATTCCATTTACACTCATCATAAACAGGACCACTTTTGACATAAATCATCCTTAGAGCATGAAGTCAAATCTTTCACTCAAGACCAGCCACATTTAGTGTAAGAAGCAAACTAATTTGTGATAAGCCTAGCTGTCAAAGTAAGTCTCTTTTTAAATACACTAGTCAAGATTTTTTTATATACTTCAATTTCCTGTTTCTAAAATGGGAGCAGCAATATGTATACACATGCACATACACACCATTGCTTTGTTATAATCAGTTGAAATAATATGTTTGTGACATTTGGCAATGTTTTAATAAACAAATATTATTAACATTCTTTCTACATTCTCAATATTGTATATCATGTTATTTTACAGAGTGCTCAGTGTTTTGGTTTAATGGAGGAAATGTCTTCCCCAAGTAGCTTGCATTCTCCTTATTTAAGAGCCAGCATATATTCAGGTCATTAAACGCTGTGTCTCTGTGAAAAGAACTTTGTGTACTGCTGTTCCCATGACTTCATCATTATCACCATGGCTGTTACTGAGATTCAGTTCTTTATTACTGTCATTGGAGTGCAGTCTCCTCACTTCTTGACATACTGCTTTGCCTTATGAATATCAATCCGATTGCCCATGTCCCAGTTCCTTTAGGTAAGACTGAATTCTTCACTCAATGAAAAAATTTCCAGCAGTGACTCATCAAAATGTTAGGTATATTCTACTCAGTCTGTTTTATACTAGATTCAACAACTGATACCATTTGCAGCCATATCTAGTTACTGTGTCAAAGATTAGCATATATTTGTTTACAGCCATCATATCTCGTAACATTTGCATGTTATCTTTTTGTCCAGCCCCAAAGGCAAGTATTACACTGAACATGATGTAGAAGCTTGGAACTTTTTATTGAGTGGCTGATATTAGATCAATGAGTGTTTGAATAGGTAATGAATGGACAGATGAAAATCTGTTTACACTTTTTGGTTTTCACATCTGAACTTCACATAACATTTGCAATAATAGCAAAACTCCATAAAACTGTATAAATGTTTTACTTTAATCTGTGTAAATGGCCCAGGGCTACAGAATCATAATATAAATTAGAATTTATGCTCTCATAATCTTGAGATCATTGATCATAGGTCTTAAGTCCATAGATCAATATCAAAATAAATATTTGCTGAATGAATTTCACTTGGGAGACACTTGATTTTCCTGTCAAATGCTTTTGCAAACCCTGAACTTTTATGCATTGTTATTTTTCAAACGAAGGCTAAATGGTTTTCTGATTCTCAGATTCTGTGGCAAGAGACATAGACACATCAAAAAGTGAGCAGAGCAGTCTTTGTTACATAATTGAGTAGGGAATTACACAAGCAATTTCTCAGCTTCAATTGTTGTCAAACATACAATATCCCCAAGGATCTATTATAGTAGCTACAAAAGGACAGAAGACTAGCCAAGGTTTCAAACACACTTCATTGTGTAAATCATCTGTCCTGTGATAACCTCATCCTTGTCATTCCAACAGCAGCAAGAGTCCCAGACAAGAGCTCAAACAAAACAAAATTCTTACCAACTAGCTGAAGCATTCCTTGTCCTGAACCTAACAAACACTTGCTTTTAACCCACAAAAAGACTTTCACAATCGTTATTCTAATATTTGAATAAATTCCAGATGATGTCATGTTAGTTAAAAGGGTAATAATGTTCCATCATTTAATGTTTTTTAAAAGTTCACATTTTAAAAAAAAATACTTTCTAGCTCGCTTTGAAATAGAAGTTATCAACTGAATTGGACCGCGCACTATCGTTTGAGGACGACTGAATGGGCTTTACAGGGCAGTCAGGAGCAGGGTGACACCCTAACTTACTACCCACCTATCGAACAGTCTGGGGTGGACATTTCACTCACTCATCAACATGTGTAGTTAGAGCATTTGGGTTTAAAAAGAAAAAAATATATAAAAAGACCAGTCCAAAATTGGACTGTTTCTACAGAAAACATCATATACTTGGATATTTATAAATGTTGCCCCTCTTTCACACAGAAGCATAATAAAGTGGTAGGTGACTCTTTATTCTCCCTCCAGCATCAATTCTCATCTATCCCATGGATTTCTTTGACTGTGCCTCAGGATTAAACCCAGCTTTGTCCTCACTCAATCATGAGACAAGTGTCATGGCAGAATTCAAAATGACCAACATGAGGTATCTATAATAAGTCAGAAGTCTACTTTCTTTCAAAGTGAAGTGTTTCCAGCTTTACTCTTCCCACTCCCAAGCCTAGTGCTGCTGCTTCCGTTTAGAATTTCCTTCATTGGTTCCCAGCTAACCCATGAGGCACTCCCTGGAAATTTCTCCATTATTCTGCACTGTCTTTCTGGGCAGGACTGCTTTTTAATTGAGTCCAAGCTTCACTTGACCCCTATTGAATACATGTTTTTGATGTTCCTGGTAAACCTAGTGGTCCTTCTTTCTCTCTCCTGAAACAGGTAGCTCCCAACTCAATCTGGATCTTCAGATTGCCTTAGAGCTGCAGTCAAAGCTAAAATAGCAAGAAGCCCCATTTTAGCATGCTGTTACATACAGAGTTGACTTACCATCATAGAGATGAACAATACCTGATCTGATCTCAAAAGTTGTTTTATTTACTAATACTTTTACAATTAAAAATTAGTAATTTTAATAATAGATTGTGATGAGTTTCTGAAAAATAGAAGGGGATGTTCTGTGTTTACAGTCTGACAAAGAAGAAACAATCTCTTCCTGAATGGCAGCACCCACTCTAAGGTTCTGCAACCTCCCCTACAGGAGTAGGTAGGAACCCAGTACCTCAGGTTATAATCCTCCATTTGGAATTAGGTTTATCTTTCTCTCTGCCTAGATTCTAGCCTCATTAAGGTCCATCTAAAATCTTAAGAAACAGCCTTGTATAAAAGGTGATGCATGTTTAAATCCCATTTCATAGTTCAATGTCACCATAATTTGGTGGATATACACAGTCTTGAGTGTTAACGGGAGGTTCCTCAAAAGGGTAACAATCATATATGACAATGCCTCTTACAGGCTCCACTTAATGGGAAAACAAATATAAGATTCCTTACATACTACAAAACTGAGTCCTCTGAAACATAATGACGATCTCACATATTTTATATGGATTTAATCCAGGAAGTATAATGCAAACACTCTGCAATGAGAATCAAAATATTGTATTACATTTAGATATTATCATGGATTACTGAGAATAAAAACTGAAGAATGTGTCAGCTACACAATTGCTGCAGTTTTAGATAATTATTCCATTTGGACAGACAAAAATGCTCAATTCAATCTAATCCTTTTATCATTTTATATTTCATATTTTTATTGAAAGGAAAAAGAGAAGTGCTGAGCCCTCATCACTGCTTGGTGACAATTCGGCCACATTTCATGTGGTAGATATTTGAACTTGAGACGTTCTGTTTTAGAGAGACAGAGTGCTACAATCTGCATTCCCAGAGTCTGTTCATCGTGAGCATCCGTCAGCTTTTTAGTATTTCTTTTAAACGTGAAAAGACAACCAAGAATAGCCAGACCTCTGAAGCAAGCTATAAAGGTTCAGTGAAACAAAGATCACAGAAGCAGGGTGTTCATACAGGAGGAAAGATGTTTATCAGTCTACTCACTTCAGAGCTGTAAAAATGAATAGGGAATTTGTCTTAGACAGGGTTTCTATTCCTGCACAAACATCATGACCAAGAAGCAAGTTGGGGAAGAAAGGGTTTACTCAGCTTACCCTTCCATGTTGCTGTTCATCACCAAAGGAAGTTAGGACTGGAACTCAAACAGGTCAGGAAGCAGGAGCTGATGCAGAGGCCATGGAGGGATGTCCCTTACTGTCTTGCTTCCCCTGGCTTGCTTAGCCTGCTCTCTTATAGAACCCAAGACTACCAGCCCAGGGATGGCACCACCCACAATGGGTCCTCCTGCTTGATCACTAATTGAGAAAATGTCCCACAGCTGGATCTCATGGAAGCATTTCCTCAACTGAAGCTCCTTTCTCTGTGATAACTCCAGCTGTGTCAAGTTGACACAAAACCAGCCAGTACAGGATCTTTTTGTAATGAGTGAAGTGTTATGCATGAGAACAAGCCAAAATCAAAATCAAGCAAACCTTGAAAAATCATTAGGAGGATTAATAGTTTTTAACTGAAAAAAAAATTAACAGGAAAGGGGAAAACATAAGAAAATTTGGGATTTAATCCAGAATATACAATGCAAAAATTCAAAGAGAAAGAAAATAATCAAATTCAGTACAAATGAAAAGTTCTTCCCAAACTGAAAACAAACCAATTTCAACAACAACTATATATATATATATATATATATATATATATATATATGTTATATATATATATATATGTATATATATATATATATATATATATATATATATATATGTTACTATCAGAGCAAGGGCATGAGAGAGAGTCCTAGCTCCCAAAGGTCAGGCAAATAATGACAGAACTTTCCATGATGGCAAAGCAGCACCAGGCTCCTTGTTAACAGTGCTGAAAATTAAAGGCCATTGAAGTTGTGTTCATAAAATCCTGGAAGATCATATTGTTAAATTATCTTAGAACTAATTAAGCTATGTCAAAGTAAAATGTACATATTTTACATGTATTTCCTATGTGTACGCATACATGCATGTGTGTGTATGTACATGTGTGTGTGTGTGTGTGTGTGTGTATGCATGTGTGTTGCAGTTTTTGATATGTGAATTGTGCACATGGAGCTCAAGGCCAACTTTCTATCTTCTTCAATTTCTTTCCACTTTTTTTTTTTGAGACAAGTCTTCAACTGAACCTGAAGCTTATCAATTTGGATGGGAGAGCTGACCAATAAACTTCAGGAATCCATCTGTCTCTGTTCCTTAAGTGTTTGGGCTATATCAACATGATCCCACCTCAAACGTTAACATGGGTTCTGGATATCTGAGGTCAGAACCTCACACTTGTGTGGCAAACAGACACTTTACCACCACAGCCATCACCGCAGTCAGTAAATGCACTTTTAGGAATGTAATTCCCAAGAGCTCTCACGGAGAAACACTGGGGAAACCAATCTAAATGAGAGGAGACCAAGAAAGAATGGGATCCAGCGAAGCATAGTACACAGGAAACCAAACTTCCAACTGTGGTAACGAGTCTTCCTAAAAGGAAAGCTTTGGCCAGACAATATGACAGAGCTAAGAGGGGAAAATGTCTTTCAAAGACTAGGACATAAAAAGCATATGATGTGCATGCAAATATGGGAAATGTATTGCATGTGTTTATAATTCTTTGGGTGGCCTTGGAAGGAAAGAATTAGTGATAAGTATAGAGTCATTGAAGCCAAAAAAAAAAAAAGGTAACAGTTAAAATAAGATGTTATTAATTCCAGGAAAACAAGTTGTACTGTCTAGTTTTGTGTCAACTTGGCACAGGCTGGAGTTATCACAGAGAAAGGAGCTTAGGTTGAAGAAATGCCTCCATGAGATCCAGCTGTAAGGCATTTTCTCAATTAGTGATCAAGGGGGGCGGTCCCCTTGTGGGTGGTGCCATCTCTGGGCTGGTAGTATTGGGTTCTATAAGAGAGCAGGCTGAGCAAGCCTGGGGAAGCAAGTCAGTAAAGAACATCCCTCCATGGCTTCTGCATCAGCTCCTGCCTTCTGACCTGCTTGAATTTCAGCCCTGACTTCCTTTGGTGATGAACAGCAGTATGGAAATATAAGCTGAATAAACCCTTTCTTTGCCAACTTGCTTCTTGGTCATGATGTTTGTCCAGGAACAGAAACCCTGACTAAGACAGAAGTAACTTCACCCGACAAAAAACATACTAATTTTCATGACTTGGTTTAGAAATGGAACTAATTCAGTCAAAACAATATAAACATCAAATATTGATTCACTGAAATGCTAATAGAACTATATTGTAAGTGAAAGGTTGGAAGGAAAGTGGTCAAAGATTAGTCTGTGTCCTCAATTTTCATCCACTCTTACAGTAAACAAAAAAAATAACCCTTCCAAAAGATAGTTAAGAGACAATATAATTATTGGTTTTAGAGAAGAATTTAGGTCTAAAAAGAAAATTTGAACAATGAAAGATGCGGTTAGAAGAAGCAGGTCTAGACACCATTAAGTGAGGAAGAAAAACCCCCATTTCCACTGTCTTGCAGTCATCTGATGGCTAGCTTTACCTGTCCACTTGACACAACCTAGGTCCCCTGAATAGAAAGTGTCATTGAGGGATTATCAAATTGAGTTGGTCTATGAGCACACCTATGGGGTATTGTCTTAAGTTAATTGGTATAATAAGACCTAGCTCACTAAGGACAGTTCCATTCCCTAGGCAGAGGATCCTAAACTACCTAAGAAGGTAGCAAGCAAACTGAGTACAAACAAGGAATGTGGGCACATACATTCGTTTCTGCTCCTGGCCACTTTCATTCCTATCACCTTGGCTTTCTTGTAATGAAAGACTATACCCTGAAATTTTGTACTAAAAATAAACTGTCTCTCCTAAGTTGCATTTTGTAAGGAGGTTTTATCACAGCAATACAAATGAAAGTAGGACAACTGCTATTCTATTACTGTAATAAAAATGAGGTTTTGTTTTTGAGAATATATGTGATATGCATACATGATTGATACCAAGGGCAACAATTTTATATTTCTTATAAATTCTAGTCCAAGTATGACTGGCCATTTTTGTACATCCAAGTACAGCTTTGGGGAAAGAACACACAGGAATGATCAGGCCCTGGATAATTGCAGGTCAATCCTCCAGTCAAACAGCAGGGAACAAAGAGGAGACTCAAAGAGTAAGAAAAAAGTTTCAACTTGCAAACTGTAAATGCACATACATAAATTACCTGTGGAGACTTGCCACAAAGAATTCTAGAGTTAAAGGGATTATTTTGGAGACCTTAAGTGCCTTAGCATTACCAGGGACCTAGGACATAGACACACAGAACCCACCTAGCTTCAGCCCCAGGAAGCACCTGATATCTTAGAAAGACACTAGCACCTCCATGTTAATTGAAGCTGAAGTTTACATCCAACCTCAGTGTCCAGTGACTGGTTATCAACAAAGAAAATGTGGTGTACACATATGGTCGAAGAGTACTGAGTCACAGAAAAGAACGTAATATTATCACCTGGAGTCCTGTGGCTGGAAGAAGGCTGTTAAAGTGAAACACAAGAGGTATAGAAAGCTATGTAACACGTGTTCTCACTAGGAAGCTGAAAGAAGTGATTTCACAGCTATAGAGAGCAGAGCCCTGGGAGGAGAGTGAGGAGCAAGGACAATGGAGGTAGGACCAAAGGGGCTAAAACAAAGTTACAGAGAATAGCAAGTTATTGTATGCTTTGTGCAGAACAAGAGAGAATCTTGAAGCGGTGACTGCTTGAGAAGGAAATGAAAATCATCCTGATTTGGCCATTAATAATTGTGTGCATTTCAGATAATCACACTCAGTCACCTAAATCTGCAATCACACTGAGTCAACTAAAGGAAAAAGAATTATAGTGGGGTGGGCTATTCTCAGTTTTCCTAGTTCCCCTGTCCACCATATGAGTTATTATAATGAGAAATAGAGATATGTCTGTCTGCAAGGTTGGTTGGTTGGCTTATTAATTAATTTATTTGTTTATTTACTCATTCATTTATAAATTATTTAGGAGAAACAGCATGGAAATAGACTTCAAATAAGTGAAACCCTGGAAGATCCAATCTGAAACTTGGCAAATCAGGCTAGGCTGTAGTGTAAAGTAGAATGTGTCCCAGCATGCATGAGACCCTGGCAGCCATCCTGGCATTGAGGTGTTAAGGAGGGCTTCTTTTATCAGCAAAAATTACATACGGTAATTTTTTTTAAAATATTGAAATAGCTTTTACTCCTCCAAATAAGTTTAATGCATACATAAGTAAAATAATTAAGTTGTTTATTTTATTGCATTTCGTGGTATGCATGCAGATGCATGCATTTGCTGTGTATCTCTGTGTGGGCATGTATGAAGAAGCCAATTGAGATTATCTGATAGCTGTCTCTGTCCCTCTCCAGCATATTCTCTTGAGATCAGGTTTCTCACTAAACCTGGAGCTCACTAACTTTGGTGTGGCCAGTATACCCCAGGGATAGCCCTGTCTCTTTCCACTGCCAACCCTGGGGCTTCAGGTGTTCATAGCCACACTGGTGATTTGTATCAGGACTGGGGATCTGAGTGTAGGTCTGTGTGTCTCCACGAGTGTTCTTACCCACTCAGAACTCTAACCAGGCTCAAAAATCAATGTTGTAAACACGGAAGTCAATATAAAATCCATCCGCAAGTGTCCTTTCCCCTAACTCTGAATATCATGACCTATGGAATTACACACACACACACACACACACACACACTAATACTGATAAAAGTAAAAAAGAATTAACCTTTTACTCTTCTCCAAAACTTAACAGCACGGTATGGTAGTTACTGGAAGAAAGGTGCATTCATATCAAAATACATACTTACATATCATTACTTCATGTGAGTGTGTTTGAGCATGTGTATGTATGTGTATATAGACTCTGTTATAAAACTTCAGCCAAGCAAGCTTTATTCTTATAACAATCATCATAGAAAGGAACAATTAATTGCTCCTACAGCTTGTGCAGACTTACATAGCAATGTAGCTCTCAAGAGAGAACTCAAAGTCTGGTGCTGCTGAAGTCATTGCACCCTTAAAGCCAAGAACACCAACCTTATGCAGGGCCACAGCCCTCACACACTATGATTAAACAGCGTTCCTTTGCTGTGTATGTGCCTCTTGATACTGATCTCTCACTGATGTTTCCCTGAGTCACCATCAGCATCACAGGCAGCCAAGCTCCATCATTAAAGAAAGGTGAGCAGAAAGCCTTGTTACATATTTTCACAACAACATGAAATGAACCATCAAAAGGTATTAAATTTTCTTGACCAAATATGGCTTCATTAATTTCTGGAGCCCATTTTTGTTACTGTATAGACATTATTTTAAAGGCTGTTGTCAAGGAAAAGTGTCCTAAAATTAGATCTGCCAGCTTTGCTTTCATTACAGACACGGCCACACTTCTAACAGCCTCTTGTTTTGAGGAGAAAACCTAGTAACTAAATGCAAAGGAGCTAACAGGGGTTTTCTACAGAGGGAAAAAAATTTTGCCTCAGTTAAGTCATTTCACAAACTGAGTTTCTTGTATAAAGTTATCTACATGGAATGTATACTTATTACACAATTATGGGTCTTTAAGAACAAAAGATCCCTGATTCTAGTGTCTAATGCCAGAGACTCCTTACCCACTGAACCCCTAGCCCCTTGACCTCCCCCACTTTTTCATGGCTCAATGTTCTTGACGCATTCTCATCTCTCTCCTTACTAGAGTTTCGTCACATTTTAATGCCTTTAAATAGGTCCTCAGATCGATATCCCTCTCTCTGTGTCTATCATACTTGTGTTCTTTGGCAAAACATGGGCTCTGTAAATCCAGTTCTGCACCTGCAAGGTCCTACATGGAAGCTGCTAAGCTGGAAAAAGAAAAAGCATACAGTGGGGCTAGTATCACCTTAGGCTTAAGATTCCTTGCCCAGCATGTCCCATTCAGGTGACTGTAGCTTCTTTCTCACTCTCTCCCAGGCTCACTCTGCAAACAGCCTATCACTCCCCTTAACTGAGGATGTAAAAGTACCCAGAGGATGCTATTACCAAGTTTTCACCCACCTACTTGCAAATGGTTCCTGACACCCTGTCTTCTCTCTATGTTCTTTTATGCTTCTCTTCCTTTCTTTCTGATTCTTTTACTCCTCATTGATATTTCAGTTCCTCAAGCTACATTCTGATCAGCATTTCCAGTAGAGATCTCTCATTAACGCCCTCCCCATTCAGTAAACTCCTTCATTTAAGCCTTCCTGGAGCAGTCACCCCATCTTTTAGACTGGATTTCAGAAAATGTTTGGAAAGACTAAACACGTATTAGGCTCATTTCTTCACCTCCGGTTCTTTCTTCTGCTCACTCCTTGGACAATTTTTGTTCTCTTTTATTGCAAGTATTTTGTGAATACTATTTAAAACCTTCATGGTGCAAGAGTCCATAGTCAATAATGTCTATGCTGAAAGACCTTGAAATGACACTTGTCATCTGACATTTTCCATTCTAGAAAACCTGTTCCTGTGAAAATTATTACTTCAGGCCACATCTGGTACAAGGGTTTTATATAAGGTACTGTAGATTCCATTGTTTATCACACACACACACACAATGCCATGCTTCATGTATGATACTCTTGACACCATATATTTATTTCATTATTAAGTCCTATGAACTCTAACTTAAATGTCTTAAAGTTGTATACTATAGTTATCCATTGTCAAGAATTATACTTTCTGTGCACCTGAAGCCAACCATTTTCAAAAATATTAAGAAAAACTCATAAGTAAACAGTTAATAAATTTAAAATCATGTATATGTACATGTCATTGGTGCTTTCTTGCCTAAGATATAAATTGTCTCACATATCAACACTGTAGATGATAACCATCTGTTAGTCAGTTTAGATATATATCATAATTCTGGCTTCATTTTACTTAAGCCTTAAGGAGCTAGGCATGATGGTGTAGGCCTTTAAGCCCAGCACTCAGGAGGCTGATGCAGGTAGATCTCTGTGAGTTTGAGTCTAACCTGATCTACATAGAGAGTTCCAGGACAGTCAAAGGTATACTGATAGAGAAATTCTATCTCAAAAGACCAAAAAGAAAAAGGAGAAAGAAAGAGGCATAGGGACTCTCCCAACGTGATTTTAGTATCTTATCATTTGATCTTATTATTGTTATTTTTATCTCATACTGTACCTAATTTATAAATTAAATTTTATCATAAATATATATGTGTAGGAGATGACACTATCTGTACAAGTCAGTGCTGTACTATGCATAGATATAGGCATCCAGTGCAGACATTTTACCACTGCCACTATAGGTTTCACTGCCATCAAAATCACTGAACCTTCACCTGAACAGCTGTTGTGACCTCCTACAACATTCCCCAGCTTCCAACCTTGGCCTTCCACAACTCCCCACTCACTGGAATCACTTTCCACAAAACAGACATTATATTTTTCAAATATAGTAAGATCCTCTATCCCTATTGCTGCAAAGACCTTCTGTTATGTAGGAACACAATCCTAATTTCTTATATTTCCCTAGTCATATCTTAAATAATATAACGTCTATTTTTTTTCTAAACCCACACACACACATGCACACTCCTCCTCCTCCTCTTCCTCCTCTTCATCTGTACTCCAGTACCATTGGACTTTGTAGTTTCTTCAAACATGACAAATGCACCCTTGCTTAACATGTCCTGTCTTTGACTTCATGTGCACAGAACGGCAGGGTATTGGGCCTTAGCAGAGCTATCCCACTTGGCTTAACCCATCTTTTCAAGTTCCTGTCAGGTAAAGCTCTTCCTGACCACTCATTTCTATAATAGCTACTTTGACATTCCCAGGAACGTTGTTGCTTTAGTCTTGCTCAATAACAAACATATGTTTTTATTTCTTGACAATTTATCCTCATCATCAAAATGAGTTCTAAAGAGGTTGGAATCACTTCTCTTCTACTTAGTATCCTATTCCTGGTGTCTAGGATAATGATAGAATGCTCCATGTTACAAATGAATGAATTTTGTTGCATGAACAAGCAAATTAACTTGTCTAATAGAAATGGGATAATATAATAATTATTTTATTGTCTTACTTTTAAAATACATGAATAGTTACATAGTCTACATAAACTTAAACAACAACTTCCTTATTTTAAGGACTCCCATTCCCAAGTTAGTGAGAATTGGTGACTAAGATTGCCATATTATGGCTCACAGTGTGAAAATTAGTATTTACTTGTAGAGGAAAAAGATACACATACTTAGCAAAACAATCTAGATTTACCAAGATCTTTTTCAGTTCTCTAATGTTATGGTGACATTTTAAGACCTCTTCCTAGGGGGCTTTACAATGACCATTCCTAGCCCCAGAGCACTCTCAAATGATTCTATACCATATCTTATTTGCCAGGTATATCAAGAGATCAACACACTTTTAAATTATAGAAAGAATTTATTACACAAATTATGCAGAATTAGACATTTAAAAACATGAAAGTGAAGATAATTATTGTACTACTATAGTTCAGCCTTCGTATTTTGTAATTTATGGTGAAAACTTTACAAATCACTTCATGTAAAATAGAGGGAAAGAATTTGTAACAAAGTCAATTGGGGAAGAACATTAGGAATATTTTAATCCTTTATTCTGGTCTGATTGTAAATTTCATTTTGGAAAAATTTTAGTCACTAATCCCGCATAACCCCTTTAATCCATATTATAATTTTGGCTGGATGGATTATTAGTTAGAATAAATAATATGCAATTGAAAAATAATTTTTCCTAATTGAAATATGATTCATATGACAGGATGAAGCCAGAGGGAAAAGTGTCAACTGCCAACATAAACTGTTGGCTTCAGTTTGTGCCTTGTCAGATACTTTGCCTTTGAATGCCTGAGAGAGTGAAATTCAGGAACTATTAAAATTCCTCAGTCGCTTTAGGAAACTCAAGAGGATGTTGGTTTGCAGCTATTAACTTTTTTATGAGAAGAAACCTGAGAGGTAAGGATGAGTCTTCCACTCAACTGTAGACAAGAAGCTGTCAACTGAAAACTACCACTAATGGATTCAGTTCCATTTCCCCCAAGTTTAACCAGGTTATCTTCTGCCTGACCTCTTGAGGTTGGACAAGACCACAACACTAACTGTGGAAGATATTCTCACCAGGATCCTAGATATTCAATAATATCTTAAAATAATATTTGAATTTTGTTGGTTAGTTTAATAAGTCATGTTCGTCTTCTCTTTGCATACCCATAAGATCATATTCAGTAGTTAGCTTTTCATCTCCATCTTGTATCTGAAAGAAGGGAGAGAAAGCAGGCACATTGCCTTAAGTACAGCTGTGCTAAACATCCTTCACAGTGACAGCTACCATTTTCAGATATTCTGTGCTATGCACAGCATGTGAGCACCTCAGTCGCACCATTCCTATCTTTTACAACCATTTCTGTTTGACAATAACTTGGGGTTCTGTTATTTTGTCTGTGCTAGTGTATCATCCCTGATCATCTTTGACTAGTGAGGCTTTTCTGGCTCTTCATTGTCTTCCTCGCTACAGAGTCCACACACTTGACCTTTCAGCCATAACTCATGTCACTTCTAATGTCATGCCATTCAGCTGGGAAGCAATTTTGGATTCCTGCTTTATGTGATCTGCTATGCCAGGCGCTCGGGACGTAATAAGGAGTGGAGAAGTTTCCACCTCTGCTGAGTAATCTCAAAGGGAATTAAAAGAATTATTTACAAAGCAAAGTGATTAACAGCTAAATGAATGATGACATTTAATAAGCAATGAAGCTGAAGCAGGAAGGGCACTTAGGGAATCTGAAATAGTCACCCAGTCTAGTTTCTGGTAAGCAACACTATTGCTCTGACTTTAATGTCACTGGGATATTTAGGGCCCTAGTTCCCTGCATTGTCTTTCCAAAATTCAGCCCTAACTCGAGAGTGTTTTTCCACAGATAATACTTCTTAGCCATCTATATTAAGTTTCAAACTAAACTAGAGAAGTCTTTATTCTACAAAACCAGCTTCCTGCTTTTTGAGAGAGGAGTTTACAGAGATATTTCTGCTTTAATATACACCTTAAAGCCATCACTGTAGCTTTAAACAAACATCTCACCTGAATTTATAAAAACAATAGTAGTAAAAGCTAATCATATAGGTCAATTTTAAATAGGACTGTTTTACATAAACCTTAAATAAGGAAGATTTTTAAAATGGAGTGAAAAATAAAGCTAAGTCATACTTCCTTTGCTCAAACCAATTACCCAAGAAACAAAGAAAAAGAAACACACAAAAAAGATCAGATTGCCTTTTTGTCGACTCTACTAGAACAGTGAGTGAGGAAAGCAAGTTGATGTTCAATATGAATGAAAAATGGAAATTTTTGTACTAAATTCAGAATTAGGTTGATAAAGTTAACATACAACCTAGTATCATCCTGTGGTGTTTGGCTATGGTTACGTGAAAGGAGACAGATGCCAGCAAACAGCAAAGGACTCATTTGGACAGACTAAAACTGAGCCAAGCCTGCCTCTCATGACTTACTGACTCCAGCTGAATTTTCAGTTATAGGACCTCTGTGCTCTGGCTTTGACTGATTCTGATAGCCTGTTCTCTCCATTTGTTGTTGTTGTTGTTGTTATTTCTTCCTCAATTTTTAGTAATGTTCCTTTGAACCAACCAAAAATTAGTAAATGTTTCTGCACTCATGAATACAAAAATGAAGGCTGTGATTTTTTTCAAACCTCTTTCAAGTCTGAAAAGATAACCATTGAAATATTTTGAAAATTTGAAAAATTGTGTTTAAAGGGAATAAGATTTAACAATACTTGGTCGTTTTACTTTGTTCTTTCAAAGAAGAGACCTAGAATACTTGGGATTGGACCTTCCCAGACCTTGTATGACCTGTTGTCAGGGCAACAGGATGTGTGGAAACTCCTGGGCTTGCCAGTTCCTGTTGCTAGGGTAACAAGATATGAACCATCTTCTTTTACACAACTGTGTAGCTTCCCTGCCTTACTCCATGTCACCTTTCTATTTGATGGGAAATTATATTTGTTCACAGAAATTTAACAAAAATACGACTTCAGTACACAAGCCACTGAACGGGCAGGTTTTGTGAGAAATATTCTAAGTGCATACACATCATTCATACTTCTCCTAGCAAAAACAGCATGGAAGAAATTTCACTGGACTGATTTTCAGAAAATGAAGACCTCCATTTTTTTAATTTTTTTCTTTTCTTCTTCTTCTTCTTTTTTTGGGGGGCGGTTATGAGAGGGCTGGTACTTTTCTAGTCTCTAAAATGTTTAGTAGTTGTTTGTATAGATAAACTATAGATGATAGGAAAATTAAACAGTAACACATAGAAGAAACTGTTGGAACCATAAAATGGCAGGAAAAACTTCTTAGAGGCAAATAACAGGTGTGTGTGTGTGTGTGTGTGTGTGTGTGTGTGTGTGTGTGTGTGTATACTAACCCAAACCTTATTGCTCCTAAAGAATGAGCATGTTATTATCCCTTTGTAATGGTGAAGAAATTGTCTAGTCCAGGCTGTCCTTGCCTACATGTCTGGAAGATACAGAGGGGATTCAGTTGAATGGTGAATATCTGCTTTGCATGTCCATCTTGACCAGGCTTCTTTATGTGCTGCAGAGAGAGACGCCTTTTCTTACAACAATTGCTATTCCTTCCCTGGCTTTTCTAAGCTAAGGTCCCAGTGGCGAATGCACATTGCATAACCAAGAGTCACTATCAGAGAGGGGCAATCCAAGAGCATGGATACCCAAAGTTATGAATGAGTTGGACCCCTAGAGTAAAGAGCATGGGGCAGGGTGGGGGCAAAGGGACTTCTGGAGAACAGAGACTTGCTAGAAAGCTCCAGATATTAAAGCCGAGGTTTTGCTGGAAAATAAAGAGTCAAGAGGACTACACATATCAAAAATATGCCTATTATTCATGTTTGAAAGAGCGATGAGTGCTGGAAAATTAGGACGTTCTGAAATTCATAAAGGGGCTCCTTCATCTGGATACCAAGCACAGCCTGGGGAAGAGCAGGGTTTCTGTTTGCCTCGGAAAGTAAAATAGAAGAACCCCACTAAGCTGATTTGTCTATCATAAACAAAATGAAAAAAGACTGCTCACTTCACTTGAAGGAAAACTGTTATTGTGTGCTTACAATCTTTTATGACAAGAAAAGGAGGGTTATCATAAAGGAAAAAAATGTCTAGTTTTAATCTTCAGAGTCATAGATTTAGCCTCATCTCATTGGCATATAAAATATTCTGGGTCTTTTCTTTCAGTTGTTTGGGGCACAGGGTCAAGAGAATTAGAGCAATACTGCAAAGGTCCAAGCTCTGGGGAAAAAAGAGTTTCAGAATATCAAATTCACGTATAGATGCAAGCAAGGATCACTGTTTAAGTCGGTAAACTGAAAAGCTGGTGACATTGTACATCCTGGAGTGCAGGGGACAACTGTGAAGAGTTTCTGACATCTACAAGATGGAAACCAAGTGCTGCCTCCCTTTGGACTTCAGTCTCAAGCATGCAAAGTTAGGCAAACAGATGGCAGGATTGTGGAAAAGTCAAGACAGGAGAATTGTTTTTAATTCCTAGTGTATCTTGAGCACTGAGCTGAAGTATCTAATCCAGTGTTAAATGAATTAAGAATGGACCCGGGAATCTAGCTCCTCCCTGTTAATTATGGGACCTGGCCACATGGTCAGTTTTCTCAGAAGAAAACCTGGAGATGATTATTTTAAAACATATAAATCAAAAGAAAACCGCTTCAGAGTGTGTTCTATGTGCCATGAACGTTTGCATGAATGTGTCATACCTTTAGATGAATGTACACTTGATTAACAAAGTACCAGATAAAATAGACACACTCAATAAAAATCTCTTAAAAGGGAAAATGTTTCAGAAAGTATCAGGCACAAAAACTTTACAGATACGATTACTTCTCCAACTCAACTCTGAAATGATTCTGAAACATTTTAGTAAGAAATGGGGTCAATCCTGAAGTGGTAGTTTTCCTTCATCTTGTTCTTACTAGAGTTGAACTAATGTTTAGAAAGTCCAGTTTTAAGTTGATTAGAAACAGAGTTAGAACCCTGTTTTTCCTCACAAATCTACTTTGATTTTCATCAGAATTATCTAGAACCTGATTGGTCAGCAAGCTCATGCAGAGTTGGGTACTGATGTCATTCTTCTCTGCCTATGTTTCTGAGGATTGACACCATGCCCTCATTCTTTATACTACCATTGAGCTACATCCCAGCCTTCATGCACAGTTTAATTAAGATCCATTTTTTCCTTCTCCTGAAGTCTTTGGTGCTTAGAAACTAACTAGTTCTTTATGACCCATTATAAATTTATATGAGTAGCTATAAATGTTGAAGTTTGCCTACAAAAATTATCTGTATCTTTGACCATGTAAGACCTATTTAGTAAAAACCTGTCTTTTAATATTTTATAAAATGTACAATTAATCTTTAAACAACTTCAAGAGAGTATAGCTTAAAGAAGCCCAAAAGATGTCACTTCATTTTTATTCTTCTAATGACTCGTTGCCATTTTTGTGTCCTTTGGCTTTCATTTATGTCTGTGTGTGTGTGTGTGTGTGTGTGTGTGTATGTGTTTCCACATGTGTACATGCTTGTACATGTTTGCATGTGTGAGAGCATATTGTGAGGTGAGTGCACATGCATACGTGTGTGGCTGCCTGCATGTGGAAACCCAAGGTTGATGTTGTGAATCATACTCTATTACCTTTCAACCTTGTTCATTGTGTCTGGGTCCTTCCATAAAACGCATAACTTGCTGACTAGTCAGTCTCTCTAGCCAGCTTGCTTTCATCCCTGTCTCCACCTTCCAAGGCTAGACTTAGACTTAGCTGTCATTCTCACCGAGCACTTTACATAGAGTCCAAGACTCTAAACGGTGGTTATGCTTGCTTGGCCAAAGACTTTAACCACTGAGCAATCTCCCCAACTTCCATTTTAATTCTCTTAACTATAGTTAGCCATAGCTACCACTAGACTAGCTGACTGAAATATGGTACAAGACAAAATCTAGAGGCATAATGACAATGTGACATTTTCTAAAATATGTCAGCAAAGGGGCAGACATGGGACATCACAGCTGTTACTGAGAAGTCAACTGATTGCAAACCAGTAACTCAGGAACTCTATCTAGCCTGCAGCCATACATGACCATAGAGAGATAAACTTCACTTTAAAACATCAGTACATCCTTCCACTGTGAAACTTGCACGGCTTCTAAGCTTTCTCTCTGGAATCCTCTACCTCCAGCCCCAAAGTAATGTAAGTCCTTCAAATTTAAAGTTTGCCATACTAAGAAAAGAACTTGAGGAACACCTATAAGAGAAGGTCCACTGGGCTAAGAGAAAGCTTTAATAAATTGCCCACTTTATTCTGCCTGCTAACTCTGGTAACAAAAGTACCTTTAAAATTATAGAATTTTCGAACCAGGCATGCTAGCACATGTCTGTAATCTTAGTTCTTAGTTCTCTAAACACAGACAGGAATATTGAAAGTTTGAAACCAATCTTGGTTCCAGGACTCCGCCAAGAGTAGTATGCATAGGTGAGAGTGTGGACTACAAAAGCTAACAGCTTCTGTGACAGGCCAAAGCAACACAGCTTCTGGGACAGGTCCTGTTTTGGGCCTTCATCTTCGGCCAGGAGGGAGGTCCAAACACCGGATATCTGTGCACCTTCCCTGTAAGAGGAAATCTTGCCTGCAGAGAGTGCTCTGACCACTGAAACTCAGAAGAGATATCTAGTCTCCCAGGTCTGCTGATAGAGGCTAACAGAATCATGAGAGGAAAAATGTCTAAGCAGAGACAACTAAATCAACTAACTCTAGATATTACCAGATGGTGAAAGGAAAACGTAAGAATCTTACTAACAGAAACCAAGACCACTCACCATCATCAGAACCAAGCACTACCACCTCGCCCAGTCCAGGGCACCCCAACACACCCGAAAAGTTAGACCCGGATTTAAAAGCATATCTCATGATGATAGTAGAGGACATCAAGAAGGACTTTAATAACTCACTCAAAGAAATACAGGAGAACATTGCTAAACAGGTAGAAGACCTTAAAGAGGAAGCACAAAAATTCCTTAAAGAATTGCAGGAAAACACAACCAAAAAGGTGATGGAATTGAATAAAACCAACCAAGACCTAAAAAGGGAAGTAGACACAATAAAGAAAACCCAAAGTGAGGCAACACTGGAGATAGAAACCCTAGGAAAGAAATCTGGAACCATAGATACAAGCATCAGCAACAGAATACAAGAGGTGGAAGAGAGAATCTCAGGGGCAGGAGATTCCATAGAGAATATCAGCACAACAATCAAAGAAAATGCAAAATGCAAAAAGATCCTAACTCAAAACATCCAGGAAATCCAGGACATAATGAGAAGACCAAACCTACAGATAATAGGAGGGATGATAATGAAGATTTTCGACTCAAAGGGCCAGCAAACATCTTCAACAAAATTATAGAAGAAAACTTCGCAATCCTAAAGAAAGAGATGCCCATGAACATACAAGAAGCCTACAGAACTCCAAATAGACTGGACCAGTAAAGAAATTCCTCCCGACACATAATAATCAGAAGAACAAATGCACTAAATAAAGATACAATACTAAAAGCAGTAAGGGAAAAAGGTCAAGTAACATATAAGGGCAAGCCTATCAGAATTGTACCAGATTTTTCACCAGAGACTATGAAAGAGCCTGGAAAGATGTTATACAGACATTAAGAGAACACAAATGCCAACCCAGGCTACTATACCCAGCCAAACTTTCAATTACCTTAGATGGAGAAACAAAAGTATTCCACAACAGAACTAAATTCACACATTATTTTTCCACGAATCCTGCCCTTCAAAGGATAATAACAGGAAAAAAAAATACAAGGATGGAAACCACGTCCTAGAAAAAGTAAAAGAAGACAGCCACAAGAACAGAATGCCAACTTTAACAACAAAAATAATAGGAAGCAACAAATACTTTTCCTTAATATCTCTTAATATCAATGGACTCAATTCCCCAATAAAAAGACATAGACTAACAGACTGGCTACACAAACAGGACCCAAACTTTTGCTGCTTATAGGAAACCCATCTCAGAGAAAAAGACAGACACTACCTCAGAATGAAAGGCTGGAAAACAATTTTCCAAGCAAATGGTCTGAAGAAACAAGCTAGAGTAGCCATTCTAATATCTAATAAAATCGACATCCAAACCAAAGTCATCAAAAAAGACAAGAAGGGGCACTTCATACTCATCAAAGGTAAAATCTTCCAAGAGGAATTCTCAATTCTGAATATCTATGCTCCAAATACAAGGGCAGCCACATTCATTAAAGAAACTTTAGTAAAACTCAAAGTACACATTGCACCTCACACAATAATAGTGGGAGACTTCAACACACCACTTTCACCAATGGACAGATCATGGAAACAGAAATTAACAGGGACACAGTGAAACTAACAGAAGTTATAAAACAAATGGATCTAACAGATACCTACAGAACAATTTATCCTAAAACAAAAGGATATACCTTCTTCTCAGCACCTCATGGTACCTTCTCCAAAACTGACCACAGAATTGGTCACAAAACAAGCCTCAACAGATACAAAAATATTGAAATTGTCCCATGCATCCTATCAGATCACCATGAATTAAGGCTGATCTTCAATAACAAAATAAATATTAGAAAGCCAACATTCACGTGGAAACTGAACAACACTCTTCTCAATGATACCTTGGTCAAGGAAGGAATAAAGAAAGAAATTAAGGACTTTTTGGAGTTTAATGAAAATGAAGCCACAACATACCCAAACTTATGGGACACAATGAAAGCATTTCTAAGAGGAAAACTCATAGCCTTGAGTGCCTCCAAAAAGAAACTAGAGAGAGCACATATTAGCACCTTGACAACACACCTAAAAGTTCTAGAACAAAAGGAAGCAAATTCACCCAAGAGGAGTAGACTGGAGGAAATAATCAAACTCAGGGGTGAAATCAACCAAGTGGAAACAAGAAGTACTATTCAAAGTATCAACCAAACGAGGAGCAGGTTCTTTGATAAAATCAACAAGATAGATAAACCCTTAGCCAGACTCACTAGAGGGCACAGGGAAAGTATCCTAATTAACAAAATCAGACATGAAAAGGGAGACATAACAACAGATCCTGAAGAAATTCAAAACACCATCAGATCCTTCTACAAAAGGCTACACTCAACAAAACTGGAGAACCTGGTTGAAATGGACAAGTTTCTGGACAGATACCAGGTACCAAAGTTAAATCAAGATCAGGTTAATGATCTAAACAGCCCCATATCCCCTAAAGAAATAGAAGCAGTCATTAATAGTCTCCCAACCAAAAAAAGCCCAGGACCAGATGGGTTTAGTGCAGAGTTCTATCAGACCTTCAAAGAAGATCTAACCCCAGTCCTTCACAAACTATTCCACAAAATAGAAACAGAAGGTACTCTACCCAACTCATTCTATGAAGCCACAATTACTCTGATACCTGAATCACAAAAAGACCCAACAAAGATAGAGAACTTCAGACTAATTTCCCTTATGAATATTGATGCAAAAATCCTCAATAAAGTTCTCGCTAACCGAATCCAAGAACACATCAAAACAATCATCCATCCTGACCAAATAGGATTCATCCCAGGGATGCAGGAATGGTTCAATATACGGAAATCCATCAACATAATCCAGTATAAAAGCAAACTCAAAGACAAAAAAACCACATGATCATCTCGTTAGATGCAGAGAAAGCATTTGACAAAATCTAGCACCCATTCATGATAAAAGTCTTGGAAAGAACAGGAATTCAAGGTCCATACCTAAACATAATAAAAGCAATCTACAGCAAACCAGTAGCCAACATCAAAGTAAATGGTGAAAAGCTGGAAGCAATCCCACTAAAATCAGGGACTAGATAAGGCTGCCCACTCTCTCCCTACCTATTCAACATTGTACTTGAAGTCCTAGCCAGAGCAATTCGACAACATAAGGAGATCAAGGGGGTACAAATTGGAAAGGAAGAAGTCAAAATATCACTTTTTGCTGATGATATGATAGTATATATAAGTGACCCTAAAAATTCCACCAGAGAACTCCTAAGCCTGATAAACAGCTTCAGTGAAGTAGCTGGATATAAAATTAACTCAAACAAGTCAATGGCCTTTCTGTACACAAAGGATAAACAGGCTGGGAAAGAAATTAGGGAAACAACACCGTTCTCAATAGTCACAAATAATATAAAGTACCTTGGCGTGACTCTAATTAAGGAAGTGAAAGATCTGTATGATAAGAACTTCAAGTCTCTGAAGAAAGAAATTCAAGATTTCAGAAGATGGAAAGATCTCCCATGCTCATGGATTGGCAGGATCAATATAGTAAAAATGGCTATCTTGCCAAAAGCAATCTACAGATTCAATGCAATCCCCATCAAAATTCCAACTCAATTCTTCAACGAATTAGAAAGGTCAATCTGCAAATTCATCTGGAATAACAAAAAACCTAGGATAGCAAAAACTCTTCTCAAGGATAAAAGAACCTCTGGTGGAATCACCATGCCTGACCTAAAGCTGTACTACAGAGCAATTGTGATAAAAACTGCATGGTGCTGGTATAGTGACAGACAAGTAGACCAATGGAATAGAATTGAAGACCCAGAAATGAACCCACACATCTATGGTCACTTGATCTTTGACAAGGGAGCAAAAACCATCCAGTGGAAAAAAGACAGCATTTTCAACAAATGGTGCTGGTACAACTGGCAGTTATCATGCAGAAGAATGTGAATTGATCCATTCCTATCTCCTTGTACTTAGGTCAAATCTAAGTGGACTAAGGAACTCCACATAAAACCAGAGACACTGAAACTTATAGAGGCGAAAGTAGGGGAAACCCTCGAAGATATGGGTACAGGGGGAAAATTCCTAAATAGAACAGCAATGGCTTGTGCTGTAAGATTGAGAATCGACATATGGGACCTCATAAAATTGCCAAGCTTCTGCAAGGCAAAAGACACCAACAACAAGACACCGTCAGTACGACAAAAAGGCCACCAACAGATTGGGAAAGGATCAGATAGGGGACTAATATCCAATACATATAAAGAACTCAAGAAGGTGGACTCCAGAAAATCAAATAACCCCATTAAAAAATGGGGCTCAGAGCTAAACAAACAATTCTCACCTGAGGAATACCGAATGGCTGAGAAGCACCTGAAAAAATGTTCAACATCCTTAATCATCAGGGAAATGCAAATCAAAACAACCCTGAGATTCCATCTCACACCAGTCAGAATGGCTAAGATCAAAAATTCAGGTGACAGCAGATGCTGGCGAGGATGTGGAGAAAGAGGAACACTCCTCCATTGTTGATGGGATTGCAAGCTTGTACTACCACTCTGGAAATCAGTCTGGTGGTTCCTCAGAAAATTGGACATAGTACTACTGGAGGATCCCGCAATACCTCTCCTGGACATATATCCAGAAGATGTTCCAACCAATAAGTAGGACACATGCTCCACTATGTTCATAGCAGCCTTATTTATAATAGCCAGAAGCTGGAAAAAAACCCAGATGCCCCTCAACAGAGGAATGGATACAGAAAATATGGTACATTTACACCATGAAGTACAACTCAGCCATTAAAAAGAATTTATTTATGAAATTCCTAGGCAAATAGATGGACCTAGAGGGCATCATCCTGAGTGAGGTAACCCAATCACAAAGGAACTCGAACAATATGTACTCACTGATAAGTGGATTTTAGTCCAGAAACTTAGAATACCCAAGATATAAGATACAATTTGCTAAGCACATGAAACTCAAGAAGAACGAAGACCAAAGTGTGGACACTTTGCCCCTTCTTAGAATTGGGAACAAAACACCCATGGAAGGAGTTACAGAGACAAAGTTTGGAGATGAGAGGAAAGGATGGACCATCTAGAGACTGCCATACCTGGGGACCCATCCCATAATCAGCCTCTAAATGCTGACATCATTGCATACACTAGCAAGATTTTGCTGAAAGGACCCAGATATGGCTGTCTCTTGTGAGACTATGCCGAGGCCTGGCAAACACAGAAGTGGATGCTCACAGTCAGCTATTGGATGGATCACAGGTTCCCGAATGGAGGAGCTAGAGAAAGTACCCAAGAAGCTGAAGGGATCTGCAATCCTATAGGTAGAACAACAATATGAACTAACCAATACCCCCCCCCAGCTCATGTCTCTATCTGCATATGAATCATAAGATGGCCTAGTCAGTCATCAATGGAAAGAGAGGCCCATTGGTCGTGCAAACTTTATATGCCTCATTACAGGGGAATGCCAGGTCCAAGAAGTGGGAGTGGGTGGGTGTGGAAGTGGGTGGGGGAGCGTGTGGGGGACTTTTGGGATAGCATTGGAAATGATAATGAAATAAATACCCAATAAAATAAAGAAAGAAAAAGAAAGTTTGAAACCAGCCTGTATTACATAGTGCCAATCACCTCAAAATTTATGGCTCAGTATACAAAATTAGCAATAGTAATAACTGCTAAGGTTTGTGGGATTATAGATACTATTCAAAAAATTTATAATTAGCAATTAATTTAAACTCTTTAACATCTGTAAGATAGGAGATATTTCCAGTTCACACCTGAAAAACTAAGGTATTGAAAGGTAACATGAAGATCATATTTTAGTGAGTAGTGGGGACAGCATGCACTAAAGATGGGTGTCGTGGGAGTATTAGTGATCACAGTGTCAGAAGGACCTATTGTGTGCAGGGATGTGTTATGCTGTGGCCACATAATCTATGCCATTGTTGCTATGTTGTCTTCAAGGTGTGACAGCATTAGGTCCTAGCGCTTTTCTCTGCTCCTGAACCCTTTTCAGTGGAGAAGCTTCCTAGACCTCTTTCCTGCTTTGCTGCAAATAAAAGAATCACCTGTTTGGATTATGAATCGTGGTGGATGCAGCTGGGCCTGGCAACTAGATTTTTCCCTCTTGGTGAATAGGGAAGAAATCTGTGCGTGGAGAAAGTAGAGTCTCATTTTTTCTAAGTCATGAGGTAAATTTAGGAGGGGAGATTTTTCAGGATCTGTATTTGGGGAGATAGATGCTGTCAGGGGCCCTCTGACACATTAAGCTGCACACCAAAGACAATGAAAGTTTTATTACATTAAAACTTACATTTTGATCTCCATTGAGTGGCCCCCTAAATCCATCCCTCACCAGATGCTAAACTTCATCAGGGGTTGACAGTGTCATTTATTGGGCCGTCTCGCACACTAACATCCTAGGTAGCACTTTTTCCCTATCTCACTTGGAAAGTCTTCTGAGTGAAATCAACCATGACCATCCAAAAGTCCTTCTTAAAAGAACCTCGGTGCCCGTTCACAGGCTACTTCTTATCATAGGCTACCTTGCTTTTTATAATTCACCTTCTCAATGCTCTGCTGTCTAATATACATGCATAGGGAAAGCGACTGGACATTTACTGAATGAGTAAGTGAGTAGTGAGCAATAAAATTGGGTTTCACAGTTAAAAGAGAAGTTCAGAAAATTAGTAACATTCGCATCTAACCTGACTAAGAAAAATACATAGCATAAGAAATAATAGATTGCCATTTTAACCCCACCAAAAGAACGTTTATTCCATAGACAATAATAAAATATTATTGAAACATTGAGATTTATAAGTTTTTCTTTTTTATTAGATATTTTCTTTATTTCCATTTCAAATGCTATCCTGAAAGTTCCCTGTACCCTCCCCCTGCCCTGCTCCCCTACCCACCCACTCCCACTTCTTGGCCCTGGTGTTCCCCTGTACTGGGGCATATAAAGTTTAAATGTAAACTCTAAAGTAAAAATACAAGTAAGTGATTTTTTTTCCAAACCAAGTTAGTCTCATGTCTAAAATACAAATTTTTTGACGATTCACTTGATTACTTCATGCTTAACAATGTAAGAACAAGAACAGATTTTTCAACAATCCTCAAGAGATATTCTCCTCTAAAACTTGAAATTTAATTCACTGTATACTCTCACATAGAGTGTGACAGAAAACTGCTGGTTTGGGCATGGAAGCCAGACAATATAGAGCTACTGGAGACATCCAGTGATACAATATCAAGACTGCCCAGCTCCAACATATTATAAACCATTGTTTATATCTCTAGGGATCAACTGTGCAGAGAAAGGGAAGGAAAGGAGAAGAATGGTCGTATTTATTAAACAGTGCTTTCCTAGTACAGGAAACTTATTGTAGTTTCTTGCCGCCACCATAATAAATTTATCACAAAACCCAGTATCCTTAAAATATACATAGGTTGAGTTGTCTTCTATTTGGAATGTCATAAATTTGATGTCTTTTTTTTTTCTGAGCTAATATAAAGGTGTCATCTGGGCCACGTTCTCCCTGAAGACCCTGGAAGACTTCATAGACTACTTTCTTAAGATCCCCATATTCTTTGGTTGCATGGCCTGCTTTGCCCAATCTCAGGGCTGGAATCTACAAGCTATCACTTTTCACACCACTCTACTCTGACCTCCTCTTTGTCTGCCTGGATTCAATTGGCAAGAGGTTCTGTGACCACATGGGGTTACCTAGGTGGTCTGGGTAATCCAGGATAAGAGATGTATTTGAGAATTGATTATTTGGAAACCTTAACCCAGTGTGCTGCTTCAATCCTGTTTTCTAGATAGGGCAACATTCACAAATGCTAGAGATTGGAACGTGTGTGACCCTGAGGGAGACCCTAGTCCATCTACGATGAGATCTGGGGAGTCTTTCACAATCTCCTTTCTACATTCTGTTCTGGTGATGTTTCTGGATCACTATTCTGAGAATGTCTGCTTGTTTTAGAAGAACATGGTCCTATGTCCAAATTCATGCTTCACAAGATACATGAATAAATAACTGTGAAGACTTACATCTTAGAGTCATTTATATGGACACATAAGACAGCAGACATCTTATATCTTCACAGTTCTAGCAACTAGTGCATAAGACTTTGCTTTCTTCCATCTTCTCAGTGCCTGTTCTAGCTGTGCATCTGTCTCCAATCCTGCAACTTTGCATTCAGAAATATGGATTATCTTGTATTTCTGTGCTTAGATACTGTGCTGAGGGGTGGGAATCCAGGAATAAAAGGAAGGTGAACTTGGTAACTGAACTCAGAAGCAACAGTTCATAAGAGAAGGTAGATTTTGGAATGGAAATAAGGTTCCAGCTATTTTATGAACTAAAACCAGCCTAAAGAGGAAAGCCGGGAGGAATTTTCTGTGTAAGGAAAATCCCAGCAGAGATGCTGGGCATTTCTTAACAAGGTCTCTATTGGCCCTGAAGTAGAACAGTTGCTCCTGATGAAGGCATAGCCTGAGCTCTACAGGAGAGACGCTTCCTGGTTTCAGCTGTGTACGGAAGACAGAAGTACTGCAAGCTGACGACATGGAAACTGCCCCTAATATAGACAGCCATGGGAACAAGAGTTACAAGAGGAAGCTCAGTCCTTAGCTGACTGAAGAAGGATGTTTATTCAAATGAACAAAGGCAGTATGCAGCCTTTCTTAGAGCCAACCTCAGATCTGGTTAGGAGGGAGTCAGAAAACAGAGGCCTGAACAGGGACTCCTAACACGGAACAGGGGCACAGAGATGCTGTGGGTGACACTAAGCCTTGAAACGCAAACGGGAGCAGCTGTAAAGGGTGGGAAGTGGGAGATTTACAGCATCCTTTTTCTTTCTTGTTCATGAAGCTGCTTTATCTTAAGGTATAATCCCAGCTCGGGAATGCAGTGGTACTTCATTCGATACTTCTTGCCAGTTACAAGCTTTGCCTAGTTTAAATATGCACAGCAGTTAAATCTTAGAAATGGGGCCCGGGCAACTTCCTGTGATAATTGTGCATCAGACTGCCTCCTTTAGCAAATGAGTTAATTAGAATTAAAGAGTAGAGTCTTTCCACCCTCATTCACTGTCTAGGTCCCTACAAATCACCCTTTACTGCTGATAAGTAATGTTTATCATTAAGGTGAGAGAGTAGAAGAAGCTTAACTTGAAGTTCTCCAGTTTCATCCCATTCACGATCCCACATCTGAACATCTAAACATTTGTAAAGATAAAGAGAGACGTGTGGAGATACAGAGAAAATCAGCAATGCGACACGAAATGGTTATTCAAAGTCTGGTTAGTTCTTGTCCTATGCTCATACGACCTGAAGGAGCCAGCAATAATGCCTAGATAGCTTATGGTTTGGAGGAGTTCAGGCTGTCTTCGCTCCTGTTGAATGACCAAGTGAAACAATATATTGGGTAAGCTTCTTTGACAACTTAACATGATTTTCCCTGAAAATTGTACACAATCAAGTTTCTAGAAATGTTTTTAGCTATCGGACTGAATCCTTAGAAAGAGTTACGGCCAAGGATGAGCAGCGCCTACGTTGCTACCTGTACCTTACCTGTGGATACCAGTGTGGGAGAAGGAAGCTTTGGTATCAAAAAAAGCATTATTTTGAAAAAAAATCAGTGCTACCAATTGAAAACAATATAAAACGTTCAAATCAACTTATCACACAGAATGCATAAATTCTCTGTCACTGCAAAGCCCACAGGTGGGTAGCTATCCTTCATGTGTGGGATTCTGCTGAGGCTACAGAGTCACAAGGAACTTCTGAGCAGGGGATTGAATTTGCTGTTGGAATGGTATGAGAAGTAGGAAGGAAGGCTTTCCTACGCCCTGAACTATTTACAACTTAAGAACGAGTGTATGATGATTTCAAATTACAGCTTTACCCAGGGTCTGATGTCACAACTACTGCTCATGTTTCCACCATCAAAGATGAGGAGTCATGTCAGGATGCTAAATTGTTGTTCTGAGTGGCAGCAAATAAATTGAAAGTGGTGAGAAAAATGTTGACCTAAAAATCGGCAGTGTGAGGCTTGGAGGTCTTCATGAGAATGGAGAGAAGACTATTTTATCTTTGCTCTCCAGAAGGAACAAGAGGTAAGGAGTTACATAAGCTTATACGGTATCCCAAACATTGAGTAAAACAGACTCCAAAGGGTTAATAGATGAAGTTGGGAGATGGCTCCACTGGCAATGTGCTTGCCATATAAGCACAAGGACCTACATTTGGATATCCCCAACACTGATAGGGGAAACCAGCTCCAAGGCTGCCAGCCTGTGATCCTGGAACTGCAGAGGCAGAGATGAATGGATTCAGGTGTGCCAGCCAGTCTATCTAAATGGGTCAGCTCCAAGATCAGTGAGATCTTGTCTCAGAAACTAAGCTGAAAAGTGAACGAGGAAGAAACCCTGACCTCTGGTCTCCATATGCACACACACATACATGCACACACCTATACGCACACCGGTAGATGCATCCACACACTTGAAACATGTGCACACTAAAAAGGTTCATTAAACAAATGAGCCAAGTACTCAAGAGAAATTGATACTTAATTTTACAAAATTTGTCATTATTTCTTTTTTTTAATTAGATATTTTCTTTATTGACATTTCAAATGCTATCCCTTTTCCTAGTTTCCCCTCCGAAAACCTCCTATCTTCTCCCCCCTCCTCCTGCTCACCAATTCATCTACTCCTTCTTCCTGGGCCTGGCATTCCCCTACAATAGGGCATAGAACCTTCACGGGACCAAGGGCCTCTCCTCCCATTGATGGCCGACTAGGCCATCCTCTGCTATATATATAGCTAGAGCCATGAGTCCCACCATGTGTTTACTTTGGTTGGTGGTTTAGTCCCAGGGAGCTCTAGAGGTACTGGTTAGTTCATATTGTTGTTCCTTTTATGGGGCTGCAAGCCCCTTCAGCTCCTTGGGTACTTTCTCTAGCTCCTTTTTGGGGGACCCTGTGCTCTGTCCAATGGATGACTGTGAGCATCCACTTCTGTATTTGTCAGGCACTGGCAGAGCCTCTCAGGAGACAGCTGTATCAGGCTCCTGTCAGCAAGCTCTTTGAGTATACAAACCAGTTGTGGTAGTGCATGCTTGCAATCCAAACATTGGAGAGAATGGAGCAGGAAAATTATAAGTTTGAGAGTAAGCTGGGGTAAAAGGCAAAACAATACTTTTTTAAAATTGTCTAAAATATACTATATAAAAATACCTATGAAAGACTATCCAAGTATCTTCTGTAGTGGCTTGTGTTTCCATGTTGCATGAATAAATATTTCATTTATTTTCATCTCCACTTGAATTTAACCTTACAATGTACATATTGTATGCCAAATTAAAAATGTATAGCCTGCTGAAAAACAGCAATAAGTTTATAAATTTGGGTATCATAAAAGAAAATCAAATAAAATCCTTTCCAAATAAATATCCAATAGTGAGCACTGAGTCTATTTTATCAAAATAAGAAATCATTACAGAACTGTTTAATAGCATTCGTGAGTGCCAGGATTTTCACTGCAGACACTTAAAAGTCAAAGACAGGAGCAACACTGATGAGAGAATTCAGCTTGAGTCAGTATTGCGTTTTAAAGAGGTGAGGCATTTTCATCAAGGGGATGGGGAGTCCCGCACATCACTGCATTGGAAGCAGACTACACAAAAGACCATAATTAAACAATTTGCTTGTCATTAGTCATGCAGATTTTAAACTTAGAGCTTCTTTCTTGCTTTGACAAGCCTAAGCCAGGAAATCTGAAAATGTCTTAAGTCAAAGTGCAAGGAAAAGGAATGAACCGAAATGCAAATCTCTTCATGCTTGAATACAAAAGCTCTGAGTCACTTCAGTCAGTAAGAATGGCTTTAAAACACTAAACTGGCTGGAGATCATTAAGTGATTCTGTGTAGCAATAGTTCCAAAAGAACACAGAGTGTGCACACAGAGATGTACTCCACTGTCAACTCAGAAGCTCTGCTGCTGAGAGACCACATCACCCCTCTTAGAAACTGCTATCAAATGACAAGGTGAAAAGTCAGAGAACTTTTTTCAAAAAGGTTGAGTAAACACGGAATCAATTTTCTAGTTGTTTGAAGACATATTTCTAAAGTCACTACGGGGTATCTTTTTGCCTCGGAGTAACTAAGGAAATACAATATACCAAGAGCAAACAAAACATCCTGTCCTGTAAAGGAAGAATCTAAAATGGGTCGTGATCTCAGTTATAGCAGCCCAGTGCAGATGTTCATCCACTAGGTTAGAGCACAAATCATCTGATAATTGCTGATGCTTAATTTGCATCTATGCTAATTAATTGTGTGAACCACCATTTGTTTCGACAGGATTATTTGTTTCTCTAGAGAATCTGTCTTCTAAATCTCTAATGGATCTTTGAAACAGATATCTCTCTCGTTCATTCAATGGCTATAAAAATGGCTTCCTTTTTAAAAGTTATTCTCTGCTGTTTGCATTTATTGGGGTGCTTTCATGCGAGGCACCACAATACCATGGATTGCTTCATGTAATGGAAAAAAAATATATATATATATACACTGAGAGCACTCTATGTCCAGATGGAGAAGAGTAGAGAGGATTTGGACTTCTAAACAAAGTTTGATGTAGTTGTCCTTTATAAAAGCGATGACATAAGCTTACCCATATACTACCTTCCATGAAACACTGTGTAAACATGCGACAGCATTAAAGACAGAAATCCATCCACAGAGCACTGTGGTCCTACAGTTATCTTTGTAAAGCTAATGCCCCACTTAATTCTGAGATATGAAAATACACTTAGAAATTCCAATGACCTATAAATATTCATATTTCCAGCCAAATGTTACATTGGCTTTTACAACTGGTGCTATGATTAAAACGGAGCATATAAACAGTGCTGTGGTGAAGCACTGGCCAGAACTCACACACACTGACGGGGATGGGGGTGGGGGTGGGGGTGGGGGTGGGGTGGGGTGGGGTGGGGGTGATGAGCAAGGTGCTAATACTAGAACCAAAGTGGATTCAGGTAATTACGAGTCTTGCTTCGAGTAACTGTACATCCTGTTCTGTATTGTTAAGAACCCGGTCAGTACACTGGAAGCAATTCTGCACTTTACTAATTAGTGAGGAATTGAAATTTAATTCCTCACTAATTTAAACCACAGCTCTAATATGTTTGATATGCTTTTCATGTTGTTTTGCCACACAAATAATTTTCTTATTAAAATATTAGTTTGTCCACCGTAGAATAAGCACAGAATAAATATGTAATTTATGATTCTACTAATCCCATTTTTGTTTTTTACAAAGAAAGAAATCTCCATCTTATTTTTCTCTCTCCACTTACCTGAGAGAAATTATTTCAGTGAGGACCAAGCAAGCTGATTTCCTAGTCCCTCTGTGCTTATCTAAAGCACACATCTAAGCAACACACACAGCAGGGAGCAGAAGCCCTGGACTGTAAACAGAAAGTGATTTCACAGAGCCTTACCTTACTCCATACAAAACATGCAGGTCCAGAAACTGCTTTCAACAAGTTGCTAGCTGAAATGGGCATATTTTAGTTTTCAAGAGAAAATTTCTGCAAAGGAAACACTAAATCTCAAAGTCAAGTAACACCCACAATTATTTGTGTTAACGGTCAGCTATTTATTGAGGGGAAAATATAACATAAGACCAAGAGGAGAGCTTACTCACATCCCCTTCAGGCGCTGCCACATCTTCTCGGTCTGTTCTCCAATGAGATACTTGTAAGTGGCGTTTTCCAATTCTTCGATGTCCGTATCAGTAGACCCCATGATGATGTTCCTAGGACAACACAGGTGCAGTCAGTTTCAGCGGCTAGGACAAGCATTCCTCAGTCCATTACAAATCTCAAGCATTACACAGTAGCATCTCTTAGCCATCCAAACAGTTCAGAGACGCAAAGCTGAGGGAAGGCTCTGCCAGAACTGCCGTCTTTGACAGGCATATACTCTGCTCACATCACCAACGCCCCCACCACCACCAACCCAAGCAGACAGAGTATAAACAGATGCTCTGACCTCACGGGAGCAATCCACACATGTGAGCTGCTACTGTACTACTGACCGACTGCTCAGGCTATTCTCCCAGCAGCTCATCTGTAACTGTTCCGTGCACAGAAGCACATCAGAATTTCTACAGTTTACGAGCTCAATTATGCACGAAAGAAACGTGAATGACTTTCGCGCTCCACAAGAAGCTGAATTCCTCTCTAGCAGCTGAAGCAGGGCAGGATGTAATGAGAAACCAGATGGTAGGAAGCAGTCCCAGCAGCACCACCCTGGGAAGAAAGTGCCTGTTTAAATACCAAGGCTTTTGTCTCTTAATTGATCTGGAAGCGACACTTAAAAATACAGCACACTTCCTGAATAAATGCAGCCAATATTAATGACAACCACGGAGAAGAGTCACACATAGAGCTGTACAGGAGACAGACCCCAGAGCTCCACAGGTTGTTATTGAGAGAGTATGTCCATCAAGTGATGCTGTAACCGTGCTTATTCATCTTCTCCTAGCAACTCTACACAGTGGGTAACTGCCAATTTAACCAGGGAAAACACAGCAGCTGCGTTCAGCCCGCTCTGTGAATCCTTTGAGGATTAAAAAATAAATAAAATGAAATGGGTGTGAATGCATGTGTGTGAGTGTTGAAGGCAAAGTGTGTGTGTGTGTGTGTGTGTGTGTGTGTACGTACAGTGAGAAGAGAGATTAGAGAAAATGATGCTGTGGTGTTTGTGCATGTTAGGAGAAAAATGAGAGAAAGTGGACATAAAAGGAATCAGAACTGACTGTCTGCCAAGCTTTCTTTGAAACAGGCACAGATCCTGAGTGGACCTTCGTAATATCTGTTGCTATCTGCAAGCTGCTTAGAAAAATATCCTCCAAAGTATTGTCTCTTCTTATTCAGAGACTCACACGCAATTTTGCTCATTTGTCCTTGAGGGTTTGCCCATTGCCTGGATTCTTAAGGCTTCATGTATCCAAAGACATTTAGGTAATAGCAATCCAATACTTAGTGACTTTTTCAATGTTTACATATTGTTATGAGGACTTAATTCATATAGCCTTTTAAAAAGTCTTACGGGAAATGTTATAAGACATTGCTATTTAACTGTTGAAAAAATACAAACAAATGTTCTAGATTTGCAAACCGAGTCTTTGAAGTGAGGGTGGTTGTCTTATTGGTAAGAAACTTCCAATTAAAAAAAAAAAATACTTCTAAAACAAAACAAAAAAGTATTTCTGCCCAAAAGTCACTGGTGCCACCTTGTAGTCAAAGCTGCAATATAAATGTACAAAGGACATTTGCAAAACTACAAAAATGCCTTCTAATTTGTAAATGAGAGGACATTAACTCAAGCAAGCGTCAGGTTGAATTTCTCAGAAAAGTTATTTCCTGAACACAAACAAGCATAGCATCATCAGTGTCCAAACACCTCTCTCCACTCAGACTCACTTCTCTGAGCAGCTGTTCAAGTTGTCAAAACATATTGATAAGATACTATTACCTAAGTGCTCATCTTCGCTCAGAAGGTCACAATTTTACCTCTACTGTATCCTCATTTATTATCTTAGACACCTTCACTTAGTAAACTTCTATATAATTTTTCTTAATGGATAATGAACAAACCACCTGAATTCTGCTAAGATGGACCATAGACCAAAATATGTATAAAATGCCATTATTACTTATGACTTAAAATACCAAAGTCTTTGAATATACAATAACACCTTTCCCATAAATAACTCTCTAAACGTGTCATGAAATTCCAAACCTTTCCATTGACCAGTTGGCCAATAATGTTACAAGATACCAAATGCAGACTCTGCGATCCAGATGAGAAGTCTCTGTCCACTAAGACATCCCATTTGCCCTACTTTCACTCTGTTAAGCCTACCCTATCTCATCGTTTAAGATGATAGGGCATAGTGATTAAGTTATTTGATACAAAAACTGTTCAATTTTTTCATTAAATGTTTCATAAAATAAAAAACATTAATGATAAACCAAATAGAACAGCTCATTGTTTGAATCCTTGGCCAAGACAATTTTCAATCTTAGTAGCAAAATGTTCTGCTAAAGTACAGAATAGAACGCATTTCCTTAGTTTATAACTAATCTTTGAGTACAATGACGATGTAAAAATGCAACAAATCACATTGAAAATCTCAACAGCTGAGTGAGGATGTTCAGCTTTCTCCAAAGAATATATCAAGGAACATTGATCTGTTTTGCTCATCAATTTAAGCTAAAATTTAAAGCTTCTGGAAAATGAGTAAGAGCAGGATGGGTTCTTATAAATCAAGGTATATCACAGTAAAATATCCACTGTAAGTTCTGGGAAGAAAGGAGGAGAGCCGAGCAAACACACTGAAGACAGAACAAACTGGAGCTAGCATGCATCTTACCTCCTCGGCAATCCTCCTTGCTTTAACTATATTTGGGGCAAGTTCTTTTGATTATGATTAGTTCTTTTAAAGCCTATTTTGCCTGTGATTTATCAGGAATGGTGACAGAAGTTTATAGATCGACTTTAGTATTTGCAGATGCCAAAGTGACATTCAGTACGTTCTATATCGAAAGTTCCTGGACTGAGTGGACTGGGGTGTGGGGGTGGGGATGGGGACTTTGGAGCTGCAAAGTTTGGCCGTGGCAGCCAATAGGTTTGGGCGACTTCTCGGCCACTGGTGGTGTTCTTAGGGGTTCCTCCTGGTCCTGTTAATGTCAGGGCCAAGCCCAGGCAGAATGGCACCCTAGAGCCTGGCCTTGCTGGGCTAGTGGTGGGAGGGGGCTGGGGCGGGGATCAGCCATGTCGGAAGTGACACGGAGTCTGCTTGCAACAGCGCTGGGGCGCCAGTCTTAGAAGAGGCTCCGACTTTGACTATTGGGGCCAGCAGGTGAAGGCGATGGACAAGTAGACCCAGGCAAGGTACAATCATTCTGAATTCACAGAAGAACAAAAGAAAACCATAGGCAAAATTGCCACATGTTTGGAATTGCGAAGTGCAGCATTACAGTCCACACAGTTCCAAGAAGAGTTTAAACGGAAGGACCTGAAGAAGCTAGAACCAATCCTGAAGAATATTCTTACATATAATAAGGAATTCCCATTTGATGTTCAACCTCTCCGATTAAGACGGATTTGGGCACCTGGTGAAGAAGAGAATTTGCAATTTGAAGAAAATGAAGAAAGAGGCGCTGGAGCAGGACCTCCTGATTCTCTCTCTGTTAGAGTTTCCGGTACTTTATTGCCACGGTTGCCATCAGAACCAGGGTTGACGTTACTCACTATCAGGACTGAGAAAATTGGTCTGAAAGATGCGGGGCAGTGCATCGATCCATACATCACAGTCAGCGGGAAAGATTTGAGTGGCATAGATTTAACTCTCGTACAAGATACTGCTGAGGCTTCAAGTAAAGAAGTTTCTTGTGTTCACTTTAATGTGGACATTGAGTCCAGAAACACGTTGAGAAGTTAACCAAAGGTGCTGCCTTCTTCTTTGAATTCAAATATTACAAGCTTAAAAAAAGGTTTACCAGGGCCAAGTGTTTTGCCTTCATGGAAATGGATGGAATTAAACCTGGGTCAATCGTAATAGAACTATACAAGAAACCCACTGAGTTTAAGAGAAAGAAACTGGAATTATTGACCAAGAAACTACTTTATCTTCATCTACATCAAACTTTGAACAAGGAATGATCCTGATACAAATAACCAAGAACTTGAGTGAATTTTACCACGCATCATAGCTCTGTGTAACATAATCACCCTTCAACAGGCAGGAAGTGAGCCCTACCCATGCCAGCTGACCAAGCAAGTCTATTGCACAGCCGGACCCCAGAACAGAAGTTCAGCACGTCACTGAGCTATCACTCCTATGGATACAGGTTTATTGTAGATTTGGAAACATTTTCACTTTTCTATTAATTGTGCAATTAATAGTCTATTTTCTCATTGCCAGTACTCCCGTTTCCTGGACAGTACTGTTGTGGTAGATGTGCCGAACTTCAGACAATGCAGCAAGAAAAATGTGCTAGAGTTTACATCTCTGCTCACTTCTGCTCCAGTATGCTCTTCTGGTTTAAATGTCACGCTGTGAGTTGAGGTGGGTAGAACTGCTCTGAGAGGAAATGGACTGGTTACATTGCCTGATGCTGTGGGTCTCCTGCATACCTGGCCAGATGAGAATCCCACATTGAGTGTTCCCCAGATAACCAGATTGATTTCCTGAAGAGAGCACATGGGTGGTCAGGTGGGTTATCTGTTCTTCTCTATTGTACTGCTAATCCTCTCCGGTAGATTGAATTCTAAACTATGTTTACAACATCTTTGAAATTGTATCATTTAGGAACAGTTGAGTCAGATGTTAAGATGCTGCAGGATAGCTGCTGCTTTCCTGACTGCCTGTTGTAAGGCCGCATACCTCTCCTTAGTATGCAAAAATCTGGAAAGACTATCTATTTTTTTAATCTAGGTAGATACGATTGCCATTTATTTCCTATTTAGAAATACAGTCATTCATCCACATGAAAATATGCAAGTCATTAGTTTATTTTGAATGGACCATTTATTTTTGGTATAATGAGGCATTCCGACCATGACTGCCTTTGCCAGTTTTAAGGCTCTTTCCAGTGTGAACATATGTATAATTTTAAACGATGCAGAAGTGTTTGTAATAGACCTTGGGCAATCCCAGAACAAGCCAAGACCTCACCTCTGTATTTCACTCAGATCTGAAGTAAATCCTTGTAGGTGTGGGAATGTAGCTCAGTGACAGTGACAGAGAGCTTCTCTTATGTGTACCATGCTCCCCAGTACCACAAAAATAAAGAAATAAATGAAAAAATTTAAAGGCAAAAAAAAAAAAAAAAAAAAAAACTTTGAAAGAAAAAAAAGTTCCTGGATTGGAATTTCTGTTCTTTCACTGTAAGAGCAATGTGGTTTAAAAAAAAAAAATGATTGCATGTCTCTTTTTTTTTTTTATGTCTCTTTCTACATATAAAAATTAGGTTAATATCATCATCTTCCTCATGAGTCTGATACAGTAAATAAGTTAGCACACAAAGTGTTTTAAAAGCGCATATGGTTGCAGATAGCCTAGCATAGCTGTTTTTAAGAGGCTCCACCCAGCAGCTGACCAAACAGAATCAAAGACCCATAGCCAAGCATTAATGGGAGCATAGAAAGTCTTGTAGAAGAGTTACAGGAAGGACTGGAGAACATGGAGGGGATAGGAACACAACAGGAAGACCAACAGAGTATACTAACCTGGACCATTGGGGGATCCCAGAGACTTAACCACCAACCAAAGAGCACACATGGGCTGGACCTATGCCTCCCCACCACCACTCTCTGCACATATGTAGCCAATGTATAGCTTGGCTTCATGCAGGACCCATAACAACTGGGGTGGGAGCTGTCCCTGATTCTGTTGCCTGCCTGTGGATATTGTTCTGCTAACTGTGCTGTCTTGTCTAGCCTCAGTAGGGGAGGATGTGCCAGGATGGGTTGGTACCCAGGGGGTCCTCTTTCTTCTCAGAGGAGAAGGGGACATTGGGTAGGGGAGGAGCTGTGTGAGGGGGAGGCTGCATTCAAGATGTGAAGTTAATTAATTAATTAATTAATGGAAAAAATAAAATAGCATCTGGCACATAATGATTGCTTTATGATTTTAACCTTTTATGATTTTTGATACAGCTTTAATCTTTTATTACTTATATTGTATTTATTTATCCATCAGGTTTACTAATAGTAAACCTTACCCAGTTCATTTGGTGTGAAGTATCACTGTATTTTATTAAGTGATGGTGCTAATTTTGTTTAGAAAGTATATCGTTATTTGTAAGTAAATTTGTTTTAATTATTTGAAGCAATAATGGTACTCAGTGTAAGACAACAGATGATAAAAGCTTGAAAAAATAATATGAAGCTTTCAATATCATAGCCACAAATCATCACTAGGAGTTAAAAATAAATTGTGATATATTCAAAACCACCAATCTCTGAAAGTATACCACTTAAATATTCTTTTGTAACAATTATACAAATGTATACATTTGAAACATAGAAAAATACAGTGACTAAATCAGATGTATGAATCTAACTTAGCAATAGAAGTTATACATATTGCTCCGAGCTGATGAGGAAGGGCTGAGAAGAAATGAGTTTAAATTATATCAAAAAGCCATACAGACTGAAATATGACTCCAAGGAAAAGTCGATTAAACTCCGAAAGAATTTGAACAAGCTAAAAGTATTATTTCATTTATAAAACATTTTTATGCCTTTTTAAACTAAAAATTTTAAGTTCTCATATAAAGTGATGGGTCCTCTTACTTTGGTAACTTCATGCCTGTCAGTATGATTTGTCTCATTCATTCTTGGGATTATTTCCTCCATAATTAGCGTCCTTCCAGAGAGCCCTTAGTTCTATGTAGATCTTTTAAGTTTTGGCCCATGTTTTCCTCTTGCAGTTTCAAAGTTTCAGGAATAACATTAGTGTCTTCGATCCATATTTACTCAGAGTAAGGCATGTGGAGCTAATGTAATTCCACTTGTGGATATCCAGTTTTTCTGCACCATTTACTGAAGAGACTGTCTTTTTCTATCATATACTTTTGATACCTTTGTTAAAAATTAAGAGACAACAACTGTGTGAGTTTGTTCCTAAGACATCTACTCTATTGTGGAGGTGTGCTGGTTTTCTGCTAGTACTGAACATTCTGTTACTCTGATTCCTCTGCATAATTTGAGATCTGTACTGTGATCCTTACAATGTTCTTCTTTCTGATTTGGATCTACGTAGCCATTTGGAGTCTTTGTGCCTCCATATAAATTTTTGGATTGTTCTTCTAATTGCAAGAATTATATTGGAATTTTATAGGGATTTTGTTGAGTCTTTATATCATGAGCCATTTTTACAACACTAATCCTGGTACCTTTTAATCATGGGTCTTCCATTTTATGATTTGCTTCCATTTCTTGTTCTTCAGTATGATAACATTTTGATTGTAGAAGTCTTTCACCTCCATAGTCAGATTTATTACTAATTATTTTATTTTTAAGCTACGTGAATGGCATTTTTCTCTAATTTTTTTCAGCAAGTTTACTATTGATATACAGAAAGACTACTAATGATTTTTGTATGTTGATCTTGTTTGCATCCTGCTACTCAGGCATGCTATTTTTTTAGTTCACAAGAAAATTAATACAGAAAAGGTCAGGCAAGATGACTGTCTGTAAAGATGTATGCCACAAAGCCTGACAACCTCAGTTTGATCTGTGAAATGCACGTTGTGGAAGGAGAGAATCACCCTCTAAAAGGGGTTTTCTCATCCCCACATATGGCCATAGTCTTCGCATGTGCATGTGTGTGTGCGCACGGGCACACACACACACACACACACTAAATAAATGAATGAATAAATAAATAAATAAATAAATAAATAAATAAATAAATAAATAAATAAATGTATTTTAAACTAAGAAAAACATTTGGTTTAACAATTGGCAAAATAGAAGATTTTCATGCCAAAATTAACACCAGAACTAAAACTTTTTTAAAAACCTGATAAACATATTTCAAAAGACACAGCTGCATCTATATGTATTGAAAATGTCCAAATGTAAGGGTCTGAGAAACAACAATTGTAATAAAATTATAGCAAGTATAGTAACATGTGACATTGTATATTAATAGCTATATGGGGAACATGAGAAAGGGGCTTTAACTTGTAAAAGAAAAAAAAAAGAGAGCTTGAAACAGGGACCTCTGAGGAAAAGCCAGAAACCACACCAAATCAATCTGTAGATAAGACTATATAATGTTTCAAACATATACTTAGAATAAAAAAAATTCTCCCTCTCTCTTTAATCTCTCAGAGATGGGAAAAACTGAATCCTTTGACGGTTTTAATTATCTGTGCTTTTGAATTAAAACTTACTCTACCAGCAAACAAAACAAGACAACCACAGGCTGATGATGCCCCTGGCAACCAACATAAATAAGAGAATCAAACTTCTTGAGAGGGATAAATTTACAAACATAGTGCTATAAATTGTTACAAGTAAATTTCAACCAAATGTTAGTTACAAATTCAAAACTGTAAATCTCATCAATCAACTTATTGTGAGTAAAAAGTGATAGACCCCACAGACTTTAAATACTGGAGTTGTCTAGCATTAGATCTATGTTCAAGCTCTTCTTTTCCTTTCTTTCTTTCTTTAAATTAAGCAAGTTTATTTCATCTTTTTTTAATACTCCACATTTTATTCGCCTCCAGGTTGAAAGAAAGTAAGTCAAAATGTAAGTGAGAAAAACAATCCATTGTGTGTTGAAATGATCTTACCATTAGGAAAAGAAGTGTGGATACTACAGTTCTACTCAAAAGGGTGAAGAAAATAATCTTGGGGAGTAGAGGGAGCAAGGGATCTAGGAGGGAAAAGGGGGGACCAGTTCAGAAAAGGGAGGATAGGAGATGGGGGAGAAGTACAGACGGTCAGGAATTACAAGGGAGATTTGTAGCAGTAGGGGAGGGTAACTGGGGGTAGCCACTAGAAAATCCTAAGAGGTTCCCAGGACCCCAACAGGGAGGACATTAGCCGAATATCCAACAAAGGTGAGATAGAAACTGTAAAGACCATATCCAGTGGATAGGTATGGCCCCTGGTTGAGGGGACCCACCCACCTCAAAAATATTAATCCAGAATTCCTCCTGTCAAAAGAACTGCAGGGACAGAGTGGAGCAGAAACTGAAGGAGAGCCCATCCAGAGACTGCCCCACCTAGGGATCCATCCCATCTACAGACACCAAATGCAGACACTATCGCTGATGCCAAGAAGCGCTTGCTGACAGGTGCCTGGTATGGCTGTTCCCTGAGAGGCTCTGCCAGAGCCTGACCAATACAGATGCAGATGCTCGCAGCCAACCATTGGACTGAACACAGGGAACCAATTGGAGAAGTTAGGGTAAGGACTGAAGGAGCTGAGGGGGTTTGCAGCCCTATAGGAAGAACAACAATATCAACCAACCAGACCCCACAAAACTCCCAGAGATTAAACCACCAACCAAAGAGTAGACATGGAGGGGGGACCCATGGCTCCAGCTGATATGTAGCATTATCTATGGCATATAAGGGGTTTGTGAAGGGGAAACTGGAAAGGCTGATAACATTTGAAATGTAAACAAATAAAATAACCAATAAAATTCAAAAATACATATTATACATATATAATAAAAAATAAATGTCAGTTCTAAAAAAGAATTTCTGAAAACAAAAGTATAGACATTGAAACTGTATATTCAAAATCTGGAATTTGCCTGCTTACATAAATCCATAATTTGAACACTGTGGTGCTATTGAGGCAAGAAGGTCAAGAATTCAAGACCAGCCTGGACTGCATAGTAAGAGTCTGCCTCTAAATTTAATTAACTAATTAATTAAAAATAAGTTTGAAGAAATTTTCCAGAATGTATAAATAGACATTTATATGAGTTAATATATGTGGAAATATTTTTAAAGGCAAGCATTAAGAAAGACACTGAATTAAGTTTATTGTACAATTCTTTGCATGTTCCACAAATAGAAAATACTTTGAAAGCTAAAGTAGGAAACTTTGAAGAGTAAATGATTAAGAATACTGCAGAATTGGTGCTGGGGAGGGAGACAGAAAACATTCAGATTTGAGAAGCAGGGTGCATGGTGATTTCTCATTCAAAATGAATCCAGACCCTTGTGTGTGGGAAAAACTGAGTAAGAGAGATCACTTTAAATCACCGCCATATGCACAAATACATAGCTCTTAAGCCACAGCAATCATGCAATAAAGAACTCATGAGTTGGGAAACAAACATGACCTGTATATCCTCAAGTTAACAGAGTTGAGAGCACAGAACACCAATGGGGATTCATGTGGAAAAGAAAAAATAACAGAGCTAGAAGAAAACTAAAAGAAATGATGAATAAAATTTTTCTGGAGATTAAAAAAAAAGTGAATCAAATGAACAGAGCAAAGCTGAAGAGAAGTAGACCAAGATGTACCACAGTCAATATTTAGAAGTAAAAACAAAGAATCTTGAAAGCAGCGAAGGAGGAACATGGAAAAGCAACAAGGACAGTGAATTTCCTTCAGCTCCACAAAGGACAAAGTGATAGAACACACAGGATGGTGGACTGCTTTCAACAGTCACAAAGGACAGTGATAGCATGTTTTTCAAATACTGAAAGGCAAGATCTGTCCACACACATAAAATATCCTAAGTGATATTAAGACAACCACAGATAAAGGAACCCTGAGAAAGCTTATTTCAACATACCTACTTTAAAATCACACCTAGAGGAAATTCCCTAAACAGAAAGGAAGAAATAAAGAAAAAATTGGAACCTCGGGAAAGGGAAAAGATCATGGTGAACAAAAATGTAGATAATACTATAGCATTTTTCTACATCTGAGTTTTGAAATGAAATAAAGTGTATAATACCACCTGATATTGACCTAAGTGTCTATGAAAATAAGAGTGACTATTATAAATGAGAGAATAGAGGGCAGTAAATGATTCGATTTTCACACAAGCTGGTGAAAGAATGACATAATAATGCATTGTGGTCTTATGCATAGATAACATGATATTAAAAGTCTGTTGAAAAATATTCAGGAAAACACACTTAAATAGAATAAATAAATCAAAATAGAATTCTTCACAATATGTTTAATTAGCACACAGGGAAATGGGGAAAAATCAGAAACAATGATATACTTCTGCACTAATGTATTAATAGCTATAGCAAATGTAAATAATGTATACAGTTAAAGAACTGGCATGGCAGATACATAAACATTGCCCAATGGTATTATTTATGCAGGGAATGCACATCTAATGTCAAGTCACAAGTAAATTCAAAGGAAAAAGTGCTAGGGAACCTGAGTCTTCTATAGTAAACAATAAGCATACCAGACCAGAGAGAACTATCTGGCTTACACCAGGTAGTAAATATGTGTTTTCTGCAGTCTAGGCAAACAGCAAAATGTTCAAAAAAATAGATAAGAAAATTGTTTTCAGCCCAGTGGAAGAGTTAGGGGAAGGGCTGAAAGAGCTAAAGGGGATGGCAAACTCATAGGAAGAACAACAGTATCAATTAACCAGACCCCTCAGAGCACCCAGGGACTACTAAAGCACCAACCAAAGAGTATACATGGGCCAGTCTATGGCTCTCTCTTCATTTGTATCAGAGAATGGCCTCATCTGGTATCAGTGGACAGGGAATCATTTAGTTCTATGGAGACTTAATGCCTCAGAGAAGGGGTATGCTAGAGGGGTGAAGAGGGAGCGGGTGGGTAGGTAAGAGAGTGCCCTCTTAGAGGTAAAGGGGAGGGGGTAAGGTGGGGGTGTCATGGAGGGGAGACTGGGAAGGGTGATAACATTTGAAATGTAAAATAATAATAATAAAGAATATTATTTTCAGTACATGTAACATAACTCCAAAGATTTTATATCTAAAATGTGTAAAAAATCATACTTAATAATCCATCAAATAAACACAAACAAGTTAATAGAAAGTAGCATTAAAATTATGAACAAAATATGAACAATAGAACGACTGAAGGAGGGAGAAATGGATGGTTAGTATAAGCTGAAGTACTCTGATTGTTCACATTTCCATTTTAAATGATCCAGTATAGTTTGAAATATTCTTCTACCTCGTACAAGTTTGATGAAAAGTCAGACAACATCAGATAATTACCAGAGAAGCGATGAAGCAATAGAGTTTTATTTTCTTTTGTTCCAAATATTTTCAATATGTAGAAAGGCTTAGGATGAAAATAATCAGGAAGCACAAGTGAGCCAGCCCCGAGGGTAAGAGCCTGGGGGAGCTGGCCTTACCACTTGTCAGGCATGGAGTGGCATGGGTGCAAGGGAGATGCCCTTCCTCTCCCCAACTTGACACCTACAGTAGCTGGGAGAGCTGACCCTGGGGTCATGAGAGGAGGAGAGCTTGCCCTGCCCACTCACTGGCTATAGCACTGTAAATGTAAATGGGTCCTGCACCAGTAGAGATCATCCCCCGCTCCACACCCACTATGAGGCCCTGAGACTATGAGAGTGGGGGAGTTGGGCCAGCCTCTCACAGGTTGTAGCACTTGCAACAGTAGGACCCGAACCTTGACCTGGCAGCACAGTGGAACTAGCTCTGGAGGCATGGGTGCAGGTGAGTCAGCCCAAATTGCAGGAGAGCAGGAGAGTTGCCTCCTGCCCCTCCTGCTCCTCCTACCCCTCCTGCCCCTCCTGCCCCTCCTACCCCTCCTGCCCCTCCTGCCCCTCCTGCCCCTCCTGCCCCTCCTGCCCCTCCTGCCCCTCCTACCCCTCCTACCCCTCCTGCCCCTCCTGCCCCTCCTGCCCCTCCTGCCCCTCCTGCCACTCCTGCCCCTCCTGCCCCTCCTACCCCTCCTACCCCTCCTACCCCTCCTGCCCCTCCTGCCCCTCCTGCCCCTCCTGCCCCTCCTACCCCTCCTGCCCCTCCTACCCCTCCTGCCCCTCCTACCCCTCCTGCCCCTCCTGCCCCTCCTGCCCCTCCTGCCCCTCCTGCCCCTCCTGCCCCTCCTGCCCCTCCTGCCCCTCCTGCCCCTCCTGCCCCTCCCATAGCAGCATTAGAGCATTGGATGGTCTGAGCAGTGCTGGAGGGCTCACTATGGGGTATGATCAGGGGAGAGCTGGTTGACTGATGAGCTCAACTACCACCAAAGTCCATATCTAGGGCTCTGAGATAGCCCACCCCAAAATCTATGTCATCTGCAAATGGTTGGTATGGATGAAAGGACCAGTCCTGATGATCCAAAACTGCAGAGTCTCCATGACACAGGGCAACAAAAGAATAATGAGAGGAGTCCCAGTGGAGATCCAATATTGATGGTGTTACAGAAGCCAAAAGCAGCATCCTTCCATGGTCTCTGCTTCAACTCCCACCTCCAGATTGTTGCCCTGACTTGCCCTCATGATGGGTTACAAGCTATATGACAAAATAAACCCAGTCTACCCCAAGGTCTTCCTCACAGCAGCAATAGGGAAGCCCAGCTAGTATGCTTGAAAGTATGAAATGTGTGCATATATGATAAAAACTTAAGGAATGTTAACACCAAACTCTAGACAATAAAATGGAGAGGAGAGAGGATGCCGCAATCAAACACGGGAGCTAGGTATTTTGACTGTTTTAGACATGCTTTATTATTTCTAAGCAGAGTTTAATATACAGGTATAAAAGCAACATTTTATAACTAGGATATGGAAATTTTTTTTAATTTTTAATATTTTTATTACATATTTTCATCAATTACATTTCCAATGCTATCCCAAAAGTCCCCCATAGCGCCCCCCACTTCCCTACCCACCCATTCCCATTCTTTTGGCCCTGGCATTCCCCTATATTGGGGCATATAAAGTTTGCAAGTCCAATGGGCCTCTCTTTCCAGTGATGGCCGACTAGGCCATCTTTCGATACATATGCAGCTAGAGACAAGAGCTCCGGGGTTCTGGTTAGTACATCATGTTGTTCCAACAATAGGGTTGCAGATCCCTTTAGCTCCTTGGGTACTTTCTCTAGCTTCTCCATTGGGAGCCCTGTGATACATCCAATAGCTGACTGTGAACATCCACTCCTGTGTTTGCTAGGCCCCGGCATTGTCTCACAAGAGACAGCTATATTTGGGTCCTTTCAGCAAAATCTTGCTAGTGTATGCAATGGTGTCAGCATTTAGAAGCTGATTATGGGATATGGAAATTTAAATTGCCTCAGAAAAATAAGAACTAAAAAAGTCAAGGTTAATTTGCCAAAGTAATATACATATTGACTTCAATACTCGATGGATGGCTCATTTTCCTTTGAATAAACTAGTTCTGTGAGAATACGATGAAATTTCCTACCAATATAATTAAAACATATGTCTAAACAAAAGCCTCCACACATGTGTTCATACATGCATAATACTGTACATAATGGTCAAGAAGAAGGTGGCCTATATCAAAAGCTCCCTTCTGAGTCTCTTACCACTCCTACTCTCCCTAGCACAGACTTTGCTCCAGCCAGTCCACCCTCAGTGGCTTCTTCTTTGCACCTTCAATACGCTCTGAGACAATTTTCTGTATCTTCAAATGTATTCCTCAACCAGGCCTGCCATTTAATCTAAAATATGAGATGATGTTGAGTGACAACCCCAAAGCCATCACACTACACTTATATCCTTGGTATGCTAGGCTGCTGTTCCTTCTCAAATGTAAGCTCCCAGACAATGTGTACTTAATGCCTCTTGTCTTCCAGAGGTCTGTCCACTTAGAGCGATGCTTATGATGAGCTAAGTAGTCAAACGCACCTGTGAACTGTTGTGTCCTCCGTAGACGTGAAGAACAAGAGACGGAAGGTACAAAACAATTCTGGCATATACTCTTTACTCAGAGAATTTTTATTCTAGAAGTTTTTATTTTATGTAGATTGTATTTATTCCCTAATTTTAAAAAAAATATTTTTTAAGTAGGCTCTATCCATATTCTTACCTCTTTATTCAAAATAAAAACAACATCCTCAATTTTATGGCTCCTTTTACGGCAAACATTTGTTTTACAAATTGATCCTTAACAAGGAAATTTTTCTAAAGACTATAAAGATAGAATTTTGTTTATTTGTCTCAAATTTCTGGTGATGATGATGATGTCAAATTTGCTATATGCAGCCCATGCTTGCTTTAAACTCTCGATCATTCTATAACTATTGTTTGTGTTATATTGAAATACAAACCAAAGTACTTCAGTACTTAATATTTAGGTGCTGTACTCAGCACCCCATGTTTTTAAAAGGGAGAAGGATGGGTAACTACGTGCATAGGACAGCAAATTTTAGAAAACTATATTTTAAGTGGCTAAAAGTACTTACTCACTAAAGCCAAAATCCACATTTAAGCTCAGGGTAGAGAATGTGGTAATGAGTTTTGATCAGACCCAACATTCATGATTCTGCCTTTAAGTATCCTAGTTCTACACTTGAATTCTAATCTAGATTGATGGGAACAGCCAGATATGAACACCTTTAAAATGACCCCATTGGCAAGACCATGAATTAGAGGCAACTCCAACAAGCATAGCTTGGTTTACTCGTGGTGAGTTCCAATTGCCTGAACCACACATAAATTCATAGAATATAAATGACACGATATTACAAGGGTTCTAGAAACATCAAAAAAAATATTTGAGAGCTTTACAGACTTTCTGTCTTCCACCAAGCTGTCAGGCCAAAGAGTGGGCATGCATCATTGTTGAGTCCCAGATAAGCTTCCAGAGGCAACAAGTGAGCTACAAGCCAAAGTTCCCCGAGTTTCAATCCAAAAAACAAAGATTTTTTTTTACGCTTAACTGCACAGTTTAAATCCAACAACATAAAAACAAATAATGTTTTCAACCTTAATTCCAGCTGTGATGATAACTTGATCATTATTTGTTTACCTGGCAATGCAGTAATAATGTTAGACATATCATGGGTCACTCTACTGCTCTTCATTTTTCTGGGGAAAATGCTGCGGTTTTTTATTGAACACATTATAGATTCTCTCACATCAAGCTCAGCCAAGAGCATAGTGAATAACGTGACTATATAGTTCCATTACCACGGGCATTTGGTAATGACAGTGTGTGTGTGTGTGTGTGTGTGTGTGTGTATTTAATAGACACCTGGGGAAAACAACTATCAAATGATTTGTTAGTTTTGTTGTTCATTTTAGAGTACCAAAGACTGAACTTAGAATATTTCATGTGTTAGGCAAATGCTCTACCCCTATGCTGTGTCCCCAGCTCTTGTCTGATTGATGCAAATAAGGAGAGGGATAATAAGTGCTTGCTCTACTCTACTCAAGACGCTATCTCCCTCCTTCAGGTACTTTCACTGCTTGCTTGATAATGCCTCAAGTTGTGGTGAGGAGAGCTTTTCATTGTAGCATTGCAGAAAAAAAATATTAAAATGCAAATAACTCTTGGAGAAGTAAAACATTAACCTTAAGTTTGGAAAAAATGAAACCTCGAATCTCTCTTTGAAAACTGCCTAGTAACCAGAAGAGGCATGGGGATGGAAAGAGAAGCCACAGAAACTGGGAGGGGGTGATTTCCAAGGAGCAAATCTCTCCCATTTCAGAACCTTGCCAGATGATTTAGTCAGCCAGAATGATGTCTAACAAAGACTCCTCAAATGTCATAGGAGCTAATCACATTCTCTATGCTTTTTTCCACTATGCTTTTAAAATAGAAAGTAGTTTCTTTTTCATTTAAGTCTGTATTTATCAAATTAAAAATAATATATCTTGACTTAGTTTTATGGGTTTTCATGTCTACACAGATTAAGAAAGACTGATACAGAATTTTTCATCCACTTACTAATCGCCAGTACATATAGTAAACACTAAATATATATTTGTTTACATTGCTAATAATTCATATTAACAAAAAATTATAAGCATATGACCATATTTTATAATAAATAAATATGTTCATATATAGTTCTTCCCCTCACCCAAAACCTTCATAAAATACTGAATACTCATGCATAGTTGTGTTTCTATGAAAGAAAACAGAATCACCTTCTGAAGTATCATTTGCTGAGATTCCAGAAACAATTGCCACAATTATGTCATTGAAGAAAGGGAATGAAGGAAAGGGGGAGGAAGGGAGAAGGGAGGAAAGAGAGGGAAGTTAGATTGATGATTATAAAATAACAAAACTACTAAAAGATGTATTTCTATCTGAAAACATGTACACTGTCTGAAACCTGAGCTGCTCACTTAGACATTACTCCTAATAGCATATGATTTACATGAAGAATATAGATGATAAGGACCCTTAGAATAATTTAACAGAGGGGCATTTGGGTGTAGTCAGTGCTAGACTCGGATTCACAACACTAGGTTGAGATTTTAACCCTGCTTCTTCCTGGTGCTCTCGATATTTAAATTTCCTCATCTTTTAACTAAATGTCAAACAAGGTTATGGTAAATTCATATCCATTTCCAGCCTCACCATTTATAACTCAGAAGCCAAGATACTACTTAATACTTCTAGTTTCTTCAGATATAAAATATTAATCCCAGGACTTACCTTACCAGGCTGACAGGAAGTTTCAGAGTGTGATGCAAGTAACACAGTTGAGAACGATTGTAAGATGTTGTAAGGACATGTCAAAGGCTGCCCTGCGGGCCTTATTACAATGCTCTCATGAGGCTCGGTCCCTAATAATGTTCATGAAAAACTATTTCTAAACCCATTCTGGTTGACCATTATCTCTATATGTATTCATATTTAAACTAATTTAAAAGATTGTGGAGTATTGGTGCTAAGAACATAAAAGAAAACCTGAAAGTAATTTGCTATTTGGTTATGAGTTTACAAGCAAGTCTTCTGGCTTAATTACCTGTGCATGTTAGAAGGGAAATGTTAATTAAATTTGATAATCCTAAATTATCTCCAGAGAGGTTCCTTTGTGTAACCAGAGCTTGGAATAACTAATTGACTTATGAGGACACCAACATAATAAATTTCATTTCCAATTCCAAATCCCAGGATCAGGATCAAAGTCAGTTTGGAGTTTTAGTCAAATATCTGAAAATGATCACCAAAACCTGTTAACTTAGTGCAATGACTTTGCTTGGCTGTTAAATATATCATCGTTAGCATATTATTTTTAAGCCAGGCATTATCTTTTCAAAATAGTTCATTGTTTTATAATAACCAAATCTATATGAATTAAAGGAAAATTTATAATTAAACTTTCAAAACACACCTTTAAATGTTTCAAATACATGTCCAACTTAACAACAATAGAGTCATCTGACAAAGTGTTTAAAAATAAACGTATGCTTTAAGGCTAAATTGCTCTTTAATATTAGATAACTTTTCCAAAAAAAATTATTAAACTTCTACCAAGTAGATTTTCCAAATAAATTTGGTTATAAAAAACACTGGAAATTGGAACCCATCTCAAGGGGAGGCTGCCTGACACTATCACTGATGCTATAATGAACTTACAGACAGGAGCCTAGCTTGGTTGCCCTCTGAGAAGCCCAACAAGCAGCTGACTGAGACAAAAGCAGATACTTACACCCAATCGATGATCTGAAGTCAGGAACCCCTGTGGTTGAATTAGGGAAAGGCTGGAAGAAGTTAAAGAAAAGGGTGACTCCATAGGAAAACCAGCAGTCTCAACACACCTGGACACCCCCTCCCCCATCTCTCTCTAGGCAGCATACACTAGCTGGTCCTAGGCCCCCTGACACATATACAGCAGAGGACTGCCTGGTCTGGCCTCAATGAGAAAAGATGCACCTAACCCTTGAGAAACTTGAGTCCCCAGGGAATGGGGAGGCCTGGCAGGGTATGAGGGGCTGTGGGGGTATGGGGACATCCTCTTGAAGACAGGGGAGGAAGAATGGGATGAGGAACTGTCAGAGGGCAGAATGGGAGGGGGATAATGACTGTACTGAAAAAAGAAAGATTAAAAAATTTTAAAAATCACTGGAAATAAGTGGAAATAGCTTGAATAAACTTTTAGTAAGTTTAATAAATGAATTAAATTACATATAATACTCAATATACCCCTAGTTCATATCTTAAATTATTTTATTTTCTTGTGTTTAAGAGTCTTAAAGAATTAGGGAGAAAATTAGCTCAGTAAAGTGCTTGCTTTGTAAGCACAATGACATGAATATATTCCCCAGAACCTACTCTTAAAAAGCTGGGTGCATATGGCAAATGCTTGGAATCTATGAATACTAGGGAAGTGAGAATAGGCTGATCTCTGAAGTTCATTAGGCAGCCATCTTAGCTTACTTGGTGAGTTCCAAACCCGAGAGTCTGTCTCAAAAAGAAAATGGGCAAAACATATGAAGAGCAATGGCCTAGGATATCCTCCAACCTATACGCACATGCACACATATATATACATATCTTCACATGTGTGAATGCACACACACACACACACATACACACATGCCAAGATTCCTATGAATCATTCTGCTATGCTGTCAAGAAAATAAAATGGCAATAGCTTTTGGGGGAGAATAGAAATCTCCTGGTTTAATGGCATATCTTTAGAATTTGCACATTCTTGAGTTTATCAATGAGCAATAAACCTCTGGCTCTTGAGACTGTCCAACTGGTGTATAAAAGCCAATCATTAAGACAGTAATGTGGATGCTTTTTAACTTTCATGTTCCTTTTGACTTGTCTGGCAAAATCATACATTTATCTTTTAGGAGGATACCATGTAAATAAAAAGTAAAAGCATATGCCTTCAAGTCCAACATGAAGAATGCTCAGAGAGTTTATAAAGGAACTCGGGGCTAGTTAATGTGTGAAGATCATCATTGTGCACATTACTGTCATGTCTATTTTTCCCTTTGGTTTTGCACAGAGGCTATGTTTGGGTGATATGCTCTGAGTGACTCTGCTTGAGGCAGCTGCTCTAGTTCTCTCAGACTGAACCATCAGAGGACAGACTGGCCCTCTTACATACACCAGATGCACATTGAAGACCATCCAAATCATGCTTTGTAAGGATGAACTGTGTGGCAAATGTTTACTGTGAAACCAGCTGAGATGGAAATGTAGCGATAAGATTGTGCAAAAGTAAGTGGTCACCTTTAATTGTATCAATTTACATTTCCCTTATTTTTTACAAAAATTAAAAAGTTTACCAAGTGATATATATATTTCACCTGAAACACCATGGTACTGTATTAACTATAAAATTAAATCCTAGTAGATTACTGATCATCATAATGAGTCACTAATACTTGCTGTCATAACTATACCATACCAGGTAAGGCAAGCTACACAATCCTTAAGAGCTACTATCTTCTATGTGTCTGTTTCCCCACATCAGGTTTAAGATTAGAATTCAGAATGGAGAGATGGCTCAGCAGTTAGTGTGTAGTACATTTCAGAGGATCTCAGTTAGACTCCCAGCACCATGTTGAGCAGCTCACAACTGCCTGTAACTCCAGCTCCAGGGAAGCTCATTCCTCTAACCTCTATAAACACCTGCACTAAAGTGCATATACTCATATACCTCACGAAAAATAAAAATAGAGCCAAGTGTGATGTCACACACCTTTAATCTCAAGACTCGGGAGGCAGAGGCAGGCAAATCTCTGAGTTCAAGACCAGCCTGGACTACAATGCGAGTTCCAGGACAGCCAAAGCTACACAGAAAACCCCTGCCTAGAGAGCCAGATAGACAGATAGACAAATAGACAAATAGACAGAAAGACAAATAGACAGACAGAGGATAGATAGATAGATAGATAGATAGATAGATAGACAGATAGAATCTTGTTCACAGATGTTAGAACTCAAGCCTTGTACATCAAAGCCACAATAGAAATAGTGCATGCTTCAATTACAGGTAAGGAGTAGTGACAAAGGTGTTTGTCATATTTTGGATTATTTAATATTGGTTCCAGCATTCCAGTTTCACTTTAAACTTCTTTTAATCAAAAGCATGTACTCCTTTTGTCCTTGAAAACTAAACCGTGGCAACTTCTTTTGAAGATACTCTTTTTTTTCCACACTCAAAAAAATAGATATCCCAATTTATCCTTCAAGGTCAGTCTATATTAAACTCAAGATACTCCTTTTAACAACTCTATGGTGGATTTTAACATAAAATTCATAATTCAGCTGAAGTGTTCTGCTTAATAGAGTTTATTTTAATAGGATATAGACAAAAACTATATAGCAATTGAGCTGAGCATTATGAAGCACCATATGGGCTTCTAAACTGAGAAGATGGTACACACAGGTCCTGCCAACGATTCCTCTCTGTCGCTCCTTCTCCACCTGCCAGTCTCCCACCACATCCTGAATCTGTCATACTGGATGTCTTTGGTACAAACTGCTTAAGTGACGGTCTCCATGTTCCCTGCTAAACACCACCTAATCATGAAGACAGACAGAAGATAAAAAGAAGCTTTGCCTTATTAAAACTCCATGACTCTGTTCCAAATGACAACGGGGCTAAGAGGTGACAAAATAATTACCTAGCCATAATTGGAGGCCAGGCCTTATGGAAAACAGACAATAAAGAAATTAAAGCAAGGTGACTTGCTCAGAAGAACGGGAAGACAAGTCCTGACAGGCCATGGTAAACAAAAGAAACAGAGGCTCCCTGGTGCTGCCTGGTGTCTCTCCACTGTTCATCATTGAGATTTTAAGCATCTTTTCTTCTGTAGAAAAAAAAAACAGGTGCTTCCTGCTGCTGTTTATATCCCTTTCTGCTGTGTAAACCCTTGAGTCTAGATGAGTTTAAATAATAAGAAAGTCTGCAAAATATTTATGAAAACATAGGATTTGGGACAGACCACCTGATCAGAGGATTAGACATCTGTAGCATCTGCTGTGGCAGCAAGAAATCAAGGTCATCCCGCAGGGAAACTCGCAGTTTGAGGAGGCTTTGTCTGACGTGCTCTTTCCCACAAAGCCTCCCGCACCTTCTGCTTTCCTCTCCTGTAAGTAAGGAGAGTGGGCACTGAAATAGTTCCATATTTTAACCTATAGTTACATTGGCCAGCTTCCCTTTTCTTCCACTCTGTCTGAGCTCCTTGATTCTCTGTCCACGTGTCTGATTTCTCTTTCCCTCCTCTTATCCTATCTCTTCCCTCTAGTTCTTCTTCTTCCAACTGACATTAGCAAAGGGAAGGGAGACATGGGTGCAAGGATGGAAGGCACAATCTAGGGGGGAAAGATCAGTGCTCCGTTATGACAGTCTGCTTTGACTTTTTTTTCTTAGTGGCTTTATCAACCCCCCCCCCACTCTTGTTAGTGGTATTCCATATAGAATCGATGAGCAACAGAGGCCGGACATATTTGATGACTTTGATCATGCAAGTCAAAATGCTTCTTAAATATTTTTCATTTATAATCATTGCATTATTTTTAAGGTTCATTTTTATTAGTTAAAATTATGTGTATGTGGGGCTGACGAAATGGCTCAGTGGGTAAGAGCACTGACTATTCTTCCAAAGGTCCTGATTTCAAATCCCAGCAACCACATGGTGGCTCACAACCATCTATACAGCTACAGTGTACTCACATATATAAGATAAATGTCAAATCAAAAAATTATGTATATGTGGATGGATATGTGGAAGTACAGATGTGTGTAGAGGTTTAGAGGCATTGGACTTCCCTGGAGCTGCAGTTAAACACAGATGTGGACTGCCAGACTTGAGTGATGGGAACTGAACTCAGGTCTTCTGCAGGAGTACACATGATACTAGCAACTGTGCCCTCTACAGTGCTTGTTTTATCAAAGAAACTTCTCTATGTCCTCTGTGTATACACACACACACACACACACACACACACACACACACACACACACGTATATATAGCTATAAGTCCAACCTTTACTAAAAGTAAAGCACAAAGAAATTTATTCTAAAGTCTCTTTGGTATACATATAACTTTACTGGGGCTTTTTTTTAAATTTTGTTTTGAGACAGCAACTCAGTGTAGCTCTGGCTGTTCTGGAACTCACTATGTAGAAAAGATTGGTCAAGACTTCATAAAGATCTGCCTGCTTCCACCTGCCTCTGCCTCGACACAGATGTGTAAGATGGGGGTAAGCAGGAACACTGGACAGAGTTTCTTCCTTTCACTCTCCCCATAACTGATATGAGTTGGTCTGCCACCTCTAGCCTTGCAACAAGAAAGGAGATCCAAAAATGTCTATGATCATTATTGAAATGATTGCTGTTGATCATCTCTTGTCTGAAAGTGCAGTACTCCAAATAAACAAAACCCTTGACACAGCTGGAAAATAAAAGCCTCAAGGGCAGAGCAGTGACAAGCCAGGCATGCAGCCTGCGTTCCCATTACAAATCTGCACAAGGACCTCATGATGAAGTTAGACAAAGAGGATGATGAAGTTGCTGTGCTTTGTCCTCGGCAAGAAGCCAAGCACTGGATAAGTGTGTTTTGGAAGCAAAGCATCCTACCTGGTCCATCTGCTTTGAGAAGTGAGGAGGTAGAGAAAACGCTGACTCCTGAGTGGCTATCCCATTTCAGAGAGCCACTGTACCTTGGGCAAGAGTGTCATCACTCAAAAAAGCCCACCATATGGATACAAACCACAGTCTTCAACAGGCATGAAAACAGTGAACCCCAGCACAAAGCGACAACTACTTCCCCCACCTGTCATCAAGCATGGTTCTCGTCCAGGAATAAGAGCTACGGATCAATCAAAGGGAAGTCAGCCAATCTACCATGCAATGCAGCTGTGAAGATAAACTTGTCCATCGCTCTAGGATGACCAAATGCTGAGAAGCAGAAAGGATAATTAGTAACCAAAATAAAAGGCTTTGTTAACTATAAATGACGGGATAATGTAGAAATGAGATGCTACCAAGAAACAGAGAAGATGCCTAATCTCTATACTCAAAGATTTGTAAAAGTCATTGTGAAATTTAACTACTTCATTATTATATCACCTGATATTTAATCAAAATGGTTACTTTCAAACCAACTTTATGATTCATTGTGAATAGATAGTTCATCAACTAACTACAGGTAATTCTCCTTTCATGGATGAAGTCACTTTAAAGCCTAACTATATATAAAGTTATAAAAGCAATAAAACTGAAAGTATGTTCAGAGTAAGTAGTTACAACTTAAAGTTAGTAATAAAAGGCTTTCATAGGTATCCTAAAGCATATTTCATGGTTTTCTTAGGATGGGCATCTGTCCCAAAATAGTGCTGTCATATCTCCTGTCCTACCTTTATTTCTTTCCTAGGGACCTGAATTAGTGCTTATTCCCATGGTAAGTCACTAGATGTAGTATTTGCACCAGTGAAGAAAGAATACGGAAGACTAATGAAAAACCTGCAGAACCCCTTACTCCTGCTTGAGCTCTTGCTAACAGGAAATGGCTGAGTTTGATTTCTTTCCCAAGATCGCCTGAATAGCTCATTACTTTCCGATTTTTGTTTTTAAAGTACCTGAGCCAAAAAGGCAAGTTTGATTTTTAAAATGGGATCAGTGACAAATTCTAAAATGCCAAATCCAACTGCACAGGATATAACCAAGCAAAAACCAAGAAGGCTTTGGAAAGCAGAATAAGAGAATGTGAGCCCAACTTGGTGCCTGCCAACGGCTCTCAGCAAACTGTGCTGGGGTCAAAGAACACTTGGGAGTTTGTTCAAACATGCATATGCACACCCCCAAGGAGATAGCTGTTTCTCAGATCCCCACCCCTGGATCTTCTTACATTTACAATAGGATGCTAGACTGCTTGCCCCAAACTCCTTTGTGGATGAGGTACTTTCTACAGAGTCCAAGTTCCCATCTGGGATGGTCAGTGCCTCACTGGTTCTTCTCCTTCCACTTAATACTAAGTACAATCCCCCCCCCCCCCCGCCTTGGAATGAGATTCTGCTCCTAGTCCTGCCCTCCCTCACAAAAGTCATGCTTAGGTCATACAGCAATTCTACAACGCAAAAAAATGACTGGCGCATATCTCTAAATGTTTGTAGGACACTTTTGGAAGAATATTCCATGTGGATAACAAAGCAAGCATTTCCTATAATCACTGTTTGCAAGACTAACAGTAAGAAAAATTCATAAATTACTTTGACATTCTCAAATAAAACACATTTGGATTTATGGCAGCCTTGAATTTTGAAATGGTTGTTGTTTCAGGTTTCCTTGGGTGGAGGAGAGAATTTTTTTCATTAATTAATTAATTAATTCACTTTACATCCCAATATCAGATCCGTCTCCTTTCAGTCTCCACCTCACACAGCTCCTCCCCCAATTCCCTTCTCTGAGAAGGTAGAGCCTTCCGCTGGACATGACCCCACCCTGGCACATCAAGACACTGCATCTGCTCCCACTGTGGCAAAACAAGGTGGCCAAGCAAGGGGAACTGGATCCACAGGCAGGCAATAGATTCAGAGACAGCCTGTACTCCATTTGTTGGGGTATCCTTACGAAGACCAAGCTGCTCATCTGCCACATATATTTGGGGGGACTAGGTCCATCCCAAGTATGCTCTTTGGTTGGTGGTTCAGTCTCTAGGAGTCCCCAAGGGTCCTGGTTAGTTGACTCTGTTGGTCTTCCTGTGGAGTCCCTATCCCCTCCTGATCCCTCAATTTTTCCTCTAACTCTTCCATAAGACTTGCCAAGCTCTGTCTAATGTTTGGCTGTGGTCCTCTGCATTTGTTTCCATTGGCTGCTGGGTAGAGTCTGTCAGAAGACAGTTATGCTAGGATCCTTTCTGCAAGCATAATACAGTATTATTAATGGTGTTGGGGATTGGTTCTTGCCAATGGGATGGGTCTCAATTTGGGCAAGTTACTGGCTGACCATTCCCTCTGTCTCTGCTCTATCTTTGTCCCTGCACATCTTGCAAACAGGACATGTTTTTTTATTGAAGCTTTTGTGGGTGGGTTGCTGTACTTATCCCTACACTAGGAGTCCTGCCAGGCTATAGGAGGTGGCCACTTCAGGGTCCATATCCTCACTGCTAGAAGTCTCAGCTAGAGTAATCCACATAGACTCCCTGGGACCTCCCCTTGTCCCACATCTCTAGAAAGCATCCCCAGCCCACCACTGAACATGTTTCAAGGGCTGGCAAAATGACTCAGAGAAAGAACATATTACTCTTGCAAAAGGCCTGTGTTTGCTTCCCAGTATCCACATCAAATGTCTCACAACTGCCTATAACTCCATATCAAGGAGGTCCAATGCCACTGGCTGCTATGAGCACCTGCAGACATCCACATTCCCACACACAGGCACTCAGGCATATCAGGAATTCAAAATATTTTTAAGAAAAAAGGTTTTTAAAAAACCTTTTTGGTGTTTGAAGTAATTGAATGGCCTTGTCCAAAAAATATCAACAAAATTATAAGAAGCACAAATGTAATCAAATCCTATTGGATCTTTTCATAAAATGCCTTGTAATAGCTAATGAGCCAAAACTACATGTCTGTACCTAGGTATAGTAAACACTTTTCCCCAGGCACATCATTCTCTGAGTTTCTACTTTTGGATATAGATCATCAGAATTTAGAGCCAATCTAGCCAGGCCAGATTCTGCTAGCCTTAGTCTTTTGCTAACTCTGATGATTCTCTTATTTTTATTTCCATGACTAAAGGAGATAGAATGACTATCATATACTCCAGTCACACTGTTCAGAGGATTTGAACTGTTTCATTGTATAATCCACAATAAGTCAGCTGAAAAACTTAGGTCAGAGCAAAACAATGGTGTTGATGGCTCAGCACTAGAATTCTGTTGTGCCCACATATCAAACAGGGATCAAGACAGATGTGGACCAGACCTCAAAATGGTGCCCATGGGTTTCATGCAGCACTTTCTCAGAGACAATCACAGCAAAGAATGGAAATATAGTGTATCAGTGTGGCCAAAGAGTAAAGTACCAAATATGAAGAACAGTAGCCACTCAATGTCTCCCAATTTCAGGAAATAGCAAACAAGATCCTTTACCCAATATGACGGTGATGCGTGGATGTCAACTTCTGGAATCAAATAAGAAGTAAACCACTGGGCATAGTGATAAGCACTTTTCTTGATCAGGTTATTTGAAGTGGGAAGAACAATCCTCTCTGTGGGCAGATAAAAGGAAGTCCAAGTTCATTTACACTGTCACTACTGCTGCTCCTGCATCCCTTCACTGACATCAGAACTCAGTTTTTTCTGCCATCTATGGGGAATTGTGACACTCCAAGAATCCTCATGCTAGACTGAGGGTTCTGTGGCATCCAGTCTTGCAGTTTAAGCAGTTACTAGGTTCTTGGCATCCGATTGGGCACACCCAGACTAAAATTTGTGTGTGTGTGTGTGTGTGTGTGTGTGTGTGTGTGTGTGTGTGTGTTCTGTTCCCTGGAAACCCCTAATAGACCTCAGCAATACACCATACTAGAAAGAGGTAACTAAAAAGTTAAAGACAAGCAAAATAACAAACTGTAAAGTACATGACTTATATAAGGTCATAAATACACAGAGACATGTAGCTAGAAAAAGGGGATGGCTTATTCCAGGTAAAAGATAGATGACTAGAGAAGAGAAGATACAATCATGAGATGCCAATTATTGGAGACATCATCATTGCCAATAATGGAAAGCATGGGGATGAGCCACGAACTAAAACCATAAATTTGGATTTGGAGTATCCTATAATTTAGATGATTATAACAATAATAAAGAGAAGCAATGAGCAATTTATCATGAAATTTAGAGTTTTGGAGAAGAAGAAAAAATAATGATCTGAAATCAACAATGAGAAACAAAGAAAATGACTACTCCTAGCTTTGGATGTAGCTTTTAAGAGCTATACAATAGAAGATGGAGAGGTGGCTCAGTCATTAAGAACACTTGTTATTATTAAAGATAATCCAAGTTTAGTTCCCAGCACCCACATGACTGCTCATAACTATTGGTACCTTCAGTTCCAGGAGATCCAACAACTTTTTCTGATCCCCAGGGCACCATGAGCACAGGTGGGGCATGTACATATATGCAAACACTCATAAACATAAAATAAAACGTTTTCAAAGCTTTATGATAGAAAGCAGTCCCCACTTGAGAGCACTGCAGAGGAATGCCTGCTTCGTGGGAGAGGCCTGTTTCTACTAAACCATTTCTGTGTAGAAAAATGTCTAGAATCACAAGATTTTAGTAAAGACAGTGAGGCCAGGAATCCTGTAGCAATCAATGGCTATTGTTGGGAAAGTTTTGAGATTAGTGTGGTAGAGTGAAGGTTGACATGGTTTATAGATAGATGCCCCGGACAGTGAGGTGTGGTGACTAAGAAAAGGAGAAGTCCTAAAACAACTATATTTTCTTAAATGTAGCTCTTTTTCTCTTTCTTTCTTTCTTTCTTTCTTTCTTTCTTTCTTTCTTTGTTTGTTTGTTTCTTTCTTTCTTTCTTTCTTCTTTTCTTTGTCTCCTCCTTCTCCTTCTCCTTCTCCTTCTCCTTCTCCTTCTCCTTCTCCTTCCTCTTCCTCTTCCTCTTCCTCTTCCTCTTCCTCTTCCTCTTCCTCTTCCTCTTCCTCTTCCTCTTCCTCTTCCTCTTCTTCTTCTTCTTCTTCTTCTTCTTCTTCTTCTTCTTCTTCTTCTTCTTCTTCTTCTTCTTCTTCTTCTTCCTCTCCCCCTCTCCTTTTCTCCCCTTCCTCTCTGTCCCTCTCTCTTTCTATGGACTCTAAGGATTGTCATCTGGTCCTCCTGGTGGCAAGGCAAGTGTACACAAAGTAAAAAGATTAAATGTAGACATGCCTTCCTCTGTGTAGTCTCTTTTCTGCCTTTGAGAACTCTTGAAAGGTTTGTTATCAGTTTGAAAAGAGGCCATATGCAGAATATTGATACAATACTTATACCTAACTTGAGATTTTTAAGAACTAATGGGAATACTTGGTATATTATGAGTGAACATCAAACAATAGGACAATCTTGGGAGGCTTTCAAAACAATTTTACCTGATAGTCTTCTGGAAGTAATGGTAGTCAAGAGATATCTGCACTTAGATTTAGACATCATTTGAAAGTGATCATCAGAACTCAAGAGATATCTGTACTCTGGATTAAGAAACACTGTCCCCATAGTTCAGTCAATGAAGTGGTTTCTTTACCACATAAGGACAAGAACCTAATCCTTTGAACCCATGTTTAAAAAATGTGTTGTGTCATAGTACATATTTATAACACCATCACTGAAGAGACTGGGTCAGTAAAAACCCTGTAGCTTGTTGGCAGGCCCTCTCTAGCATAATTGATGAGCTTCAAACCATTGAGAGATCCCAACTCAAATGAAGAGGATAATATGCCTGGAGATGACTCCCAAGGTTGTTCCATGATCTCTACATATACACATACATGTACACACACATGCATGCAGATTCACACACATGCATCTGTGTATACATACACAGATGCATACATACATATATGCACATTTCTAAAGTATATAAAAATGAACAAAGGAGATCATCAGAATATCTTAGAGAGATATAATGTACAATGAGATTTATGTTTGGTCAGTAGCCTTATCATCAAGAGCAGACAATAAAGGATAAAGTCCCTGACAAGAAGACAAGATAGAAAATAGCTTTGATACTTAGGAGGATGAAAAGCCCCCAAAGCTAAACATTTCTCAAAGGAGGTATACCATTTTTCCCTGACTAAATTTAACTCACAATTCAAAGAGATCATTTGTTTTGTTACCAATTTTTAAAATTATACCACATTCCTTTGCAGTGTTTTAAATTAAAACTAATTTTAAATCCATCTTTGATAAAATTCCAGTCACGATTCCTCTTCTGAAGTCTAAAGGTACATAAAAATATACTTCTTGCTGATATAAACATAGAATCACAGATTCTCAGCACTTGAAAGTTTTAATCCTCTTGGTTAACCATCCATCTGATGTTGGAAGCCTTCTAAGTTATTCTTGCCAAACCCTCTCGAGACTTGACTTGATCATCTCCAGGAACAAAGTATCTGATGAAGTGGTAAAGGGAGAAGGTTCTAGAGTTAAATAGACCTGGATTTGAATTCCTATTCCAGTATTTCCACATATATGAACTTTCGCAAGTTACTTTAGTTATTTTCCCAAGGCTTCAAAAATCTTCATTTATTAAATGCATATAACACTCTTAGTTCATAAAATTATGTAACCAAGAAAATATATGCTTAGTACAATGCCCAAAATTTAGTAAGTTCTCAAAAGTGATGCATAATATCATGAATTTTTTCCATGCCATCTCTATTACTACATTCCAAGGTTTCATCTGGTGTTGGATGGTTTCCTTGCAAATTTTTTCTGTCGCTTCATAGAAAAATGGGATTTCAGAAAATAATCTGACAAAGCAAAGTTACAGTCCCATCAGCCCCAATTCATCATAAGATTTTAGATGGGATGCCTTGCACAAAAGCTGCATGACAACACAGATATCCTGACAGCATTGTGAAACACCATCTCTAGAGTACAAATGGAAATAGTGTTGATTGCATGAAGTTTTGTAAGTCTGCCTCATTCTTAACAACTATGAAAACCACAGAGATGAACAAACATAATCTGTTAGCTGACATGACTCTTTCACAATAACTCAAAGGGCAACTTGAATCCCAGTGGTGCTCACAGAAATCACTCCTAACTTCAGAGCCCTCAGATGATGTGAGGCTCCAGACAACAGACCAGATCTTAGCTGAAAATAAAAGATTTTTTGACGTTTCTCTTCAATTCACAGCTAAAAAATCCATGCTTCTTAAAGAATTTGTTACATCACACACATTGTTCATGATTTATCAAGGTACTCAGGGTGTTTATTAATAGATAATAATATAATTATAAAATCAATTACTTTTAATCTGTGTGCCTTTCATCTGTAAGATCTAATAAATTCTAGAAGGTGGTAATTAATTGCTTTGCCCATAAGTTCTTTAATTCCTTTTGTAAAAAACCAGTTCTCTTATATTACAATGAAAACACTGTAGGCTACCTGTATTATTCTGAGTTCTTTTAAAGATATGATCTAATAAAATATAGGTTTGCTTGTACAATTGGAGGCTGCTAAAACCAATGCTTACTTATGTCATCAAACATGAGAAGATGAGCAGGTGCCCAGCTAGATGCTTCATCCATACTGATCACTGTTGATGGTGCAGTAAACTAATCTGCAAGCTCCTGGAAGAGAAAGGTATTCATCAGTATCACCTAGATACAAATCCTTTGATCTACAGCAGTGATCTTCCTGCAAAATATACTGGCACAAATGTTACGGGAGTAACCAACCACTTTTTGGTTGAGTTGGGGCCCATTCAATGGGATGAAACCTATACCTGATATTGCTGAAGTGTCCAAGAACTTGAGACTAGAATAGTTCCGCAGACACTCTGGGTCCCTTGTCTGCGTGTAACAGGTCTCTGAGTGCAGATGGGCAAGGAGTTGGCGTGAACGACAGACAGACCAACACATGAGATTGTGTAGAATCTGAATGTATTGTCACAAAGTGAACACCAGTCTTATATAGTACAGAAAATAAAAGGGGTAGGAAGTCACAGCAGGCAAAGTACATTGAAGTTACCTGACACAAAACAAAGGAATGACTTCAAAAGGATTTACAGGAACCAGGTAAATGTTTACAGTAAAGATAAAGCAGTCCTGCCTAGGGTCAGCTTAATGACAGGTAAGGATATCACACCCTAATGCTATTCCTTTGAGCCTTGTGAAGGCTAGAACCAGGGGGGTCTGCTTTTAGCAGACCTTCTCATGAATAATGCAATACCACAACCCCCCTATTTCCTAGGCCTTGCTAAATTCTTATATGAGTGTAACTTAAGTATCTTGAGAATCTCAATTTGTCAGAAGAATTCACCAACTTGCTTCTAATATGCAGTGTAGCCTGTACTGAAGATTTCTATCTCAGTGGGATTCCCTGGCTCTTACATGGTAAACACTCTGCAGACTATCCCTGAGCTGTTGGCTCCATCTTTTGTAATGCTTAATTAGTTACTGAATAGGTAACTTCCTTACTGCATTTCTATCAGATTCCAGGATTCCAAGCTCATCCAGCTTCTTGCACATTGGAACACTGGTGGGAGACTTAACTATATCAGAATTTAATCTTAAAAAGTACTTATATTAAAATAATACTAAAAGAGAGCACATGGATCCATACACCAGACTAACGCGGGAATAGGGTTTGAGTATATGGGTTAATGAGAACGCCAAAGCTCCAGGAGGTGAGTTTCCATGAAACTCTTTGCCTCGTGAGTGCTTCCAGGCTTCTCAGCCTTTAAAGCAGACTTCACCAGAGTGTTCATGGCATTTCCCGGTGTGCGTGGCAGAATAGGTCATGTGCCTAAGTTACAACCTACTACTATTCTTCTGCTAAAGGAATGTGGCAAGAAAATGACTCCTAATGGCATACAGCAATACTCATAGATCAGTGCCTTGCTCACCCATCATCAAAGAAGCTTCTTATAGTAGATTGGAAGTAGCACAGAGAAACACAACTGAACAAAGAATGAGAGACTTCGGAGCACTCGGTCCTAAATAGGACACCTTTATCAAAGCACCTCCTCTGGACTCAAGGATCTATGCAGAAGAGGAGGCAGAAAGATTGCAAGAGCCAGAGCTGATTGACAACTCCCAGGAAACAGTGTCTCCCAGACACAATGAGACTGATGCACAGAGACACAGACTTGCTCAGGTTCAAGCCAGCGGAGTCCCAGCACTGAGAGGGGAACACAGACATAGGGTACCATACCTACCAAAAGAAACTGTTGGCAATTGATATCCACTGCAAAGGAAAAATCAGTTTTCTCCAGTGGAGCGTCATTGGATATATTCACCACATTAAGGGTAAGCTTTGAGCTCAGAGTAGTTGTCCACCACAAACTGAACTCCATGGCTTTCTGTGGGATGTTTGTTTCATTTTGTTCTGTTTGGAATGTTGTGATTGTTTTGATTTTCATTTTTCTGTTATTGTGCATTTTTTTTTAATTTTAAAGAGAAAGAGGGAACACAAAACTGAGTACGTACAGAGAAGTGGGGAAGAGCTAGGAGGAATTGGGAGAGGAAAAAATTCTTTATCAAACAAGTTGGACTGAGCATAGGGTTCCCAATGAAGGAGCTAGAGAAAGGACCCAAGGAGTTGAAGGGCTTTGTAGCCCCATTGGAGGAACAACACTATGAACTAACCAGTACCCCCAGAGCTCCCAGGGACTAAACCACCAACCAAAGACTACACATGGTGGGACTCATGGCTCCAGCCACATATGTAGCAGAGGATGGCTTAGTCGATTATCAGTAGGAAGAAAGGACCTTAGTCCTATGAAGGCTCTATCCCCTAGTGTAGGGGAATGCAGGGCCAGGAAACAGAAGTGGGTGGGTTGGTGAGCAGGAAAAGTGGGGAGGGGAGAGGGAATTTTTTGGGAGGGGATACAAGGGAAGGTGATAACATTTGAAATGGAAATAAATGAAATATCTAATAAAAACATAAAAAAATCCAGCACACAAAAAAATTTACTGAAATTTCTTTAAATCACATTCTTTTAAAATATTCTTAAAATAAAAATATTCTTAGTAATATTATGGATCACTAAATAAATAAAATATATTATGGATCACTATTAATTTATATATTAGTTATGTTTTATCACTTTGACAAATACAAGACAGAAGTAACTTACAGAAGAGAACTTTGGCTTACAGTGGAAAGGATGCATGCTGCCATGTCACAGAGGGCATGGGGGACAGAGCAGCACATTCTATGGTAACAGGGGCTTTCAGCACAGTACATTTGCATCTAGGCAGAACAGGAGGCAGAAAGTATCAGAAGCAACACTAGGTTCTGACTCTCTAGGCCTGTCCATCCAAGTGAGTGTCCTACAACACAACTTCCAACACCTTAAACAACCGCACAAAACAGTACTACTCATTGGAGTCCAAGTGATCAGACACATGAGCCTGTGGGGGCAGAACTTCTCAAATTAATAAGTAATAGTTCTTAAGGATAACCTCAATCATATTAATTTTATTTTCTCTACTTATATGCTATAGTGAATTACTGGATCATATGGTAGCTCCATTTTAAAATTTCCTTTTAGACCTTTATAATTTTTTAATGGTGAGTATACCAAATTGCATTTTAATCAATGGTATACAGGAACTCAGCTTTCTTTACATCCTCATAAGCACTACTCTCTTTTTTACCTTATTTTTAAGATGAATTTACTCTGTGTATTTTGCATACATATATGCATGTGTACCGTGTATGTACCTGGTTCTCACAGAGGTCAGAATAGGGCATTGAATCCCCTATAGTTGGAGTTACAGATGGTTATGAGCCACCATGTGTGTGCTGAGAATCAAATCCTAGGTCCTCTGCAAGAATAAGTGCCATATATAAGCTCTGAAATCCTTTCCAAGTATAAAATTCAGACATTAACTAAATAAAAAAAAAATCAGAAGTGAATGAAGTCATATCTCAGTATCGATAGAAGCCTGAATCTAGGACACTACAAAATATACAAATCCTAAAGTCTGCAGTTGCTTAATCGTTTATACTGGATTTTATTCCATTTGCAGATAATTCAGACATTCTCTCCTGCACATTTTCTTTTAAAAATACTTTGGTATTTCCAAATATACCTGCCCAATGTGATCATCTGATGTCAATGCTGATTCTCGGTCTGTTTCCCATTGACTCTTTCATGGTTCTCAGTAGTACAAAATAAACAATGCAAAATTAAAGATTTTATTATCCTTTATATATCTGAGAAGCAGCACTGCTGTAAAACTTGATGAATTTGTCAATAAATAGGACAGATGTACCCATAAAATATACAACACCAAGTACTATAATATAAAGTACAACATAATATACTAATATATCCTATATATAATATAGGTTAAAACTAATACAACCTATTTCATATAATGCCATTAAAACCTATAATATGACTAATATCGCCTATTTCATGTAATGCAATTAAAACTTCGGAGCGACTAAGGAAAGAGTAAAAGTGAAACAGCCAATAATTCTTTCATAACACCTGACAAGAATGATTTATTAAAGGATGCTAAAGAGTAAAGATCCACAAAATGATAAATGTGCTTTCCACTTCTCAATAAATCACAGCATACCCTATTTAAACTATGGGTGCTCTCATCATGCTGTCTTCCTCAAAAGACACTCCTCCTCCCAGATTAGTTTAGGAAAAAACATCTATGGGCCAGAGGGCAGTTTGAGTTAACATCAATGTTCCTTTGACCCCAGTGACTCCAAAGACTATTGAAAAAAGTTTTCTCTCCTCTGTGAAGAGAGTATATGGTGATTGAACACAGCTGGCTGCAAAGTCCAAGCCTAAAGCCAAGGGGAGAGAAAAACTAATTTTCAAGACTCACTATTCTCAAACAAGATACTATACACAATCAAAGTGATCTTTTCAAATTATGTCACCTTAGATTATCTTGCCTCTTCTTCTCTGTTCTCAGTGATCAGATTTGCAAAAGAAAATGTTATCACATTAGAGGCAAGATCTCAATAAACTGAATAATATCCAGAAAAGAGCCTAGCACAAAGCTCCTAAAGTTAAGAGAGAGTTGGTAACTTTCAAAAGATAGAAATAGAATGTCTTTGCCTGGAATCCAGAGGATAAGGGAAAGTGTGATTTAAAAAAAAAAAAAAATGAATCCACAGAGAAAGTCAGTGAGGGCATTGTGCCAGGGATAGCAAGCCATTATAAGTATGGATTCTGTTATAAATGAAATTCATAGGATAAATGAGTCTATAGATGTAATGTAGACAAAGTCTATAGACCACAGGTAATAAAACTATGCTGCAATTAAGATTTTTCACTATAATTCTATTCTATAGTAGAACTGAGAGATTTTTTTGCAAAGAAAAAAAAAAGAAGAAGTGAGATAATGGATATATTAATGTGTTCTACTATATTAACATAATGCTATGTATCTTCAATATAAAATTAATTTTAAAATATTATATATACATGGAATGAAGAGATCACGCAGCCATTAAGACCACATACCAGTATTCCACATATCAGTACTCCACAAATTTAATTGCAGCACCCACATCATATTATTCTGACAAACACTTATATCACCAGCTCCAAGGGATCTTATACCTTCTGACCTCAGTGAACACACCTGCACTCATGTACACACACACACACACACACACACATTAAACTTCTAAAAGTATATGCACATATCCAGAATATTTTTAACCAGCAACTATTGAGAATAATAAAAAATGACAAGGTTATGGCCCAACCAGTATTTTCAGAAATTGCTTACAAAAGTACGGATGGAAACATTTGGGAAATTATTTTTGCATTGTCTGCTGAAACCAAGCATGTGTATTCCCCATGGCCCAACAATTCACTCACAGTTATATTCCCAACAGAGACCCAGGCATATATGCAATATCAATGAGAAATGTTAAATAGTCTTAAAGCTTCGAAATGGAAATTATTCCAATTCCCATAGTGTAGTAAGTAAAGGGCAGTGTATTCATTCAATGACACTACACAGCAATGAATGTTAAAAATCAAAAACCACAATGAAAATGCCAATAAACAAGCATTAAGCAAAAACAAAACATAACACCATTGAATGAATCTACTTAGACATTAATTAATTAATTAATTAATTAATTAGAACAGGAAAACTAGTTCATGCCTTTAAGAAACAGCTGGCATGTGGCATGGCTAGTGATCAGAAAATCAGCATGAGGGGCATGAGCCACAATAAACACACTGAGATCACAGCTGATGTTAGACTTTGAAGCAATAGGAACTCCACACTGACCAGTGTAATAGATACAAGAAATGCAGGCGCAAAGACTCCTACTAAACAGCTCACCATCTGTTAACGATCTGCCTTCTAATTTTCTCATGCCATAAGTGGTTACTCATGACAAGGAGAAACCAGCAGTTTCTAAGGAAGACAGTCCTTTTGTTAAAACAAACAAACCAAAGAAATCTGGCGTTTTGCTGGTAAGATGGCTTGGTGGACAAAGGAACTTAGGAGCAAGCCTGGTGACCCAAGTTCAATCCACATAACCCACAAGATGGAGGGAGGGAGCCAGTTACCATGAGTTGTCCTCTGACCTACCTATGTGTGACATCCTGTGCCTACATATATACATTATAAATAAATAAATAAATAAATAAATAAATAAATAAATAAATAAATGTAACTTTTATAAATCTAATGTCATGCATGCAATTTCCTTTGGTTAAAACGTGGCTTACTTTGCTAGTTCTTTACTCTGAAGCAATATGTACAATAAATTTGAATATCTAGTTAAAGCAATTGCAGTCAATTAACATAGTGCCCTCTTAAGTCTTACTCTTGATTAAACACCTCACAACTCTTAATTGATATTTCATAGAAAGTGCCAGAACCTGCCCCATCATACTTCTAATATTCTCATGTGCAAACATCACTGGTGAGGAAGGGTGGGGTGGGTTGATGCAAATATTCAAAATGTGTGATCTTAATCAAGTACCTCAGAGATGAGTTTCCTCGGTGATACTGGAGCGATGATGAAGGCAATCTGAGTACGCTTTTGAAGAAGGTTCCAGATCTCACTCCAGCTTGATGTTCTCATTTTAATATCCTATTGTGCTTTTCAGACTCACTGTTAATTTCCTCCCATCCACAAACCTTCCTTCATTCCCTACTTCTACTGTGTTTTCTACTTTGAAACATAGCAAACCTTTGTCAAAACCGTTAGCTAAATTTCTCCTGTGTAGTCAGTTCATTCCCTCATTGCATGGGTATCTCTGTTGTCTTGTGCAGCGTCTGTGTACTTTGATAGGAGAAATAATGATGATGAATACAGACCTGTAAATACTTGTTCCTTCTTACTCTAGGTATTCTATCATGGACCAAACAAAGCATCAGTGGTAGCCAATTATCCTAATGCCTTTAAGTTGGATGTTTATAATAGCATAAATGTCTATACAGCCAGGAAGTTCATCTTAGTGGCTAAATGAATTTCTGTCTTTCATGCTTTTTTTTTTTGAACATCCAAGACCATTTACATTGATGACCTTATTTTTCATCTTCTCTAAAGAGCAAAATTATTGTATGATTATTTTGCAGACTTCACATAGCAATTTCAACTTTTCCTAAAACCGAGGTCTGATTTACCATTTATTCTTTACAACATAAAAATGAACCAAGATAACCATGTAAGTGGGTCTGCTATCAACAGTCAATATATTCTTTTTTTTCTTATTGTTTGAAATTAGGAAATAATAAAATCTGATATAATTGGAGCAATGCACAGTCTTCAAATAATCATTGATAATGACTACAAAATACTTTTATAATGATGATTCTGGCTAGGCCAGGAAATGCAGAGCTATGGAGGAAATGGCAAAGCTGAGATAAGAGGTCAACTCTCCCATCCATGACATACAGAGCCAAGGGCAAATCCCTTGACTTTCTATATTAGCTTCTTCATCTGTGATATGAGAACAGCAGTACCATTTCCTGATATGTTAGTACAGTAGTTATATTGGAAGCTAGTTTATGGTAAGTGCTAGAAGGAGTTGCTAATTTGTTTTAAGTAGATAAAATGTTGAAACATGTGAAAGTGGGCAAGAAGACTAAAGCTTTTACTTTAATGGATATTTTTAATTCACTGAAAACTTTCTGATTATGAGGTGATGGTGGTAAGAGGTATTGCTGGATAAATCTGAAGCTTTAGCTTTATAACTAAGGACATCAGCATCATATTTTCATGGACTCTCTTTTGAAATCTGAGTTATTGAAATGTCATCAAATGAAAGGAATGGGAAAGAAAAACACAAATATTCTCAGTATTATTCTGCAAATCAAATCATGTAACAGATGGTATGACCTGGAGAGGATTCTTCCAAGAGAATAACATAAAACTCAGTCATCCACAAATTTAATGTGTAAGGACTTACTTTGTCTTTTATTATTTCAGTTTATCTAAAGTGAGCATGAAGCTGTAAATGCAACTGTAATAAACTATAAATATCGTCTGTCTGTACCTCTAGACTGCAGTTAGAATGAAGATCATCATGTGTAAGGACTGGCTTACTATAAGATTAAAGATACCACACAGTGGTGCTTTCCTTTTATGCTAAACCCAAATGGTATGTTAATTAGTAAGCTAATAGTAAGCTAATAAATTTAATCCTTAAAAACAAAAGGATTGTTGACCATAGAAGATGTTTAAATGCTGATGAACCTACTTCCTGGGGATGTTAAGAAGCTAAAGTAATCTTCACATCTCTGATATTCCAGCAGCTCTCAGGGAGAAAATCATGGCCCATTACACTAACTGAATTCTAAATCTATAACAAAGTACCCACTGCAGTCATGACTCATTATTCAGAAGAGATCCTTCTTAATACAGACTTACTCTGTTCATGTCCTAAATAAGTCTAAACGTGTGTCATGACCTCATGACCACTCACCTCTACTGAAGAGTCATCTGACTCTCTTAGAGGGTGATTGAGATATGGCTCCTGAAAGGCAGAGGGCAGAGGTAGTGGTTCCATGGTTATTGTAGATCCGGGAACTGGTATTCTACCGAGCACTGAACAACTATTTGCTATCGTTTTGTCATAGAAGAGTGGAACTCATCTCCCGTCTTCTCAGGAGCACGTTCTGTGTGCTTCCAGTCAGTTTCTTTACATGGAGAGATAAGGTGGAAGGAAAGAAGAGTGAAGGAGAGGTGCATGAAGTAATGTCTCCAATGCTCACAGTAAAGGGGAAGACATTTGTTATGCAACACTGAGGGGAAAGTGGTAAAGAAAGGGGAAGAGAAGGAGGCTTAGTCTGTTGTCACTTGAACAACCTTCCTCCTTCTTCCATTGGTCTGTTAGTTAAGACATCATTACTAAACCACTTCATAAGGCATGGCAGGAATGTCTATACAATACCATCTCAGCCCTGCACATGCTAAGGAGTATTCTAATTTGGGGTAAAGTCTATTCCTGAGCATTTACATAGCATCTGGTATTTGAAAAGTAAAAAGTAAATAAATCTCACTTGCTACTATTAAAGTAGCAATTTTAGTGGCAACTATTAAACACGATCTTACTCTGAAATGGATTAAGGTAAAGAATTCAATATCACCATTTTTAAATATCCAATGTAATCATCGTGTATTCAAAGACCAATATTCTAGCTAGACTTATGTCAACTTGATACAACTAGAGTTTTCTAAAAAGAGGAGACCTCATTTGACCCAGCTACAAGGCATTTTTAAAATTAGTGATTGATGGGGGAGGGTCCAGCCCACTGTCCATGATTATGCCATTCTTGGTCTGGTGGTCCCGGACCCTATAAAGAACCAGGTTGAGTAAGCCATAATGAGCAAGCCGGCAAGCAGCATCCCTCCACAGCTTCTGGATCAGTTCCTGCCTCTAGGTTCCTGCCCTGATTGAGTTCCAGTTCACCTTCCTTTGGATGATGAACAGTGGTTTGGAAGTGTAAGGCAGATAAACCCTTTCATCCCCAAGTTGCTTTGGATCATGGTGTTTCATTATATCAATAGTAACATTAACTAAGACAACCAAAAAATGTTAAATCTAATTGAAATGGGACTACTGAAAAGTAGGTCTGTCCCAAAAACTCTACAAGTTTTTTGGAATTTAAATTCGATCATTTACAATTCAATCCAGTGATCTACCCTGAGGGGACACTCTGCCTTTATGTGACTTCTGGGAATAATCTAAGGACATTGATTGCTGCCAAAATATCTAACTTGAATCTCATAAGGCTTTAGAACAATTTTCCAGGTTTTTAGAAAGAGATGACATAGACAAAAACAGTGAACCATGCATGAAGTAAGGAAAGAATAGTATACATATACAGAATGTGGGACAGTCTTCACCACAGCTATACTGTGCTCCTTAATACCCAGTCAAACGGAAAACAGTCTGAGAGGTTGCTAGATTAGAGTCTAAAGAGTTGCAGCTCTGAAGAAACATGAGACAAATACAGTACAGGAATCTAGGCTGTATCCTGCTTTGAAAATGTGTTTTTAGAGACATTATGGGCACTCAAGATAATTATATATTAATAAGTAACATAATTATTAATTTTAGTAGCATATTAATATGGTATTTATGCAAAATTTTGTTCTTGAGGAATTTGTGCTAGAATACCTAGCTGTAAATGTAACGATTTCTATAACTTTATTTAAATGATTTGGCAAAAATATTCTAGAGTATATTAAATTCTAATATGTATAAATCAAACAATAAATTCATTGTATTTCTATATAAAAATATAGTATATGTGAAATATTACATATTTTACATATTATTAGCATATTATTTTACAAATTGTTAGCTTTGTTGAACCTTGGCTAATGATTTTTAAAATATTTTTACAATAAACATGTTATTGTACTATTTTTATTTTTCTAATATTTGAAATTTTACATAATTATAAAGATGTTTTCAATGCCTCTGTTTTACTTGCATGTATGTCTGAATACCAGTGTGTACTGATGCTGGAATAGGCAAGAAAAGGGTATCAGAGTCCCTGGAATGGGAGTTACAGAGAGTAGTAAGCTGCCATGTGGCTTATATGGAATTGGACCCATGCTTCTAGAAAAGCTGAAAGGCTCTTAACTGTTGCGTCATCACTTCAGCCCTGAATTATAAGCTTGTTTTCTAGTTAAGATAAACCTAGCCTCATGAGATTAAACAGCAGTGCTACTAGACAGGAACAATGTAGGGGTTGAGCACCTACTGCTATCTATCAATTAATTGTTTCTCCGCAAAGTCCACATATTAAGTAAGAGCTTGTGCATCTACTGGCTGCTTTTTAGCGATTGAAAAAGGACCTCTGAAGGACAGAATCTCATAGTAGTGGGTGCAGAAGCAGAGATTGTTCACTTCATAACAAGCTGAAAACAAAAGCAGGACAAGAACCTTCACAGTCTCAGTCTCTCTCTCTGTCTCTCTCTCTGTCTCTCTCTCTCCCCTCTCTATCTCTCCTCTCTTTCTCTTCTTTCTTTCTCTCCTCTCTCTCTTCTCTCTCCTCTCTCTCTCCTCTCTCTTTCCTCTCTCTCTCTTCTCTCTCTCTCCTCTCCTCTCTCTCCTCTCTCTCTTCTCTCTCTCTCTCTCTCTCTCTCTCTCTCTCTCTCTCTCTTAATCTATGTCTCTCTCTATCCATGTCTGTCTGTCTGTCTGTCTGTCTCTCATTCTTGCTCTTCCTCTCCCTCAAAGAAGACAGAAGACATCCACCTCTGTCTGGCCTTATCTCCATATGATTTAGATATACACAGACACACACACAATGACTGACTACGTTGACTACAAGACACTTTTCCCAGATTACAGGGTCAGGATATGTCTTCTATACCATCCTCTTTGACATTTGATTGCTGAGAAACAAAGAAAAATAATCACATAAGACTTTTAGCAAACTCACACTCTTCACAATGCCTAAGACAACTAGCAATTGGAGGGGTCAAATATTAGATCATCCAGGAAATGTATGACTTTGTTAACAGGTCCATCCTGTAATATATTCTCTACGATTGCACTCAAGCATATACAGGATGCTTAGAGTATTGGTACTGTTTACCCAGTAGCTAAAAGATAGAATTTGGATATAACTCTTAAAATGAATATATTTTCCACAAGGAACATAAAGAATTTTTTTTTGCTTTCTCTATTTAACTTTGGTTTAGAATAAGCCCAAGTCATGAGCCAACCTTAATCACGAACCTTATAACAAACCTGAGGCTGGAGAGGTGGCTCAGCAAGCAAGGGCACCTACACTGAGACTCACCTACAGCCCGAGTGTCTAACAGCCTTTATCTGATCCTGGAATCTACCAGCTCCAGCAAGTTACCTTGGTGTCTCTAAACATGAGATGTGGCACACATGGCTACTTATAAACACACACACACACACACACGAATACACACACACACACACAAATACAAAAACACTCACACACACACACACATGCACACACACACACGCATACAAATACACTCACACACACACGCACATGCACACGCACACACGCATACAAATACACACACATACAAACACATACACACACAGGAGAACTAAGTATAGTATTTCTAAAGCCTTTAAAAATTGATACTGCATTTGTTTTATTCTAAATTCCTCTGTACCTTTGAGATGTTTTACATGTCTGTAAAGCCTGCCATCTGAGGTTCCTGCAAATTTTACTCTGGATACAGGAAAGAGTTAACATGTTACTACCAAGACTTCTAACAATACTGTCTGATTTCACAGAGAAAAAAATCTGCATTATAAAGATTTAAATTATCAAACATTTGGGTAATGTAATCTGCTACCTATTGAAAAAAGACATATGTACTTTAACCCAGAGATCCAGGGTCTACAAGCTCATCATTTAGAAGCAAAGAGAGAGGAGACTGCATTAGTTAGGGAAGCAGAAAACCAGCCTGAGTAGGGCCACAAGCCTCTTCGGGTCTGACCAGCACCTGGGTAGCTAGAGTGCAGGGTAGGGTCGGCTGACACCCGCCAGCTACCCACGACACCAGCCACAGGATTTTGATACTTCTGGTGAGTGGAACACAGCTTCTGCTCCAGTCCAATCACGCGGGACCTGAGACTGCTTTGGTTGGGGAGGCAGAAATCCGGCCTGAATAGGGCCACAAGCCTCTTCCAGTCAGACCAGAACCGGGGTAGCTAGGGCACAAGGTCAGCTGACACTCGCCAGCTACCCACAACACCCGCCACAGGATCTTAAGACTTCTGGTGAGTGGAACACAAAGTCTGCTCCAATCTTTAAACAGTGACAAAAATAACAACTAATCCCAGAGATTACCAGATGGCTAAAGGTAAACGTAAGAATCTTACTAACAGAAACCAAGACCACGCACCATCATCAGAACCCAGCACTCCAACTTCGCCCAGTCCAGGGCACCCCAACACACCGGAAAAGCTAGACCCGGTTCAAAAAGCATATCTCACGATGAGGGTAGAGGACATCAAGAAGGACTTTAATAACACACTTAAAGAAATACAAAAGAACACTGGTAAACAGGTAGAAGACATTAAAGAGGAAGTACAAAAATCCCTTAAAGAATTGCAGGAGAACACTGCTAAACAGGTAGAAGACATTAAAGAGGAAGCACAAAAATCCCTTAAAGAATTGCAGGAGAACACTGCTAAACAGGTAGAAGACATTAAAGAGGAAGCACAAAAATCCCTTAAAGAATTGCAGGAGAACACTGCTAAACAGGTAGAAGACATTAAAGAGGAAGCACAAAAATCCATTAAAGAATTGCAGGAAAACCAGACCAAACAGGTGATGGAATTGAATAAAACCATCCAAGACCTAAAAAGGGAAGTAGAAACAATGAAGAAAACCCAAATTGAGGCAACACTGGAGATAGAAACACTAGGAAAGAAATCTGGAACCATAGATACAAGCATCAGCAACAGAATACAAGAGATGGAAGAGAGAATCTCAGGTGCAGAAGACTCCATAGAGAACATCTGCACGACAATCAAAGAAAATACAAAATCCAAAAAGATCCTAACTCAAAATATCCAGGAAATCCAGGACAAAATGAGAAGACCAAACCTACGGATGATAGGAGTAGATGAGAATGAAGATTTTCAACTCAAAGGACCAGCAAATATATTCAACAAAATTATAGAAGAAAACTTCCCAAACCTAAAGAAAGAGATGCCCATGAACATACAAGAAGCTTACAGAACTCCAAATAGACTGGACCAGAAAAGACATTCCTCCTGACACATAATAATCAGAACAACAAATGCACTAAATAAAGATAGAATACTAAAAGCAGTAAGGGAAAAAGGTCAAGTAACATATAAAGGCAAGCCTATCAGAATTACACTGGATTTTTCACCAGAGACTATGAAAGCCAAAAGGGCCTGGACAGATGTTATACAGAAACTAAGAGAACACAATTTCCAGCCCAGGCTACTATACCCAGCCAAACTCTCAATTGCCATAGATGGAGAAACCAAAGTATTCCACAATAAAACCAAATTCACACATTATCTTTCCACGAATCCAGCACTTCAAAGGATAATAACAGAAAAAACCAATACAAGGACGGAAACCACGTCATAGAAAAAGCAAGAAGGTAATCCCTCAACAAACCTAAAAGAAGACAGCAACAAAAACAGAACACCAACTCTAACAACAAAAATAAAAGGAAGCAACAATTACTTCTCCCTAATATCTCTTAATATCAATGGACTCAACTCCCCAATAAAAAGACATAGACTAACAGGCTGGCTACAGAAACAGGACCCAACATTTTGCTGCTTACAAGAAACTCATCTCAGAGAAAAAGATAGACACTACCTCAGAAGGAAAGGCTGGAAAACAATTTTCCAAGCAAATGGTAGGAAGAACAAGCTGGAGTAGCCATTATAATATCTGATAAGATTGACTTCCAACCCAAAGTCATCAAAAAAGACAAGGAAGGGCACTTCATTCTCATCAAAGGTAAAATCCTCCAAGAGGAACTATCAATTCTGAATATCTATGCTCCAAATACAAGGGCAGCCTCATTCATTAAAGATACTTTAGTAAAGCTCAAAGCACACATTGCACCTCACACAATAATAGTGGGAGACTTCAACACACCACTTTCACCAATGGACAGATCATGGAAACAGAAACTAAACAGGGACACAGTGAAACTAACAGAGGTTATGAAACAAATGGATCTGACAGATATCTACAGAACATTTTATCCTAAAACGAAAGGATATACCTTCTTCTCAGCACCTCATGGTACCTTCTCCAAAATTGACCACATAATTGGTCACAAAACAAGCCTCAACAGATACAAAAATATTGAAATTGTCCCATGCACCCTATCAGATCACCATGGACTAAGACTGATCTTCAATAACAAAATAAATAATAGAAAGCCAACACACACGTGGAAACTAAACAACACTCTTCTCAATGATACCTTGGTCAAGGAAGGAATAAAGAAAGAAATTAAGGACTTTCTGGAGTTTAATGAAAATGAAGCCACAACATACCCAAACTTATGGGACACACTGAAAGCATTTCTAAGAGGAAAACTCATAGCTATGAGTGCCTCCAAAGAGAAACTAGAGAGAGCACATATTAGCAGCTTGACAACACACCTAAAAGCTCTAGAACGAAAGGAAGCAAATTCACCCAAGAGGAGTAGACGGCAAGAAATAATAAAACTCAGGGGTGAAATCAACCAAGTGGAAACAAGAAGAACAATTCAAACAATCAACCAATCGAGGAGCTGGTTTTTTGAGAAAATCAACAAGATAGATAAACCCTTAGCCAGACTCACTAGAGGGCATAGGGAAAGTACTCTAATTAACAAAATCAGAAATGAAAAGGGAGACATAACAACAGACCCTGAAGAAATCCAAAACACCATCAGATCATTCTACAAAAGGCTATACTCAACAAAACTGGAGAACCTGGATGGAATGGAGAAGTTTCTAGACAGATACCAGGTACCAAAGTTAAATCAAGATCAGGTTAATGATCTAAACAGTCCCATATCCCCTAAAGAAATAGAAGCAGTCATTAATAGTCTCCCAACCAAGAAAAGCCCAGCACCAGATGGGTTTAGTGCAGAGTTCTATCAAACCTTCAAAGAAGAACTAATCCCAGTTCTTCACAAACTATTCCACAAAATAGAATCAGAAGGTACTCTACCCAACTCATTCTATGAAGCCACAATTACTCTGATACCTAAACCACATAAAGACGCAACAAAAATAGAGAACTTCAGACCAATTTCCCTTATGAATATTGATGCAAAAATCCTCAATAAAGTTCTAGCTAACCGAATTCAAGAACACATCAAAACAATCATCCATCCTGACCAAGTAGGATTCATCCCAAGGATGCAAGGATGGTTCAATATACGAAAATCCATCAATGTAATCCATTATATAAACAAACTCAAAGACAAAAACCACATGATCATCTCGTTAGGTGCTGAAAAAGCATTTGACAAAATCCAACACCCATTCATGATAAAAGTCTTGGAAAGATCAGGAATTCAAGGCCCATACCTAACCATGATAAAAGCAATATACAACAAACCAGTAGCCAACATCAAAGTAAATGGTGAGAATCTTGATGCAATCCCACTAAAATCAGGGACTAGACAAGGCTGCCCACTCTCTCCCTACCTATTCAACATTGTACTTGAAGTCCTAGCCAGAGCAATTAGACAACAAAAGGAGATCAAGGGGATATAAATCGTAAAAGAAGAAGTCAAAATATCACTTTTTGCAGATGATATGATAGTATACATAAGTGACCCTAAAAATTCCACCAGAGAACTCCTAAGCCTGATAAATAGCTTCGGTGAAGTAGCTGGATATAAAATTAACTCAAGCAAGTCAATGCCCTTTCTGTACACAAAGGATAAACAAGCAGAGAAGGAAATTAGGGAAACAACACCCTTCTCAATAGTCACAAACAATATAAAATACCTTGGCATGACTCTAACTAAGGAAGTGAAAGATCTGTATGACAAGAACTTCAAGTCCCTGAAGAAAGAAATTAAAGAAGATCTCAGAAGATGGAAAAACCTCCCATGCTCATGGATTGGCAGGATCAACATTGTAAAAATGGCTATCTTACCAAAAGCAATCTACAGATTCAATGCAATCCCCATCAAAATTCCAACTCAATTCTTCAACGAATTGGAAAGGGCAATCTGCAAATTCATCTGGAACAACAAAAAACCTAGAATAGCAAAAACTCTTCTCAAGGATAAAAGAACCTCTGGAGGAATCACCATGCCTGACCTAAAGCTGTACTACAGAGCAATTGTGATAAAAACTGCATGGTACTGGTATAACGACAGACAAGTAGACCAATGGAACAGAATTGAAGACCCTGAGATCAACCCACATACCTATGGTCACTTGATCTTTGACAAGGGAGCAAAAACCATACAGTGGAAAAAAGACAGCATTTTCAACAAATAGTGCTGGCACAACTGGCAGTTATCATGTACAAGAATGCGAATTGATCCATTCCTATCTCCTTGTACCAAGGTCAAATCTAAGTGGATTAAGGAACTCCACATAAAACCAGAGACACTGAAACTTATAGAGGAGAAAGTAGGGAAAAGCCTCGAAGATATGGGTACAGGGGAAAAATTCCTGAATAGAAGAGCAAAGGCTTGCGCTGTAAGATCGAGAATCGATAAATGGGACCTCATAAAGTTGCAAAGCTTCTGCAAGGCAAAAGACACCGTCAATAAGACAAAAAGACCACCAACAGATTGGGAAAGGATCTTTACCTATCCTAAATCAGATAGGGGACTAATATCCAATATATATAAGGAACTCAAGAAGGTGGACTCCAGAAAATCAAATAACCCCGTTAAAAAATGGGGCTCAGAACTGAACAAAGAATTCTCACCTGAGGAATACCGAATGGCAGAGAAGCACCTGAAAAAATGTTCAACATCCTTAATCATCAGGGAAATGCAAATCAAAACAACCCTGAGATTCCTCCTCACACCAGTCAGAATGGCTAAGATCAAAAATTCAGGTGACAGCAGATGCTGGCGAGGATGTGGAGAAAGAGGAACACTCCTTCATTGTTGGTGGGATTGCAAGCTTGTACAACCACTCTGGAAATCAGTTTGGCAGTTCCTCAGAAAATTGGACATAATACTACCAGAGGATCCACCAATACCTCTCCTGGGCATATATCCTGAAGATGTTCCAACTGGTAAGAAGGACACATGCTCCACTATGTTCATAGCAACCTTATTTATAATAGCCAGAAGCTGGAAAGAACCCAGATGCCCCTCAACAGAGGAATGGATACAGAAAATGTGGTACATTTACACAATGGAGTACTACTCAGCTATTAAAAGGAATGAATTTATGAAATTCCGAGGCAAATGGATGGATCTGGAGGGCATCATTCTGAGTGAGGTAACATATTCACAAAGGAACTCACACAATATGTACTCACTGATAAGTGGATATTAGCCCAAAAACTTAGGATACCCAAGATATAAGATAAAATTTGTTAAACGCATGAAACTCAAGAAGAACGAAGACCAAAGTGTGGACACTGTGCCCCTTCTTGGAATTGGGAACAAAACACCCATGGAAAGAGTTACAGAGATAAAGTTTGGACCTGGGAAGAAAGGATGGACCATCTAAAGACTGCCATATCTAGGGATCCATCCCATAATCAGCTTCCAAACGCTGACACCATTGCATACACTAGCAAGATTTTGCTGAAAGGACCCAGATATAGCTGTCTCTTGTGAGACAATGCCGGGGCCTAGCAAACACAGAAGTGGATGCTCACAGTCAGCTATTGGATGGATCACATGGCCCCCAATGGAGGAGCTAGAGAAAGTACCCAAGGAGCTAAAGGGAACTGCAACCCCATAGGTGGATCATTATTATGAACTAACCAGTACCCCAGAGCTCTTGACTCTAGCTGCGTTTGTATCAAAAGATGGCCTAGTAGGCCATCACTGGAAAGAGAGGCCCATTGGACTTGCCAACTTTATATGCCCCAGTACAGGGGAATGCCAGGGCCAAGGGGTGGGGGTGGGTGGGTGGGGGACTGGGGGGGGGGAAGTGTATTGGGGACTTTTTGGATAGCATTGGAAATGTAATTGAGGAAATTACCTAATTAAAAAAATAAAATAAAATAAAATAAAAAATAAAAATAAAATATATTAACTAGCAAAAAAAAAATAGAAGCAAAGAGAACAGAGTCTGGGAATAACCTATACCGAAAAGTAGGGGACTGACTGATTACATTGTTATTTTAAAAATAAAGTAGCTCTTTTTAAAGATTTTTTTTTTATTTTATGTGTATGCATGCTTTGCTGCATGTATGTATATATGTATGCATTATGTATGTGTGTGTGTGTATGTATATGTACCACGGGTGTGTCTGATGCCTACAGAGCCCCTAACATGCTGTGGTACTCCTGACCTGTCCTCAGTTTAAACCTATAGACCATATCTACCACTGATAAGGTGGAAAATAACTTTGAGAATGGGAACAGGAACATTAAAATTCTCAATGAATGTTAGCAGCAAAGCATCCTGTCACTGGGTTCAGCCTCTGCCCTCAAGTAGCTCATGGTAAGATGGGCAAGATGACAAACTTAAAATGCTCAAGCAAAGCAGCTAACGGTATTATTTCTAGATGACCATGGCTATTTCTAGTTTCCTGAATGTGGCATGGCCTGCAACAGCTTGAAGATCAACCAAGGACTGGTGACAAGAAAGCCACTTAGACCATGGATATCACAGCAAGGGCTAGTGACAAGTAAGCCACTTAGACTATAGATATCACAGAGAATACATTTGAGAAAGGGTGGGAGTGATGTTTCTCTTTAGACAGGGAAGCAAGCTCATGATATGTTAAAGGGGAGAAATGAGCTTTCAAAATCTATATTACTTCAATAAAGTAATATAAAAAGTGACATGAACTTTGGATTTGAAAGAAAGGTTGAGATCTCTAGGACTGGAATGAGCATGTATTAAGGTCAAAAAAGCCATCAGGGAAGAATCTGCCAAACACGAACATTATGTGTGAGAATATCACACACTCATGTGCACACACACACATTCAGAATCTAATACCTTTCCCATTTGGGCTATCAATATCTTCAAAGCAAACTATTAATTACTCCTTGATGCCTAAAATTAAATACGCTGATCATTTGAATTCCCTTTTCTCTTCCACTATGGCTCAAATCCTTTCTTTTAGCTTGAATATCACACAAAACAATAACTTGATGCTCCAAACCACAGAAACTCAGAATGCATCCTTATGTGGGACTAGGATCATCACCGTTGTAATTTGTTAAGGTTCATCCTGGAGAAGGCTGGGGCCTAATCCTATATGCCTGATATCTTAAGTGAAAAGAAAGAGACACAATGGGAAGAGGTGCCATGTGGTGGCAAGGGCATATTTGGAGCTGAGCAGCTGATACAAATCAGAGAATGCTAGAGACTACCTGAGAGAAAATGCTAGAAAATTCCCCAGGAAGAGTAGCAAGGAGCCTTGGATTCCTAATTCCAGCCTCCAGAATTCTGCATAAGTTTCAGTCCCTTCAAGCCATTGAGGGTGTTACCTGGTTCAGCAGTCCTAGGAAACCAGCCCATCTTGCATCTTTTGAAGGATACAATCCTTTGCCAGGCCATCTGTGGTGGATTCTAATACACTTCAAATGCTTAGCTGTCTCCAAATGCAAACTGGATGTAAAGTCTTTATTTTACAAATGACAGATTTTAATAAGCTTTATTCTATTACAAAAATTTATGATTCACCATTCAAAGGTTATGGAGTTCTAGATTCGATGTTTATGTCAGTTACCTCTTTGTTTGGAGCTCCCACAGTAAAGTACCTTAAGCTACTTCAGTTTCTCACAACCCTAGAGGTTAGAAATCTGGCATCAAGCTTGGGTTGATTTCTTCTGAACTCTCTCTCTCTCTCTCTCTCTCTCTCTCTCTCTCTCTCTCTCTCTCTCTCTCTCTCTCAGGCCCCTGCCTTCTTCTTGTGTTCTCCCAATATCTTCTCCATCTTGTTGTCTTCTTCTAAAGATCCCCTCTTATAATGACAGTGATGTTAAGTAACAGCTTAGTGAATCCACTCTAACCTACTTACCTCCTTTAAAAGCTAACTTCCAAACACAGGCGGACTCTGAAGAGCTGAGGGGACAAGGATTCTACATTTCAATCACAAATATGTCATCGTGTATTGCATGTCAGTTAGCTTGAAACTTCAAATGATATAGCACCAGTATCACCAGAGGGATGCATCATAGCACACTGGGAGACATACTGGCAGTAGAACATGCGAGAAGCAAGCAACAGAGATCACTTGTAAAAAAGTAATCCGGACAGTAGTGGCAAATGTCTTTAATCCCAGCATTCGGGAAAGCAAAGGCAACGGCAGGTAAATCTTTATGAGTTTGAGGCAAGCCTAGTTTACACAGTGAGTTCCAGGAAATCCTGGGATACACAAAGAACCCCTATTTTGAAAGAAGAGAGAGAGAGAGAGAGAGAGAGAGAGAGAGAGAGAGAGAGAGAGAGAGAGAGAGAGAGAGAGAGAGAGAGAGAGAGAGAGAGAGAAGATAGGGCCATAACAACTTCCTTTTCTGGAAAATAATCCACTCCTCTGAGACCTAGCTCACTCCTCTATGGTACTCTTATTGATTCTTTCTCAAAGGTGGTCTGACTCAGCCACAACCCAGTGAGACTGACTACCTCTTAACAGTTCTATAATGGCATTATATTATGGACCAACCTTATAGTACATGAAACTTTGGAGAATGAAGACTGTTACAGACTTTGAAGTCATCCATAAGTAGTTTTTATTTTTAAGATTTTTACCATAAACTTGATCTAAAGCTATGTTCTTTCTTATTCTTTGAAAACGTAATACTTGTATACAATATATTTCAATTATAGCTATTTCCCTTCTTCTCCAACTTCCTCTAGACCCTACTCAACACATGTCTCCTAAATTCATGTGTTACTGAGTACATCCAGTGATGCCTATATGCACATAGGTGCGGACAACATACCAAAGACCAGATCTACAAAGAAAACTGACTCTCCTTCCCATAGCCGTCAGGATCCCCTTCCCCATCCATACTTAACCACACACTGAGTTCAAGAGTGCCATGAGTGTGTTACACCCAGAAGACAGCATTTCACAAAACTCCAACTCCCATCCTCTGTCTCTTACACTGTTTCCATCACCTTCTTCCAAGATGTTCACTAAGCTGTAGGGGAAGGAGGAGGTTGATAAAAAGATCAGTTTTGAGTTTCTACACTAGCCACCGTCAACTCTCAAAAAAAAAATTTCTGACCAAGGTTGAGGATAGCACAGACCTATGAGTATAAATATAAATACTTAAAGGTAATTTGAATGGCCATTTAGTAAAACAACAGTATGTTCCCCCCCAGGGCCTCTGACTTCCCCACCCATGAACTTTTGACTAAGTTCATAGTACCAGGTGTAAATTTCCTCCAGTGAAGCAGATCTCAAATCTGTTGAGAAAGTGGTAGATTACTGTCATAATAATTATGCCATTATTTTACCAGTGGCTATATCATAAGGTAGTATTGAAGCGTATAGGGCCCAGATCTAGGTAAGACAACTGATGTTTATTCTCCCCCACCCCTAGCATATACTTCTGTGTAAGCAAGTCTGAAGGGAGATTCCAGACTGATTTCTCTTTGTCCTGTAAGCAAAGCGTGTTAGTGACTTCAACAATAATGTCTTACCATTCATTGTGGAGGATAACCAAAACCATTGGCAATAACTTGTGTACTCTTGGGGCTCTCAGAGACAACCTTCATCAGTAATTCATGGGGAGATATATCATTCCTGGCATTGAATTTTTCATTTAATAACTATGGGAAGACTATACTCTTAAACAGCACAATGTCAATATAGTCTATTCTACAGTAAGTCAAGTTAATGTATATGTGTAAAAAGGATTTTACTAAAAGCATTGCCAAAAGTACAGTACATTTCCTGTCTAACAGCCTTTGTAAACATTCTTTGATTCCTGCTTAACAAAGGCCATCAACTTCTATAATTTCATTCTTCATCTTTTCTGAAATGATTAAATATTCCAATGAATGTATTCCAAGAATATTTAAAATTATCCTTTTCTTACTGTTCCATATAAATCATGTGCCTTGCAAAAATGAGCTCCTAGTTATAAAATTTACTTCCATCTCTACTATGTCTTATCAATCTTTCTCTACTGGTGAAAGTCCAGATGGCCACAGGAAGGAGCCAGCCTTAGTGGGATCAAGGGTGTGTAAGAAGTCACTTGACATGAGATTACAGGGAGATCCTCGTGTGTGTGTGTGTGTGTGTGTGTGTGTGTGTGTGTGTGTGTATCACTAAAACCAGGGTCGAAGCCCAGGAGACTTGATACATCAGTTACAGTTACCATAGAAACATGAATGTACCCTGTGTCATCATATTGTTTTTATGCTTCACGTGTTTTCGTGCTTACCTCTATATCATTATAGTCTCCTATTTGCTTAAACTTTCAAAGACTGGCTGTAGTATATGTAATGAAGGAAGATCAAAGAGAGGTTTCTCTTTAGCCAAACTTCTAATAACTCTAGAGAACCATTTGATGGTAGTAGGAATGGTTAGAAGGAAAGAACCCCAAGACAGAAACAGAAAGACAAAGAAGCAGCTGCTTGCCTCGGCCCCTCTTCCTAGCAGCCTCCCAGGAGCAAATTCCTGAGAGGATCTGGATTTTTGTCTGAGTGAAGCTGTTCCTCTTTTACAGCTGATGCTGTATGATTCAGCAGTGACACATTTGATAAGAATTGATGAAAAACAGCAAAATCTCTATAGAGTCAAAAATTCAATTATTGAGGAAATTACAAGGGAAATGCATGCAAACTGACCACTGTGAGTTCTTACCAATACTGCAGATATCTGGTTGAGTGTTTGTCTGAAACATCTGGGTTTCCTTTCTTCATTCAAAGATGGTAGAACAATGTCTTTCTCAAACAACATTCCATGAGATGCAATCACCCTGGGTATCTTGCTCTGGGTTATATATGGTACTGTTCATATGTTGTGATGATCCAAGGTTACTCTTCATTCAGGTAAGGCCAGTTGGCAGACAAGGAACTTGGGATTCTCCTCACCCCATTTCTTGAAAACTCTGCAGTCCTTTCTTAGGGAAAGTTGAGTTCAGTCTTTCTGTTTCTATTCCATTGATCTTAAAGCCTTTGATAGTATATGCTATGACAGTCACATGATTCTGATGTTAAAACAATTCCATTTATAATGATTCAACTTAGAACCCACCCACCCCCATTGTCTGAAAGCATAATACTAATTGTTGTCCTTTTTACTTTGAGTATTTAACAAATTGTATAACACATTCAGCACTTCTTATAAATAAGAATTTAAACTAGATGATCTTGCCCAACTATGGGTAAATGTTCTAGACACATTTCATGTTTTAAAAAAACTTCACTTTTATTATTGCTGCTATTACTTTGGAGACAGAGCCCCATGTAGCTCAGTTTGACTTGCTGTGTAGCTGAGAATGACCTTGAACTTCTGATTGATTCCCGTGTTTGCATTTGTAAGTGCTAGGATTACAGGCAGGAGTCTCCATCCCTGTTAAGAGTACTGTGACTTGAATCCAGGGTCTCATGCATGCTAGACATGTTCTCTACTAAATGAGCTACATGTCTAGCCACAAATGCAGTTCCACTGCATGATATTTTCAACTTACCATGGGTTTGTTGGGGTAAGACCCCAATCATAAATGTAGGCATAGCTACAGTTTTCCCAACTGGAGCAGGTCTTTGTCTTCCTTTTATAGCATTTCATATCACAAAATTAAAATTTCCTATTACATCGAGCACAGAACACCTGTACAAACTGAAGTACATTGTTGGGATTAATTTTATGCTAGAAAGAAAGTGCTGAGATGCAAAGAAGAATGGGAAGTTAATGAGAAAATTGGGTCAAGATTCTCATTAAGCGATTGTAGAATCTTATTAAATTCTTCAACCTCCGACTGTCTGATTAGAAAGAGAGGAATCACACACTGCAGCTTGGAAAGCTGCCCAGTGCTACTCCCCTTGTGGCTGGAAGAGCATCCCTAGACACCGTTAAAAGAATGTCAAGAGCTACAGAGAAGATCACAGGGATGCTGGAGGCAAAAATCACTTCGGGTGGAATCCTTACTCCAGCATCAATTATCCCTGTGACTTTGGACAATTGGTTCAACCAGAGGTTCAACTTCCTCCCATTTACTATGGAAGACAACACTACCCACCTGTTGGCCTGTTGCAAATCCTGGGATAGGTATTGTGTTGCAAGCAGTGAGAGCTAATAATGTGTACCATGGCAGCTTTTCCTACTTCTCCAAAAGTGCTATGGAAGCTCACTGCTCACCACCTAAATGGACCAATGGAGAGGATGGATGAAGACAGAACCAACAACTTCACCAAAGAGCTCTACCCTGGCCTTCTGGTGCCTAGGGTGATGCTAGGAGTCCCTTACCAGCCTCCTGTTGGAGCTTGTGGTTAAGTCTCACATGGCAGCAAAGAGCCTGACTGAGGTACCTACATAACCGTCCTGGATAACTAATCACCTCTCCTCTCTTCCCCAGGAGAGCCGGTGCCTCAACTGTCTGAGCATAGGAGGACAATCAAGCTCCATCATTAACTACATAAACAGATGTGGCCTACTGCCAAAGGTAGTAAGGGGGAAATTATGGTTTTGACCCAGTTCTAAAAAAAAAAAAAAAAAAAAAAAACCATAATCAAGTTTTTTTTTTAAAAAAAAAAAAGGGCAATCAAAGAAAAACAACCTTCTACTTCCTGTTTTGAAAAGATGTACTAAATAGATTCTAATTTTTAAAACCCCCAGAAGAGCATGACGACATTTAAACCTCATGGAAGAAAAAGAAACAAAGAGCAAATGACAGAAATTACTGCTCAGCTCTTGCTCTCCCGTAAATCTCACCTACTCTGGCATGTTTGGGACAACTCCTCCCTTGTTGAAAACTGCTGCCTCCCCGGAAATCCCATCACTCTGGGATTGTGACGAAAACTAGATTCATTATACAAACATGAGCTACATAGCACCTCATTCCATTATTAATGATGTGTTATTTTATGAAATGTATTTTAGGGGTCTCTTTCATGTTTGGCTAAATGTTATTTTTTGATGTATTCTCTCTTCCAGATTGTCTATTAAAATGTGTTTACAGAACGGCAGAAATTAGTTGTCTTCATCAATCAAATTGTGAGCTTAGCTTATAAATCATTTAGATATGCACCTTTTTGTTTCCCTATTCAGAAAATGATGTGGAACTCTCGTTGAATGGAAGCATCTGTCTCTCCTTAAAGCAACTTCCATCTATTTTTTTTTATCTTATGGCTTCGGAGGTCCACCCATGTGGCTTTGCTTCTTCTCTTAGCAAAGTGAATAATAGCACAGGGTTAACAAGGAGGACAACATCTGTGTAGACCCTTCAGAGAAGCAAAATATTTCCCATCTTTGTGTACATTTCTTGAAGGCAAGAGTAATTTTTTTCTTCGTTTCCATAGATACAGTAAGTGTGATTATTAATCAGAATGATAGGCCATGAATTGCAAAACCAGTTACATAGCTTCGTTTAATATTTTGAACATTTTCTTGTTTATAAGTGGGTCCCATCTTTGTTGAACTGAGCATGATTTTAATGATCATTTCAGTTCAGATGCATTTCAGATGTGTGTGTGGGGGGGGGGGGGGTTAAGCATTCTTATTACACTTGACAAACATGACCACACAGACAAACTATGATTAAAGATGTTCTAGAGATAGCTGGAATACTGTGTCCCTGTTTCTGAAAGTAAAGACCATGAAGGCTGATTTTTTTTATTATTTTTTATTTTTTATTAGGTACTTTCTTCATTCATATCTCCAGTGCTATCCCAAAAGTCCCCCACACCCTCCCCCCTACTCCCCCACCCACCCACTCCCACTTCCTGGCCCTGGCGTTCCCCTGCACTGAGGCATATAAAGTCTGCATGACCAATGGGCCTCTCTTTCCACTGATGGCCGACCAGGCCATCCTCTGATACATATGCAGCTAGAGACACGAGCTCCGGGGGATACTGGTTAGTTCATATTGATGTTCCACCTATAGGGTTGCAGATCCCTTTAGCTCCTTGGGTATTTTCTCTAGCTCCTCCATTGGGGGCCCTGTGATCCATCCAATAGCTGACTGTGAGCATCCACTTCTGTGTTTGCCAGGACCCAGCATAGTCTCACAAGAGACAGTGAATTTTTATTATAATCACTTTAGTTATGTCTTTTATAGGCTCCTTCCACAAATTTGAGGGTAGTTGTTTCAGTTTTCCTGCCCCATAGACAACCTATCCTGTTTGGATAGAAAGTTACTTTTTTTAACTTCAGATTTATGAGGGGGGGAGACCTTCAAACCTTCAAAACTAATGGCAAATACTTCACTGACAACGGGAAGGAGTTAAGCGGGCAGAGGATAAACACTAGGTCAGGAGAGGTGCACAAATCCGCCAGACAACTTCTCAAGATAAAGCTGTGAACTAGTCTCCTACCACAGCTCTCATCACTGCCTGCGAAGATTGCCTCCCTCTCTCCATGACTATGCTCATGAATCATAGTCCTTGCTGCAAGTCTTAGGCTGTTTCCAAACTCACAGTTACCTGATGAAAATGGACTGAGCCTCTGAACCTGTAAGCCAGCCCCAATTAAATGTTGTTTTTTATAAGACCTGCCTTGGTCATGGTGTCTGTTCACAGCAGTAAAACCCTAACTAATACACCTGCCTTCATTGTCTTCTTCTGCCTGCTACTTTCCTCTCGTAGCACCTTTGTATCAACTGTTATATTAAGCATGACATTGTTTATACCATGATGTTCATACTATCCACATTTTAGAGCAGACAATTTTTGGTTATAGAATGTAATCTCCACATTGCCGAGTGTCTACATCCTACAATGGGCCCAGACCACTTAATGCTGGATTCACTATCCACTCACAGATATTGTTAATAAACTATGACTCTCGACATTGCCAAATATCTCTGGTAGGCAAGATTAGTCAGCAAGAGTGAAAGGCAGTGGTCTGTACTGTCATTTATGTATTAATCTTAAACCAGTCAGTAAACATTTATTATTCATCAAGCATTGGGCACACAATAATAGCAAAGAAAGATAAAGTTTGCACTCTCCTGTCCTATCCAAGAGTCTAATTATTACATGTAATCTGTCCATTCTAATTTAAAATATAAAATATCACTATGAAGAGAAGAATAAAGCAAAACAATGCTAGAACATATTAAAAGGGCACCTGACCCAGTCTGGAGGTGAGGACTATTCATAGTCGAAGTGGTACTTATGCACACACCTAAAAGATGCTTGGTCAAGAATGAACAAGGCAAAGAGACCACATGAACAAAAGCCTATAGATGAGAATGCACATCAGCATCACTTGACACTGAGAGCTGGGGCCAGGAGCCAGGCCACACAGTGTCTTGTGCTTCACATGAAGTAGTTTGGCTTTGTGTACATAGCAATAAGCTATGGTCTTGTTGCTCAGAACAATGACCCCCAGATAAACTTCTTTACCCTTAGTTTGTAACTTCAGGTAAATGGCCTTCTGACTGAAGTCAGTCTTTGGGCACATCTTCCCAGGCTTTATTCATCTGTTAGAGGAATAAGACATTTCCAGATCTAGTCATAACAGAGTAACATTATATCTATTAAAACGAAAACCATGATTTTTTGTCACTGTGTCAGAAACTCTAAATTCTAGCAGTATTTAATGATGATGCGATCCAGTGGATCCAAAGTTTCTGTGTATTAGCAAAATAAATGATCAAATCCATTCTTCAATTAAAGAAAACTAATGTGCCATTCCCCAAAGGAACTAGGGACAAAATGGAAATGGGTGTCTAATTTAGGCAAAGTCAACTTACACTTTCATTTTCTAGCCTTCCGCCTTATTAGATCTGCTTAATATTTTGCTAAGGACTTCTTTTTAGAAATCCATTACATAAGCACCAGACTTGGCCTCTGTTGTAATTATAAACATGAAGTCCAATGTTGGTTTAATGTATCACACAACTGGAGAAGAGAGCAAGACAGCTCAAGAGCAAAAAAACAACCAGAGGTGACTTTGAACAACATCGGAGTCACAGAGAAGAAGAAGAAACTCAAATGAATGCTCAACATATTGAGAGGTTTGGTTTTTGTTTTTTGTTTTTTACCCGAGCAGCAACTGTGTGTTAACAGAATGTGTTTTTCACAGAATCAGTTTGGAATTTGAAGGATGAAAATTTGGTAGCACTGTTCAGCTATTAAACGCCCTTACTCAGAGCAAAGCTTTGGAGGATGTGTCTATTTGCAAGTAAATAAGCTTGATTCATTTCCTCCTTCTCATCTGCTCTCTACAGGATGACACAAGGGAAAAGGGCTCACAAGAGAATAAAGCCAGAAATAAACATCTCTCTTCCATCCTGTTAAGATCTGTCTTTTCATCTGGAATAGTTCAGGCTCTTCTACCTCTGACCTTGTGCACACTTCAAAACAGCCCCCTCCTGATGTCACAGGTAAACAGTTCCTGGAATTTTAAAGTCCCACAAACTCTCTCTTAACTTGTTTTATGTTTGAGAATTTAGATGAACTCCCTGTTAATGGAAAAGACTGACTTTGACATTTTATGACTTGTTTCCAATTTCTTACGTGGGAATTAGATTTAAGGATCAGTGTAGTTAGCTTAGGTATGACCCATGTGACTCTTTCCTGTATTTTATCTAAGATTTAAAATTTAAAAATTATCCCAGCTTTCTTGGTGATTATTTCTCAAAGTTAAATTAAGACTATAAAACACAGTAGAAGATTGGCATTTAGTTGTTCATAACTATCCTGGTCACTGTCCTATGGCTATGAAGAGACACCATGACCAAAGTAACTCATATGAAAGGAACCATTCCATTGGAGGCTTGCTTACAGTTTTGGAAGATTAGTCAATGATCAGCATGACAATTAGCAGACATGCATGGTGCTGGAGCAGTAGCTAAGAGATACCTTTATAGCCTTATCCAGGGGCAGCAGAGAGATACTGGGCCTCACTTGGGCTTTTGAGGTCAAAGCCCATCCCCAGACACATATTTACTCCAACAAGTTCACAACTCCTAATCCTTCCACTAACTGGGGACCAAGCATTCAAACATATGAGTCTATGAGGCCATTCTCCCTTCATAGTAATAATAATAATAATAATAATAATACTTAAATTTAGGAAAGATCCAACAGATATTAGGTATTAACTTTAAATAGCAATGTTTTACCACAATTCGGTTCTTTTCTTTACATTTAGAAAGATTGGGCCTGATTCTGAAAGAGAAAAATAAAATAAAATAAAAATAAGGAAGGAAGAATAGAAGCAAGAACCAGAAAGAGCTAGATCTGTTTAATACTGTTGTTCTTGGACAGTACTAAGCAACTAAGTCCACTGGGTTTTAGAATCCACAAGTAGTATTACACATTCAAAGGTCTCCAGCCTAAAACAACATAATCAAAAAGACAAATATAATCTAAATAAATAAAAAAAACAACCAACTATCCCTAATGAGGGTCTCTGTCATGAGTTAGTGGAGAATGTGAAAATGGGATTGTCCTATTATGGAAACATAAATAAATAAATAAATAAATAAATAAATAAATAAATTTTCAAAGGGGGAGAGGGAGGGAGTGTCCTTACAAGCTTTATCTGGAGTCAGAAAGGGACATTTTATCCAGTTTCATTTAGAATTCTATAATCCGACAAAAAAAATGTTCCCTCTATCAAGGGATGCCCATGGGAGATCCAGAGAGTCTATGATATGGAATATGGTTTGAGCCATAATGGAAATTGTATATTCCCATTATGTATAAGAGGCAGCAGATGCCAGTATATCTGAGGTTGGAGCACCTATGGGGTGAGACCTGGGTGATGTCTTCCTTCATGTGGTGTGTAGTGGTGTACCTCCTTACCGTAGCAGCAGTTTCATGGCTCATGCTACATATAAAAGATATGCAACTACCAGTTACTGGGGATAACTCTCTGCTTCCATGTCTGTACTGCTGCTATTACATAAATCCAAGACTCAGTCCCAAATTGAAAAAAAAATAATCATACATCTGGTTCAGGTGATACCATACAAAAAGGAATGGAAGGAATGGAAGTCAGAGTGATGTGTGATGTAGCTGTTTCCTCCAGGTTAGGGATGGACATTGCCATCTTGAATCAGAACAACTGTAGTCACTCACCCAAATGACACCCTCACAAAAATGAGGCCAATTCACATTTCCTTTTATGAGGGCACATGAGACTCATGAGATTCATGAGGCTCCTGAGACAAGGCTGATGAGAATCATAAGAACTTCACAAGATTATCACATCACCCAACCTGGAAGGATCTAAAACCATGAGCACTCACCTCAGACTAGGATCTGCAAAATCTATAACATAGACACACACAATCATAAAACAACCGAGTTCTATTTCTTTTAGAAATTCCAAGGAGCAGGAATATTCATTTGAGGGAATTGCAGAAATATTCTGGGAGCAGGAGTCAGCTAAATTTCTCACTAGAAGCAAGTGCAGAATTTCAGTTAACGTCAACACATGGAAACCAAATGGAATCCTAGATGAAAAGAGCTACTCCGAATGGCCTATCCTAGAATTTCTCCACCTTGTCACTGTTGATACTTTTGGTAGGATAGTATTTATTAGTGAGGAGTCTGCACACTAAAAGGATTTGGGAGCAAAACACACTAGGAGTCAGTGTCAGCTTCTTCCTATAGTTGTGACAGCCAAAACCCCATCCTCAAAAACTGACATATATTCTAGGGTAGACAGTTGGAGGTAGGAGTGGAGGAAAATCATCTCTCCTGGAAACCACTCATTTAACCTGCTTGAGTCATTGGACAGCTAATCTCTTTACAAGTCAGCGTTTCTATGCAACGCTTCTCACCAGTCCATACATCCTGTAAACTCTCATTTTACCAAGGAATACCATTTTCTACCATCACTTATGCTATAATTAGGACACCTACTAGAGCTAATCAGAGAGCAACGTGTGAGAGCACTGGTAACAGGTGCCTCTGGAGAGTGCACTTTTGATTAGAGTCTTTCAGATGCTAACTGCTTGTGGTGGGTGTATTCCTGATGAGGGTCTTTCAAATGTTAACTAACCGTACTTCTGACTTCAAGTAAAATTAACACTTGTTCTATAATTGAGACCCAGGTTCATAGTGCCCACAGGCATCTCACACAAGCACCTGGAAAACTTAATGCTTAGGCTTTCTCGGAAACAGCAAAAATGCAAATATTGTAAACAGCACAAGCACCCACTAGGCAAGGTTTTAGCCCTGCAAGATGGACATTTCCTTACCCTGAGACCTACCCTGCTAAATGATCTTGCGGCTGCACACACATATTTACATGAATAGGTTTTCAGTTCCAAAATGTGTGCCAGTGTAAAGAGTCAGCATTTGGTTAGTGAAATCTGAATAGGAAGAGAGGCCTGGTACAGGATACCCTGACCAGCAGCACTGAGCAGCAGCAGCTGGAATATGGCAATGCTGAGAGGTGCTTCGGATTAAGTGTTAGTTTATGTGAAGGCTTAGCAAAATGAAAACCATCCCAAGAAAAGACTGCTAGTCCTTGTCCATGGTTACGAAGCCTGGGGACTCTGCAGAGTATAAAATATAACCACATACAGGTTAGGCTAAATCAAGTGAATAAATTAAATAGTTCTACCCACATAGAGTCGTCTTAGATGAAAATCCTACCCTAGAACAGGATTGCTTAGCAAGGGGTTTTTATGCCTGATCCATTGATAAAAAGAAAGAAGCAAGCAGCAATGAATCAAGGAAAGAAACAAGAAAAGAAATTTCTATTTTTCAAGGCAAGATTCTGTCCCATGCTCTCTATTCCCAGTGTGGACTTAAGCCTGCTAATCCACTTAGAGAGGAACCAAAAAACCGGAAAGCTCTAGGTGACACAGTGGCCTTACCCCTAAGAATAATTGGGAGGGTGCTCACCCAGCAAGAAACACACCTGAACCTTTAAGAGCCATAGTACATTGTGGCCAATAGTCAAGCTTGTGTGGAATACCGCCATTAATGTCTGCTGGCTGTTTATAATACAGGAAGAGTTGGAAGAACCTGTGTGTCTGGGGCATATAGCTTCCAAGACTATAGCATCCAAGGAGAATTCCTTTAAGGGTGAAAATGTATGCATGATCTACAAAGAATCCATTGAGAGAGAGTCTGAAAAGGGAGCCAGGGAAGGGATTTGGGTATATGGAGTAGAATTCCTCTGATCTATTCCTGATGTCTTCTTTCATTCACTAACTCTCAGAGGCCTTGGCAGAGTAGGCTCCATGATTGGGAACCACAGGTTCCTAAAAACTGCTGTAGTAGGAGATGGGGCAGGAGGGGAGGTGCTTGTCCCTGTGCTCTGGCGTTTCCTGCAACATTTCTATCACTCCTCCCAAAAAAATAACTGCCCTAGGAGTTTGTCTGACCAAGCATCCTTCTGTTCTGTGGTGGTGGTGGTGGTGGTGCTGCTGCTGCTGCTGCTGCTGCTGCTGCTATTGTTTTCCCTTTTGGTTTCACATGCTGACAGAGAGGGAGTGTTGTAAACCACTCTTCACCCCAGGAGAAAACTGTAGCACTACAGTGGTCTTTCCAGGTGTGGTCCATCCTGTTAAGTCAAGGGTGATGTGTTAAGAAGCCCATCACAGTAATACAGTTCCCATAGCTTCATTTTTACTTTATCACCTCCCACAGCTAAGTCTCATTTGGATCTGAACTCAAAAGGACAAGAGAAAGGTTAATATTGGCCAAATATCCAACAGAATAAAACACAAGAAGCCTTGGGATGCAGAAGCAGGGACTAGAATATGATAAACAAGACAACATCTAGGTATAGACATTGCTACTAGGATTAGGGCAGGTAGCTTCAGAGTTCTGGAGTTTATACAGGAGTTTATAAAGGACATTGTAGCGGGCAGTCGTGGTGTACACTTTTAATCCCAGCACTTGAGAGATAGAGGAAGGAGAATCTATGCGAGTTCAAGGCCAGTCTGGTCTAGAGTGAATTCCAGGACAACCAAGGTTACACAGAGAAATTGTCTCAAAAGTAAATAAATAAAAATAAAAATAAAATTAAGTGAGACTGCAGAGTCTAAGTGAGAAGCTTCTGTCTTCATACACAAGGTTAAATTCTTATATTCATTAAATTTGTCAGCAAACTAGAAGACTTTACACACACACACACACACAAGTTTCAAATAGGCTCTTGCTTGTTAACTGTATTATTAGTGCCCATGAGGCCTTATTATAGTAGAAATATGTCCTGTTCTTCCGTTGCTGGAGAAAAATAAATTCTTAAAATACAACAATTAGGTAGGCAATTAAAAAAAAACTTCCTAGAAATTCTGTCTTTAGAAATCCTATTTGTTTCAAAAAGCATCAAAATGATAATGGATTGGCTATTTAAAACATTTGCTTTGACTAGAACATTCTGTCCCTAGAAATCATATTTATTTTTTTAAAAAGGAAGATAGTGGATTGGTTATTTAAAATATTTGCTTTGATAAGAACATGATAATGAAAGAAAAGTGAAGGGAGGGAAAAAAAAAAAAACAAGGGATTGACCTAGGAGACAGGTGTAATGTGCTGGACATCACACTGAAGATGGCCCGGGGTTAGAGCTCTTCCTGACAGATGATGAGCACTCTTTCAATCCAACAGCTGGATCAACACCCAAACCCATGAATGGATGAGTCATTACTGATTCTACCTCTTGTCTCTGAGCTGGCCTGGCTGGCACTAAGTAGAACAGAGATGAGTGGTAAGAACCTCCAGAGTTTGCAGCTGGTGTCTCTTTCTGCCTTTATGTTTTGGCATGGTAAGCGCACGGTGAATCACTTTTGGATTAAAAAGCCATTTTCTCGCATTCACACTTTCACATACTTCAGTTTAACTGCATAGAAGTTTGAACAATTGAAGAAAAGTTGAACAGTTTCTAAGCATCTGTTCCATGTTTGCTTTGGAAACAGGCTTCTTCTACTTTGATCTACTCAACTGAGTCTCAGTCATGTTCAAGTATCTGTTAATAACATCTTCTTCATTCTCTTGGAAACATTATTTGAGATTTTGACCTCAATAGTATCTAGGATTTTAGTGTAAAGGATGTTATGAGATTTTATGATATTAAGTTCAGTTGTCTTTCTAAACTTCAAGGCTCCCACCTTTTTGCTTTCTCAAATAGTGTTGAACAATAAGTCAGCTTGCTGAGACATTCTGTCCTGGTATTCTTCCCTGGTAAATACTGCAAGCTAAACATTACAGCCTGGTCCTCTTGATTGCTACTCTGCTGCTCCATTTTCAGTCCACCACCTTCTTGGTGTGACAGCATGGCTTGGAAGAACCAATTTTAAGAAGTCACAGGACCTAGATTTCTGTAGCCTGTCAAGGCTTGGCATTCCTCTACCTCTGCCATGGTGAAATCTTTGTCACAGTTACAACTGTTCTCAGATGGTCTTGATCACATTTCCAATGGACTTTTGCTATTTTAGGGTTCTCCTAGTCTATGTCCTTCACATTACCCAGTATTTCTTTGTGATTTCTCCTGAGCCTACTCCTATCTCCATTTTGTTTTCCATTTTCAGAGTAAGAAATGAAGCAAAGTGGATAAGCAGGCTCTCAGGTTGCTATTATAAACTGAAAATCTTCCAAGTTATGAATACTGGCATATATGAATTATATTTCTGATTTTAAAATTCTGTTCCTCTTGAGTATAAAGACTGTATCTGCCTTGGAGAAGCATTAGGTAAACTAAATCAACACAGTCACACTTAGTACCATTTAGTAATTATGCTGTTGATGGTTGGAACTCTACGAGACAGAAAATGGGATTCAAAGTGCACATTTTCCATGACAGACAAAGAATAATGCCTCTAAGTGTTGTTTCAAACAAAGGTTATTTTTCCAAACACTTTACTGGCATTACTGTTATCAGTAATCTAAAAGCACTACAGTCAGGTTGACTCTGGTTTCTCTCCCACCTGCACATAGAAACTGGGATCAAGCCTAAGGAGTAGATCCTGTATGTTTCGTTGTTTGTTTCACAGAACAAACTTTGTTTCATGAATGTGATCGGAAGAGATGAACCAGAAACGTAGGAGACTGGCAGAGGTCAACCTGAAGGTCCATCCCTCCATCATCGCCCCAGTGAAGTTCTCAGGGAATGTAGTCTAAAGGAAAGACAAAGTAGATCCACTTAACATAAGGACAGAATAATCCTTCCCGAGATGAGTCACACATGTGGGAGGAATCTGTGTTGGGCTTGAAAACTCCTTTGGAATCTCTGCCAAGCAGCACCTTTTACTAAGAAGATATATAATTATATAGAATGACTAATTCATTTCTGCAGATGTCATCCATGTCTGTTTGTCTGTTTGTCCCCACCCCTGGGACTGAGTAGTCTATATTATTTCACTTCTGTACCATGTCTGAATGTCAGTGTCCAGTACCAGTATTTTCAGTCCCCACTGCATGGTAAGTATTTATTAAAAAACTATTGATGTCTGCAGACTTGAGAAGCCAAATACCAGACCATTCAAACTTCAGATAAAACATGTCTTGACAAAATCCCACCAGGAAAAAAGGATACAACAAAGTCCTTTCTCCAACCAAGAAGCCATTTGCAGTCATTACATGTTGAGAAACAGAAAATCGGTTTTTGCCAAGGGAGCGCCAGTGGGTATCCGAACCATTCTCTAGGTAGGACCTATAACCAGGAGTGATGGAGGAGCACAAAATGAACTCCGTGACTTTTTATTTTATGTTTGAGATTACAATGATATCATTTCCCCTTTCCTTCCTTCCTTCAAACCTTCCCACATATTGCTTCCTCCTAGCTTTCAAGTTCAGGAAACTTGGGTGTGTACGCATGTGTGTGTCTGTGTGTGTGTGTGTCTGTGTGTGTATGTGTGTGTGTGTTTGGTTTGGTTTGTGGGAATCATTTGTTGCTTTGTGGAGTTTATTCTTTTATTGATTTTTTTGAGCTAGCCTCAAAAATAAATTTTAAAAAAAACTTTATTTTTGTTTTATATTGTCTTTCCTCTTGGTTTTTTTTTAAGAGAGACTGTGAAATTGGATGTATAAAGAGGTGAGGGAGTCTGAGAGGAGTAGAGGAGGAGAAAGAATATGATCAAAAATATACTTTATAAAAAATAATGTTTTTAAATTGAAGATATATTGAAAAACATAGGAGAAGCACATTTTGTGTGTGGAAGTGCCTTTTACCTGCCCATTTTGTCACTGATTTTTAACCTACATATTAATAATTAAACTGATAAAAGTATCTTTGCATCTATAAATATAGTATAGCCACAGATTCTTTGTAATGCCTGGATAAAAATGTCTATTAAAAATACTATGGGAATGCTGTCTTATCAAGATGGTTCTGTTGTTCAAAGTTAATGTTAAGAGTCTATGTTTTAAAGTAAATGTATACATTCCAATAGCCTAGTTCTAAATTAATTTTTTCCATGACATTTACACTCATGCACATTACATCTGACCTAAATGATTTGTTCCTGCCAAGGTTTCCAAATTTTGCAGAGAACACTGGAAAGCTACCACTCTCCAAAGCAAGACATAAACCACACTGGATGTGGTCTAAAATCATGTTCTCTCATGTATTTCTCAGTAACCATGTAAGCAGTTATCGTGGCGTCTCCTTTCTAGTCTTCCCAGCAACTGCTACACAGTGACTATTGAGTAGTAATCCTTTGTGTTAGCAGCTGGCTTTTTCTTTTAATATATTTTAAGAACCATTCCAGTTGCAAACTAATGCTCTATAAAGATATTGCTCAACTTATTTTTGACTTATCTAAGACGTGGTTCTTAACATGACATGACTTTTGTTAGTCATTTATAAATAAAATATTAAGTGAACACAGAATTATTTCCAAAAATAACTTCTAAAGGATGTTGATTTATTTTACAAGATCACTTCTTATATAAAGTTAGTTCTTTAAACTGTCGCTCAAAGTAAGATATATAACTTCAAGATTTTTTAAAAGTTGTTTTTAAGTAGGTGTGATATTTAACTTGTATAATAACTCATTGAGCACAGACATCGCCAATTAGAATGGATGCTAGTGCAGCGCACTGGATTGATCCCAGTTCTGCCAGGTGTTAGGTGAGCCCGTGGGAGAGCGGCTGAAATGAAGGCTAGATGGAGGGATAATGAGAGTCATTTAGGGGCTTGAAGCAATGGTTATTTATCAGCGTGTCAAGTGGTCCTTTCCTAACTTAAGTGTGCATAGTTACTGGGACCTATTAGCATAAAGTAAGTTTTGTGTTAGTGTACTAACATGGACGGGGAAATCTGACAAGACCTTTGTAGACAAAGAACTACCTGTAACTAAGGACAGCTAAGAGAGACAATTACTTGTCTCCAGGAATGGGCCCCTAACTGGTTATCTAATACCAAGGTTCAGCCCTGAAATCAGATACATGGAAGAAACACTAAATAAATTGTTTAGGTTGTAAATGTATACATATTCATGCATACATATACATATGTAACAATAACAATTAAAGAAAAGGAGACCATGAATTAGAGAGGGGAAACAGGAGGGGAGGGGCATGGAAGGAGTTGGGTGAGGAAAAGAAAGGAGAAAATTCTGTAATTGTAATTTTAACTTTACAATGTCTTCTTAATCTAAACTAAATAAGCAGGAAGATGAAGACAGTAAAAGTAGGATCTGTTGACAGAGACGATAGCCAGCTCATCTCCTGAGTGGAGTAGCTGGAGGGCCTCAGAATCAAGTTAGGTGAGGACTGAGCTCTCTGCAGTTTAAAGAACTGAACAGTGTCCGTGGAAAAATCTTTGGTGCAGATTTACTAAACCATATAGTGGTTCACGCTCTGCTTCCCCAACTATAGCGGCATGACCAATGGATCTTGAGGGAAGCGAGGCAGGAATGACCTGGTGATGGAGACATCAGGCAGCAAGTGAGCACTATGAAAACAGACTCTTGGGAGACAGGCTTTGGTGAGACAGCTCATTTAATGGGGGAAACAATGGCTCCTAAACCTTTGGGTGGTAAGTAGGGGTCTTCAGGGAGAGTATACATCGTTGGCTGATACCAGGGTGCTGGAGATGCTTCATTTGCATAGAGAGGAATTCCAGGTGATGCTGGATATGACCTTATAATTAATTTGTCTACCAGGCTATGTGACCTCCTCTGAGGGGCAAAGATGGATGGATCTACGTGAACAGGGACATGCAGGCCTATTGTGGGGAGAGGGCTAGGGGGTGCAAGAATAATCTTACTCCTGCCATCTCCTTGGACATGCCTCAACCCCACTCTGCTCCAGGCCTGCTCCCTATGGCTCCCACAGCCCATAATATAACAATATAAATGCATCTCCTGAGGCCCTTCTGAGGCCATAAATCTTCAACTTTTTTTACCATCACTAAATCCAGTGTATAGAAATGACATAAGTGATTGTTTATCTCATGCTCAATGGAAGTTGTGCTCCCAAAAACTAAAATGCAGAATTAATATTATATGTCACATCAACTGCTTTTAAATACAGTAAATGTGAAAATCAGTTAAATCAAAGATAAAAAATAAACAAATACATGCATATTTACCATCATTCTCAATACTTTGCAAGATGTGGCCCAAGCTTGTTTTCATTACTCTATGATTGGAGAACCTTCTACTAGCAAGGCTGGTTTTCCTTGCCCTGAAGTCTGCTTGGAACTCTTTCCATGTGCATAATGTCATGGACTTACTCCAAACACCAAACCAAAATCCAAGCTTTTCTAGCAATCAAGCAGGTGCCTTGGTATGGTTTGCTAGATGCTAGATGCAAAGGAAAAATGTTGTTTCTCTGGATACTGAGAAGAAGGACTGCTATTTGACAGACACCTAGACCAGTGGTTCCCAACCTTCCTAATGCTGCAACCCTATAATACAGCTCCTCTTGTTGTGGTGATCCCCAATCACAGAATAAGTTTTGTTGCTACTTCATAATTGTAATTTTGCTACTGTTTTGAATCATAATGCGAATATCTGATATACAGGATATCAGATATGCAACCCCCAAGGGGTCATAGCCCACAGGTTGAGAACAACTGACCTAGACTGAAGACCCAAGGAATGAGTAGATGAGTCCAATGTCAGCTGCCTGTCAGTACTGAAGTTCTCAGGTCTCACAGCACAGCAGAATCACCTGATGTCAGGGACATCCCAGATGGGTCAAGTCAGAATACCTGTTGGTGGAGCATTAGAAGGGTGGGTCAATGCTGAGAAACACTGGGGAACACCAAGAGCACAAATAAGTGAAGCCCAAAGCTACAACAAACTCCTATTGGTTGTTTGCTTTCTTGATTGGTTTTCCATAAAACGTTTGAGGGGGGGGGGAGCAGGCATCACAATTGCTACTAAAGTTTCTAAAATGTACTCCAGCTAGCAAAGGACTTTCTCATCACTTGGGACCTTAACAACTACATGAATTAGAAAGAATGAACACCTGGCATGAAAACAAGCCTTGCCAAGCAGATAGCTTTAGGTAAAGTCCTGACAAACACACATCAAGCAAAGGGGGATGAGAAGCTGGCAGACTGCCAAAAGGAAGCCACCATAGGCAATGTGCAGTTGATACATCATAGGCTTCTAAGGCATGTGAGACTCCTCAAGAGGCTGAAGTCCTAGGCATGAATTTTCAGGAGCTTAAAAGTACCACCCAGGGTGAGGATTTAATATGAGCTATTGCTATGTGATATTGTCTGTTACAAAATGCTGGTGAAACTTTTTAACAATTAGTGCAGATATTGGAGGCAGGGTCTCACTTTATAGGTGTGGCTGGCCTGGAACTCACTATGTAAATCAGGCTGGCCTCTAATTCACAGAGATCCACCTGCCTGTGCCTCATGAGCACCAGGATTAATATTTTTACTTCTTTTAATAAGTTTACTATCTATTAGGTGACTACATTGAAAATAAATATGGACTGCTAAAGCTGAGATTATTGTGTGATGGGGACAGCATAAGTAAGGAATTGAGTGATGAAAGCGCCAGATTTTGAGACAAAACAAGAGTTTGAAAAGCTCTCATCTCTTTAATGAATTCACTACAGAGTAACCAGAAAACATTTAAAAAAAAATGAACATAGTGAGTCATGGGAATAATAATGTATCATATTATCTATAAAACATGTGGGATCACTCTCAAATTTATGATCTTTTGAGAAATGCAGTATGACATCAAAATCTTGGGAATTCTGAGAAGGGAATAGGGTAATACTATATTACCTCACCAGAAAGAGCCTTTTTGGAGGGTAGGCTTCCTCACACTGATGAAGGGGTCATTTGAATGGTGAATATGGATAAATCAGCCTAGAATTGAAAGTTAAATTCCAGGAAGCTCAGAGAATCCAAGGCTGGCAGAGTACAGGAGAAAAGAAGATGCTGGTTGGACCAGACATCATAAGACCTGAGGAATCATGAAAATAGCAGAGAGAGGGGCCAAAGAAGACATGAGAGTAACTGAGGAAGCTGTGGTAGTGATATACACCTATAATCTTAGCACTCAGAAGGACGAGGGAAGAGGATTACAAGTTTGATGCCAGACTGACTGAACTACAGATCAGGACTCTGTTCAAAAAGAGAACTGAACAACATAGCCACTTCATTTGTAATAGACAGGAATCAGAAACAGCCCAAATGCCCCTCAACCAAATAATGGATACAGAAAATGTGGTTCTTTTACACAATGGAATACTACCCAGATAACAAAAGAAAAATGGATATTATAAATTTTGCAGGCAAATGATGAAACTAGAAAATATCCTGAGTGAGGTAACCCAGATCCAAAAGGACATGCATGGTATGTACTCACTTAGATGTAGATATTAGCCATAAAGTACAAGATACCAATGCTACACTCCACAGAGCCAAAGAAGCTAAACAAGAAGGAAGGCCCAAGCAAGGATGCTTGAATCTCACTTATAGAAGGGAATAAGATAGTCATAGGAGAGTCTGTACAGGTTAGAGTGAGGACCACAGAGGCAGACAGCTTCTGGGACAGGCAGGAGCCACAGAGCCTCTGAGGCAGCACCCTTTTGGGGCCACAGATATCTGGCACCCTCCCAGGCGGAGGACAGTGATCTGCCCTGCAGGGAGCACCATCTTGGCTCCGGGACTCCGCCAAACTTAGTCTGTACAGGTGAGACTGAGGACCACAGAGGCAGACAGCTTCTGGGACAGGCGGGAGCCACAGAGCCTCTGAGGCAGCACCCTTTTGGGGCCACAGACATCCGGCACCCTCCCAGCCGGTGGACAGTGATCTGCCCTGCAGGGAGCGCCATCTTGGCTCCGGGACTCCGCCGAACTTAGTCTGTACAGGTTAGAGTGAGGACCACAGAGGCAGACAGCTTCTGGGACAGGCGGGAGCCACAGAGCCGCTGAGGCAGCACCCTTTGGGGGCCGCAGACATCCGGCACCCTCCCAGCTGGAAGACAGTGATCTGCCCTGCACAGGAGCCCTCTGCCTCAGGAGCAGGGAGCACACCTTGGATCCAGGACTCCACTGAACTTAGGAAGTTAGTCTGCAGAGCTGAGAGTGTGCACCACAGAAGCCTACAGCTTCTGTGACCTGCCAAAGCAACACAGCATCTGGGAAAGGTCCTGGTTTCCGCCTTCTTCTTCGGCCAGGAGGAGGTCCAAACGCCAGATATCTGTACACCTTCCCTTTAAGAGGAAAGCTTGTCAGCAGGGAGTGCTCTAACCACTGAAACTCAGAGGAGAGAGCCTGTCTCCCAGGTCTGCTGACAGACGATACTCAGAATCAACAGAAGAACAACCTCTGAACAGAGACAACTATAACAACTCCAGAGATTACCAGATGGAGAGAGGTAAACATAAGAATCCTACTAACAGAAACCAAGACTACTCACCATCATCAGGACCCAGCACTCCCACTTCCCCCAATCCAGGGCACCCCAACACACCTGAAAAGCTAGACCTGGATTTAAAAGCATATCTCATGATGATGGTAGAGGACATCAAGAAGGACTTTAAAGAACTACAGGAGAACATGGCTAAAGAGTTACAAGTCCTTAAAGAAAAACAGGAAAACACAACCAAACTGGTAGAAGTCCTTAAAGAGAAACAGGATAACACAATCAAACAGGTAGAAGTCCTTAAGGAAAAACAGGAAAACACATCCAAACAGATGATGGAAATGAACAAAACCATATTAGACCTAAAAAGGGAAGTAGACACAATAAAGAAAACCCAAAATGAGGCAACACTGGAGATAGAAACCCTAGGAAAGAAATCTGGAACCATAGATGCAAGCATCAGCAACAGAATACAAGAGATGGAAGAGAGAATCTCAGGTGCAGAAGATTCCATAGAGAACATAGGCACAACAATCAAGGAAAATGGAAAATGCAAAAAGATCCTAACTCAAAACATCCAGGAAATACAGGACACAATGAGAAGACCAAACCTACGGATAATAGGAGTGAATGAGAATGAAGATTTTCAACTCAAAGGACGAGCAAACATCTTCAACAAAATTATAGAAGAAAACTTCCCAAATCTAAAGAAAGAGATGCCCATGAACATACAAGAAGCCTACAGAACTCCAAATAGACTGGACCAGAAAAGAAATACCTCCCGACACATAATAATCAGAACAACAAATGCACTAAATAAAGATAGAATACTAAAAGCAGTAAGAGAAAAAGGCCAAGTAACATATAAAGGCAAGCCTATCAGAATTACACCAGATATTTCACCAGAGACTATGAAAGCCAGAAGATCCTGGACAAATGTTATACAGACACTAAAAGATCACAAATTCCAGCCCAGGCTACTATACCCAGCCAAACTCTCAATTAACATAGATGGAGAAACCAAAGTATTCCACGACAAAACCAAATTCACACATTATCTCTCCACGAATCCAGCCCTTCAAAGGATAATAACAGAAAAAAACCAATACAAGGACGGGAACCACGCCCTAGAAACAACAAGAAGGTAATCCCTCAACAAACCTACAAGAAGACAGCCACAAGAACAGAATGCCAACTTTAACAACAAAAATAACAGGAAACAACAATTACTTTTCCTTAATATCTCTTAATATCAATGGACTCAACTCCCCGATAAAAAGACATAGACTAACAAACTGGCTACACAAACAAGACCCAACATTTTGCTGCTTGCAGGAAACTCATCTCAGAGAAAAAGATAGACACTACCTCAAAATGAAAGGCTGGAAAACAATTTTCCAAGCAAATGGTATGAAGAAACAAGCTGGAGTAGCCATTCTAATATCTGATAAGATTGACTTCCAACCCAAAGTCATCAAAAAAGACAGGGAGGGGCACCTCATACTCATCAAAGGTAAAATCCTCCAAGAGGAACTTTCAATCCTGAATATCTATGCTCCAAATACAAAGGCAGCCTCATTCATTAAAGAAACTTTAGTAAATCTCAAAGCACACATTGCACCTCATACAATAATAGTGGGAGACTTCAACACACCACTTTCACCAATGGACAGATCATGGAAACAGAAACTAAACAGGGACACAGTGAAACTAACAGAAGTTATGGATGAAATGGATCTGGCAGATATCTACAGAACATTTTACCCTAAAACAAAAGGATACACCTTCTTCTCAGCACCTCATGGTACCTTCTCCAAAATTGACCACGTAATTGGGCACAAAACAGGACTCAACAGATACAAAAATATTGAAATTGTCCCATGCATCCTATCAGATCACCATGGACTAAGGCTGATCTTCAATAACAAAATAAATAATAGAAAGCCAACATTCACGTGGAAACTGAACAACAATCTTCTCAATGATACCTTGGTCAAGGAAGGAATAAAGAAAGAAATCAAGGACTTTTTAGGGTTCAATGAAAATGAAGCCACAACATACCCAAACTTATGGGACGCAATGAAAGCATTTCTAAGAGGAAAACTCATAGCTCTGAGTGCCTCCAAAAGGAAACTAGAGAGAGCACACATTAGAAGCTTGACAACACACCTAAAAGCACTAGAACAAAAGGAAGCAAATTCACCCAAGAGGAGTAGACGGCAGGAAATAATCAAACTCAGTGGTGAAATCAACCAAGTGGAAACAAGAAGAACTATTCAAAGAATCAACCAATCAAGGAGCTGGTTCTTTGAGAAAATCAACAAGATAGATAAACCCTTAGCCAGACTCACTAGAGGGCACAGGGAAAGCATTCTAATTAACAAAATCAGAAATGAAAAAGGAGACATAACAACAGATCCTGAAGACATCCAAAACACCATCAGATCCTTCTACCAAAGGCTATACTCAACAAAACTGGAGAACCTGGATGAAATGGAGAAGTTCCTAGACAGATACCAGGTACCAAAGTTGAACCAAGATCAGGTTAATGATCTAAACAGCCCTATATCCCCCAAAGAAATAGAAGCAGTCATTAATAGTCTCCCAACCAAAAAAAGCCCAGGACCAGATGGGTTTAGTGCAGAGTTCTATCAGACCTTCAAAGAAGATCTAATCCCAGTTCTTCACAAACTATTCCACAAAATAGAAACAGAAGGTACTCTACCCAACTCATTCTATGAAGACACAATTACTCTGATACATAAACCACAAAAAGACCCAACAAAGATAGAAAACTTCAGACCAATATCCCTTATGAATATTGATGCAAAAATCCTCAATAAAGTTCTTGCTAACCGAATCCAAGAACACATCAAAACAATCATCCATCCTGACCAAGTAGGTTTCATCCCAGGGATGCAGGGATGGTTCAATATACGGAAATCCATCAACATAATCCAGTATATAAACAAACTCAAAGACAAAAAACACATGGTCATCTCGTTAGATGCAGAAAAAGCATTTGACAAAATCCAACACCCATTCATGATAAAAGTCTTGGAAAGATCAGGAATTCAAGGCCCATACCTAAACATGATAAAAGCAATCTACAGCAAACCAGTAGCCAACATCAAAGTAAATGGTGAGAAGCTTGAAGCAATCCCTCTAAAATCAGGGACTAGACAAGGCTGTCCACTTTCTCCATATCTATTCAACATAGTATTTGAAGTCCTAGCCAGAGCAATTCACCAACAAAAGGAGATCAAAGGGATACAAATTGGAAAAGATGAAGTCAAAATATCACTTTTTGCAGATGATATGGTAGTATATATAAGTGACCCTAAAAATTCCACCAGAGAACTCCTAAACCTGATAAACAGCTTCGGTGAAGTAGCTGCATATAAAATTAACTCAAACAAATCAATGGCCTTTCTCTACACAAAGAATTAACAGGCTGAGAAAGAAATTAGAGAAACAACACCCTTCTCAATAGTCACAAATGATATAAAATATCTTGGCGTGACTCTAACTAAGGAAGTGAAAGATCTGTATAATAAGAACTTCAAGTCTCTGAAGAAAGAAATTCTAGAAGATCTCAGAAGATGGAAAGATCTTCCATGCTCATGGATTGGCAGGATCAACATTTTAAAAATGGCTACCTTGCCAAAAGCAATCTACAGATTCAATGCAATCCCCATCAAAATTCCAACTCAATTCTTCAACGAATTAGAAAGTGCAATCTGCAAATTCATCTGGAATAACAAAAAACCTATGATAGCAAAAACTCTTCTCAAGGATAAAAGAACCTCTGGTGGAATCACCATGCCGGACCTAAAGCTTTACTACAGAGCAATTGTGATAAAAACTGCGTGGTACTGGTATAGTGACAGACAAATAGACCAATGGAATAGAATTGAAGACCCAGAAATGAACCCACACACCTACGGTCACTTGATCTTCGACAAGGGAGCTAAAACCATCCAGTGGAAGAAAGACAGCATTTTCAACAAATGGTGCTGGCACAACTGGTTGTTATCATGTAGAAGAATGCGAATCTATCCATTCCTATCTCCTTGTACTAAGGTCAAGTCTAAGTGGATCAAGGAACTTCACATAAAACCAGAGACACTGAAACTTATAGAGGAGAAAGTGCGGAAAAGCCTTGAAGATATGGGCACAGGGGAAAAATTCTTGAATAGAACAGCAATGGCTTGTGCTGTAAGATCGAGAATTGACAAGTGGGACCTCATGAAACTGCAAAGCTTCTGCAAGGCAAAAGACACCATCAATAAGACAAAAAAACCACCAACAGATTGGGAAAGGATCTTTACCTATCCTAAATCAGATAAGGGTCTAATATCCAATATATATAAGGAACTCAAGAAGGTGGACTCCAGAAAGTCAAATAACCCCATTAAAAAATGGGTTCAGAATTGAACAAAGAATTCTCACCTGAAGAACACCAAATGGCAGAGAAGCACCTGAAAAAATGTTCAATATCCTTAATCATCAGGGAAATGCAAATCAAAACAACCCTGAGATTCCACCTCACACCAGTCAGAATGGCTAAGATCAAAAATTCAGGTGACAGCAGATGCTGGCGTGGATGTGGAGAAAGGAACACTCCTCCATTGTTGGTGGGATTGCAAGCTTGTACAACCACTCTGGAAATCAGTCTGGCGGTTCCTCAGAAAATTGGACATAGTACTACCGAAGGATCCAGCAATACCTCTTCTGGGCATATATCCAGAAGATGTCCCAACCGGTAAGAAGGACACATGCTCCACTATGTTCATAGCAGCCCTATTTACAATAGCCAGAAGCTGGAAAGAACCCAGATGTCCCTCAACAGAGGAATGGATACAGAAATTATGGTACATTTACACAATGGAGTACTACTCAGCTATTAAAAAGAATGAATTTATGAAATTCCTAGCCAAATGGATGGACCTGGAGGGCATCATCTTGAGTGAGGTAACACAATCACAAAGGAACTCACACAATATGTATTCACTGATAAGTGGATATTAGCCCAAAACTTAGGATACCCAAGATATAAGATACAATTTGCTAAACGCATGAAACTCAAGAAGAATGAAGACCAAAATGTGGACACTGTGCCCCTTCTTAGAATTGGGAACAAAACACCCATGGAAGGAGTTACAGAGACAAAGTTTGGAGCTGTGATGAAAGGATGGACCATCTAGAGACTGCCGTATCCAGGGATCCATCCCATAATCAGCTTCTAAACGCTGACACCATTGCATACACTAGCAAGATTTTATTGAAAGGACCCAAAGATATCTGTCTCTTGTGAGACTATGCAGGGGCCTAGCAAACACAGGAGTGGATGCTCACAGTCAGCTATTGGATGTATCACAGGGCTCCCAATGGAGAAGCTAGAGAAAGTACCCAAGGAGCTAAAGGGATCTGCAACCCTATAGTTGGAACAACATGATGAACTAACCAGTACCCCGGAGCTCTTGTCTCTAGCTGCATATGTATCGAAAGATGGCCTAGTCAGCCATCACTGGAAAGAGAGGCCCATTGGACTTGCAAACTTTATATGCCCCAATATAGGGGAATGCCAGGGCCAAAAGAATGGGAATGGGAGGGTAGGGAAGTGGGGGGCGGTAGGGGGACTTTTGGGATAGCATTGGAAATGTAATTGAGGAAAATATGTAATAAAAAAAAAAAAGATAGTCATAGGAGGGAGAAGCAGGACCCTCCCTGGGTGAGAGAGGAGTTGGGAAAAGGAATGGAGACCAGGTATGGAAGAGACTAGAGAAACGGCCAGAATAAATGAAATTTGGTAGCTGACATGGGTTGTGGATATTCTCTAGGATATGCCAGAGACCCAGGATGATGGGAGGCTCCCAAGAGACTATGGTGTAACTTTAACTGAAACTTCTAGCAGTGGGGATATGAAATCTGAAGTGGCCACCTCCTATAATACCCCAAGTAGGGGGATAAGGACAATAACCCACCCACAAAACTTTCAACCCAAAGTTTGTTTTGTCTACAAGAAATGCAGGGACAAACATGAAGCAGAGACTTCGGGAATGGCCAACCAATAACTAACCCACTTGACACCCATCCCATGGGCAAGCACCAATCCCTGGCATTACTAATGATATTCTGTTATGCCTGCAAATAGGAGCCTAGCATAACTGTCCTCTGAGAGGCTCCACCCAGCAGATGACCAAAACAGATGTAGAAACCCACAACCAAACATTAGACAGAGCTTGAGGAGTCTTATGGAAGAGTTGGGGGAAGGATTGAAGGCCCCTGGAGGGGATAGAAACTGCACAGGAAGACCAACAGTCAACTAGCCTGGGGGCTCTCAGAGACTGAACCATCAACCAAAGAACATACATTGGCTAGACCTAGGCTCCCACCTCACACAAATGTAGCAGATGTACAGCTTGACTTCATGCAGGTCCCTCAACAACTGGAGTGAGGGCTGTCCCTAGTTGCCTGCCTGTGGATTCCATCCCCTTAACTGGACTCCTTGACTGGCCTCAATGGAAGAGGATATACCTAGCCCTGCAAAGAGTTGATGTGCCAGGGAGGGGGAATCGCCAGAGAGGCCCTCCACCCTCTCAGAGAAGAAAGGGAGCAGGTATGGGGAGAGAAGCTGTGTGAGGGAAACTGTTTCAGGTCACTCAAAGTTCACTCCCAAATCTTAAAAAAAAAAAATGCTATGTAAACAAAAATCTGAGTTTGAGTAATGTATAGACATTTTTCATATTACAATCATCCCATGATATTGTAAAGTCCTCAAGGAAAATGGCTTAGTCTTTCTTGACTATGCTCCCCACAACTACTCCATATTATGGTACTCAAAAATAAAAACAACAAAATCCTTCCATAAGTAGAGACAAAGTATTTTATTTCACTTTTATCTTGGGCCATTCAGCTGTTCAGAGACTTCACCATAGACATTACAGCATAAAGGAAATTTTCTTGTCACCAAATTGCTTTCTTCTGCATGGAATTTTTATACTCTTTCAAAAGAACACTTTAAAGTGGCCCTATTTCAGAACTGTACAGAAATGCAAATTTTAAGTGACTAAGTCAGACTGGTGGGTCACCAACACAAAATGACTGCAATCTGTCTCTCCGGTTATCAGCCTCTGTAAAGACCATTAAGTCCTATGCACTGTCTTAATGGCTTCTTCTTTAAATGCTCAGAGGCAGAGACCAAAAATTAAGGCAGGAGTTCAATTTATTCTTTTCTCCATTCAACCCTCAACCTTATTTTTTCTTCCCAGTGCTTTGCAAACTGATTAACTTGAAATTGCAATTATTTTACGTAAAGAATGTTAAAGGAAAGAGATCAGGAATCTTCCCCAGCAATTCCTCCTTAGACCTTTCCTTTCAAGTGTTGGGTGGAACAGAAGAGCCATTCTCCCTACCCAAACCATTGATGACTCTCAACTCCTTCAATATGGTTAGTTTAGCCATTCATTTTGTCTTAATGTTTTAGATGTTATCATTGCTTAATACATCTCCCCTCTCCCTGCCACTCCAAACCCAGTGCCTTCAACAATTGCTTTACTGTGAGGAGCTGGTGCGGCCGCCGCCCCAAGATGGCACCCAGGATGGCTGCCAGGTCTTATGACCTGCGCCTGACTTCCTCATTACCTCAGACTTAGCCACATCCCAGCCGCCTGCACTGCGAAGATGCCATACCTCATCAGCTCACCTGAGGTGTCCTCACTTGCTGTGAACCAATGGACTGCCGTTGTGTGACTGGGGTGATTGGGAGGAGTCAGTAGGGTATTTAAAGGCCTGCCCCGGGGTTGTTCAGCGGATTCCTGTTCCTGCATTGCAATGCTAGGTGTTCCTGAATAAACCTGCTTGAAGAAGGACAAAGTGGTGTTGCGTCTTTCCTGCTGGTAGGGGTGGATGCAACACTTTACTATGTTATGGGATTCTGTAAACGCAGTTCTTAGATAAGACAAATAAGAATGCTTTACCTGTTTTACACTGTGTCTGTAATGTGACCAGGAGAGATTTATACAGCCGTAGGTTCACTCCCATTCCAAACAATTGATATTGGTCTCAGAAGCGACTTCAGTGCAGGTGGTGCCGTGGCAGCCAATAGAAACACGTACTTGAGCCTTCCCCATGTGGGTGATGCTTCTTTGCAATATGGTGACTGCAGGCAGATCTCTAATTTAGTGGCTCAGTGCTCCAACAGGTAGTTGTACCACACAGAATCTGCATATCCTGTCATAATCTAGCCCTTATATCCCTGCAGGGCTTTCCTCCTGCAGGGCTTTCCTTTCCTTTCTATTAATTACAAGCAAATTATTAGTTCCAGATATAAAGGGAATTACAGATCACCTGTACCTCAGTGAGAGAATAACAGTGGACCTGTGGTTGTTGGCAGCAAATCGCCATGGGTTTCCTTATGTTGTTACTGCTTTCCATGTTTCCATGTCTCCATGGCCTGACTCTTAGACTTCACATTGTTCTAGGCTGAAAGGGTTGCCAATAACAGCAAATAAGTACACAGAGTACCCCCTGGACTATGAATTTCAGATGAACAGGATATACTAAAAAAAATACTATATATGCTGTCTATCTAAGATTCTATTTCAACTAGATGCCCCATATATTATTATATAATCCTGTTTAACACATCTTCTAGTGTTAGTGGAATTAGAGAGGTTCAATTACGCCTATTATTGATCCAAATATGCTACTTGATTGGTTCATTGAAAAGCTATATATACCTAATCAGGACTTTGTTCCCTGTACTGGTGAAATCACATGTTCTACACGTAGATCTTTGGTATGACTGAGAAGTCCTTTGGAACCTAAGGGTACAACCCTACTCATTCCCAATATTAAAACGTAATATTAACTAATATTCTTCAGCTTTTAGAGTTAGTATGAATTGGGGTTACATTTGAAAACTCTGAAGAAAAATTCTGTCAGGCTTACAAAATAAAATTGAAAAATGTCTCTAAAACACTATTTTTTTTTAAGTAGCACTGTTTACGGTGTTCACACTTCCTTTTCCTCATCAACACATCTCTCTCCTGTCTCAGCACCAGTCTCTCCTGAAGTGCTCGTTTTCATAAAGGATTTTCCCCACTGTGCCAAAAATCTTTCAGCAGCAGAGAACCTACAGAAATCTTTAAATGGTTTTAGGTGGTTAACAAATGTCAATCCTTATTTGTACACTATGAATATAAAAACATTGTTATATGGATACTCATCTTTTGTATTTTGTCTGGATTGTTCTCCTAAGAAAGGACCTTGCTCTGTGTCCCTGGCTTATCTGGTTCTAACTGTAAAGTTGACACCACACTTGAGACAGGCTTCCTACCTCAGCCTCCCCATTGGTGGAAGCATGTGGAATATGCCTGATCTGAGAGTCACATTTAATTTTTATACTTGTGTAGGTAGAAGGAAAATATTGAGCGGTCTACAGATTTTTTTTCTTGGAATAAACTATTTTATTCATAAGTAATTTTTCCTGGGTTTGTTTACAAAAATATTAGGTTATTGAGGGTGGACTTTGATAGCATAGAGAAATATTTATAAAGCATCAAAACACTTTTCAGAAAGTGGAAAAGTAAATCAGAGGTTGAGCAAGTTTGAGTAGAAGGAAAAAATCTAATGAAATAAGCCTAACAATACAGTGAGATAAGATAAAAAGTGTGCCAGATAAGAAGAGATGACCAATTTAACAAATAAGTAGATATGTACTAAGAACGACTGATTATGGCAGGGTGTCCAACCACAGTGGATATATCTACAACACAATGCCTGCATTTAAGGCTTGGGAAATATCACAAACAGCAGGCAAGAAGAAGGGAGGAGCCAGAAGACAAGGATATCCACTATGAGACAGTATCTTCCATATATCCCAGGGAAGCTGCATCAGTTACATCTTTAAAATATGGTTACCTAAATAAGACCTGCACAGTGTCACAAGGTCAACACCAGTTGGCATGCCTTCAAGAACAGGGAATATCACAAGACCCCATTCACAGATGAGGAGCTATGAATGCCCACTGAGAACGGGAGACACCCCATATTATGTTATTTTTGTTTCATATTCATCAAAAAATGCTAAAGCGTCATTCCATGTAACTTGAAAACATAATAAAGTTGATGATAGTTACAATTTAGATACATAATAATCAAATAAAATGCATGAGGAAAAAAATGGACATAGGTTAAAAAAAAGGGGGGCCCAACATACAAAGGATGAAACATCAAAAACTTGAGCCACATAGGAACTCGCTTTGTTGAAACTGAATGTATCAAAGGTTACAAGAATTTAGTCAATTACGTACACAGAATCAATAGACTCAGAAAGTGATTGAGTAGCTGAGCTCAGCTTGTCTCAATCTGAATACATATATCATAAATACAAGTGGGAGGCAGGTATGCAGTCCACTTGTTCAGCTTTTTAAAAACTAAGTGTAACTTTAGCTAATAGGAGAAAGCATAAAAATCATCACATCTATAGCAAAATGGATTTCAATGAAATTATTCTTCGGGTGCTATCTAAATCACATTAAAGATAGCTACCTCTTCATTGATTATTTCTTTTTTTTAATTTTTAATATTTTTATTACATATTTTCCTCAATTACATTTCCAATGCTATCCCAAAAGTCCCCCATAGCGCCCCCCACTTCCCTACCCACCCATTCCCATTCTTTTGGCCCTGGCATTCCCCTATATTGGGGCATATAAAGTTTGCAAGTCCAATGGGCCTCTCTTTCCAGTGATGGCCCACTAGGCCATCTTTCGATACATATGCAGCTAGAGACAAGAGCTCCGGGGTTCTGGTTAGTACATCATGTTGTTCCAACAATAGGGTTGCAGATCCCTTTAGCTCCTTGGGTACTTTCTCTAGCTTCTCCATTGGGAGCCCTGTGATACATCCAATAGCTGACTGTGAACATCCACTCCTGTGTTTGCTAGGCCCCGGCATCGTCTCACAAGAGACAGCTATATTTGGGTCCTTTCAGCAAAATCTTGCTAGTGTATGCAATGGTGTCAGCGTTTAGAAGCTGATTATGGGATGGATCCCTGGATACGGCAGTCTCTAAATGGTCCATCCTTTCATCACAGCTACGAACTTTGTCTCTGTAACTCCTTCCATGGGTGTTTTGTTCCCAATTCTAAGAAGGGGCACAGTGTCCACACTTTGGTCTTCATTCTTCTTGAGTTTCATGCGTTTAGTAAATTGTATCTTACATCTTGGGTATCCTAAGTTTTGGGCTAATATCCACTTATCAGTGAATACATATTGTGTGAGTTCTTTTGTGATTGTGTTACTTCACTCAAGATGATGCCCTCCAGGTCCATCCATTTGGCTAGGAATTTCATAAATTCATTCTTTTTAATAGCTGAGTAGTACTCCATTGTGTAAATGTACCATAATTTCTGTATCCATTCCTCTGTTGAGGGACATCTGGGTTCTTTCCAGCTTCTGGCTATTATAAATAGGGCTGCTATGAACATAGTGGAGCATGTGTCCTTTTTACCGGTTGGACATCTTCTGGATATATGCCCAGGAGAGGTATTGCTGGATCCTCCGGTAGTACTATGTCCAATTTTCTGAGGAACCGCCAGACTGATTTCCAGAGTGGTTGTACAAGCTTGCAATCCCACCAACAATGGAGGAGTGTTCCTCTTTCTCCACATCCTCGCCAGCATCTGCTGTCACCTGAATTTTTGATCTTAGCCATTCTGACTGGTGTGAGGTAGAATCTCAGGGTTGTTTTGATTTGCATTTCCCTGATGATTAAGGATGTTGAACATTTTTTCAGGTGCTTCTCTGCCATTCGGTATTCCTCAGGTGAGAATTCTTTGTTCAGTTCTGAGCCCCATTTTTTAATGGGGTTATTTGACTTTCTGGAGTCCACCTTCTTGAGTTCCTTATATATATTGGATATGAGTCCCTTATCTGATTTAGGATAGGTGAAGATCCTTTCCCAATCTGTTGGTGGTTTTTTTGTCTTATTGATGGTGTCTTTAGCCTTGCAGAAGCTTTGCAGTTTCATGAGGTCCCACTTGTCAATTCTCCATCTTACAGCACAAGCCATTACTGTTCTATTCAAGAATTTTTCCCCTGTGCCCATATCTTCAAGGCTTTTCCCCACTTTCTCCTCTATAAGTTTCAGTGTCTCTGGTTTTATGTGAAGTTCCTTGATCCACTTAGACTTGACCTTAGTACAAGGAGATAGGAATGGATCGATTCGCATTCTTCTACATGTTAACAACCAGTTGTGCCAGCACCATTTGTTGAAAATGCTGTCTTTCTTCCACTGGAAGTTCTTAGCTCCCTTGTCGAAGATCAAGTGACCGTAGGTGTGTGGGTTCATTTCTGGGTCTTCAATTCTATTCCATTGGTCTACTTGTCTGTCGTTATACCAGTACCATGCAGTTTTTATCACAATTGCTCTGTAGTAAAGCTTTAGGTCCGGCATGGTGATTCCACCAGAGGTTCTTTTATCCTTGAGAAGAGTTTTTGCTATCCTAGGTTTTTTGTTATTCCAGATGAATTTGCAGATTGCACTTTCTAATTCATTGAAGAATTGATTTGGAATTTTGATGGGGATTGCATTGAATCTGTAGATTGCTTTTGGCAAGATAGCCTTTTTTACAATGTTGATCCTGCCAATCCATGAGCATGGGAGATCTTTCCATCTCATGAGATCTTTTATAATTTCTTTCTTCAGAGACTTGAAGTTTTTATTATACAGATCTTTCACTTCCTTAGTTAGAGTCACGCCAAGATATTTTATATTATTTGTGACTATTGAGATGGGTGTTGTTTCCCTAATTTCTTTCTCAGCCTGTTTATTCTTTGTGTAGAGAAAGGCCATTGATTTGTTTGAGTTAATTTTATATCCAGCTACTTCACCAAAGCTGTTTATCAGGCTTAGGAGTTCTCTGGTGGAATTTTTAGGGTCACTTATATATACTACCATATCATCTGCAAATAGTGATATTTTGACTTCATCTTTTCCAATTTGTATCCCTTTGATCTCCTTTTGTTGTCGAATTGCTCTGGCTAGGACTTCAAGTACAATGTTGAATAGGTATGGCGAAAGTGGACAGCCTTGTCTAGTCCCTGATTTTAGAGGGATTGCTTCAAGCTTCTCACCATTTACTTTGATGTTGGCTACTGGTTTGCTGTAGATTGCTTTTATCATGTTTAGGTATGGGCCTTGAATTCCTGATCTTTCCAAGACTTTTATCATGAATGGGTGTTGGATCTTGTCAAATGCTTTTTTCCGCATCTAACGAGATGACCATGTGGTTTTTGTCTTTGAGTATGTTTATATACTGGATTACGTTGATGGATTTCAGTATATTGAACCATCCCTGCATCCCTAGGATGAAACCTACTTGGTCAGGATGGATGATTGTTTTGATGTGTTCTTGGATTCGGTTAGCAAGAACTTTATTGAGGATTTTTGCATCAATATTCATAAGGGATATTGGTCTGAAGTTTTCTATCTTTGTTGGGTCTTTTTGTGGTTTAGGTATCAGAGTAATTGTGGCTTCATAGAATGAGTTGGGTAGAGTACCTTCTGTTTCTATTTTGTGGAATAGTTTGTGAAGAACTGGGATTAGATCTTCTTTGAAGGTCTGATAGAACTCTGCACTAAACCCATCTGGTCCTGGGCTTTTTTTAGTTGGAGGACTATTAATGACTGCTTCTATTTCTTTGGGGAATATAGGGCTGTTTAGATCATTAACCTGATCTTGATTCAACTTTGGTACCTGTTATCTGTCTAGGAACTTCTCCATTTCATCCAGGTTCTCCAGTTTTGTTGAGTATAGCCTTTGGTAGAAGGATCTGATGGTGTTTTGGATGTCTTCAGGATCTGTTGTTATGTCTCCTTTTTCATTTCTGATTTTGTTAATTAGAATGCTTTCCCTGTGCCCTCTAGTGAGTCTGGCTAAGGGTTTATCTATCTTGTTGATTTTCTCAAAGAACCAGCTCCTTGATTGGTTGATTCTTTGAATAGTTCTTCTTGTTTCCACTTGGTTGATTTCACCCCTGAGTTTGATTATTTCCTGCCGTCTATTCCTCTTGGGTAAATTTGCTTCCTTTTGTTCTAGTGCTTTTAGGTATGTTGTCAAGCTGCTAATGTGTGCTCTCTCTAGTTTCCTTTTGGAGGCACTCAGAGCTATGAGTTTTCCTCTTAGAAATGCTTTCATTGCGTCCCATAAGTGTGGGTATGTTGTGGCTTCATTTTCATTGAACTCTAAAAAGTCCTTAATTTCTTTCTTTATTCCTTCCTTGACCAGGGTATCATTGAGAAGAGTGTTGTTCAGTTTCCACGTGAAGGTCGGCTTTCTATTATTTATTTTGTTATTGAAGATCAGCCTTAGTCCATGGTGATCTGATAGGATGCATGGGACAATTTCAATATTTTTGTATCTGTTGAGGCCTGTTTTGTGACCAATTATGTGGTCAATTTTGGAGAAGGTACCATGAGGTGCTGAGAAGAAGGTATATCCTTTTGTTTGAGGATACAATGTTCTGTAGATATCTGCCAGATCCATTTGATTCATAATTTCTGTTAGTTTCACTGTGTCCCTGTTTAGTTTCTGTTTCCATGATCTGTCCATTGGTGAAAGTGGTGTGTTGAAGTCTCCCACTATTATTGTATGAGGTGCAATGTGTGCTTTGAGATTTACTAAAGTTTCTTTAATGAATGTGGCTGCCTTTGTATTTGGAGCATAGATATTCAGGATTGATAGTTCCTCTTGGAGGATTTTACCTTTGATGAGTATGAAGTGTCCCTCCCTGTCTTTTTTAATGACTTTGGGTTGGAAGTCAATCTTATCAGATATTAGAATGGCTACTCCAGCTTGTTTCTTCATACCATTTGCTTGGAAAATTGTTTTCCAGCCTTTCATTCTGAAAGTGTCTATCTTTTTCTCTGAGATGAGTTTCCTGTAAGCAGCAAAATGTTGGGTCTTGTTTGTGTAGCCAGTTTGTTAGTCTATGTCTTTTTATCGGGGAGTTGAGTCCATTGATATTAAGAGATATTAAGGAAAAGTAATTGTTGTTTCCTGTTATTTTTGTTGTTAAAGTTGGCATTCTGTTCTTGTGGCTGTCTTCTTGTAGGTTTGTTGAGGGATTACCTTCTTGTTGTTTCTAGGGCGTGGTTCCTGTCCTTGTATTGGTTTTTTTCTGTTATTATCCTTTGAAGGGCTGGATTCGTGGAGAGATAATGTGTGAATTTGGTTTTGTCGTGGAATACTTTGGTTTCTCCATCTATGTTAATTGAGAGTTTGGCTGGGTATAGTAGCCTGGGCTGGAATTTGTGTTCTTTTAGTGTCTGTATAACATCCGTCCAGGATCTTCTGGCTTTCATAGTCTCTGGTGAAAAATCTGGTGTAATTTTGATAGGCTTGCCTTTATATGTTACTTGGCCTTTTTCTCTTACTGCTTTTAGTATTCTATCTTTATTTAGAGCATTTGTTGTTCTGATTATTATGTGTCGGTAGGTATTTCTTTTCTGGTCCAGTCTATTTGGAGTTCTGTAGGCTTCTTGTATGTTCATGGGCATCTCTTTCTTTAGATTTGGGAAGTTTTCTTCTATAATTTTGTTGAATATATTTGCTGGTCCTTTGAGTTGAAAATCTTCATTCTCATCCACTCCTATTATCCGTAGGTTTGGTCTTCTCATTGTGTCCTGTATTTCTTGGATGTTTTGAGTTAGGATCTTTTTGCATTTTACATTTTCCTTGATTGTTGTGCCTATGTTCTCTATGGAATCTTCTGCACCTGAGATTCTCTCTTCCATCTTTTGTATTCTGTTGCTGATGTTGGTATCTATGGTTCCAGATTTCTTTCCTAAGGTTTCTATCTCCAGTGTTGCCTCATTTTGGGTTTTCTTTATTGTGTCTACTTCCCTTTTTAGGTCTAGTATGGTTTTGTTCATTTCCATCATCTGTTTGGATGTGTTTTCCTGTTTTTCATTAAGGACTTCTACCTGTTTGATTAGGTTATCCTGTTTTTCTTTAAGGATTTGTAACTCTTTAGCAGTGTTCTCCTGCAATTCTTTAAGGGATTTTTGTGCTTCCTCTTTAATGTCTTCTACCTGTTTAGCAGTGTTCTCCTGTATTTCTTTAAGTGTGTTATTAAAGTCCTTCTTGAAGTCCTCTACCATCATCATGAGATATGCTTTTAGATCCATATCTAGCTTTTCCGGTGTGTTGGGGTGCCCTGGACTGGGCGAAGTGGTAGTGTTGGGTTCTGATGATGGTGAGTGGTCTTGGTTTCTGTTAGTAAGATTATTACGTTTACCTTTCGCCATCTGGTAATCTCTGGGGTTAGTTGTTGTTGTTGTCACTGTTTAAAGATTGGAGCAGAAGCTGTGTTCCACTCACCAGCAGTCTTAAGATCCTGTGGTGGTTGTTGTGGGTAGCTGGCGAGTGTCAGCTGACCCTGCGCCCTAGCTACCCTGGTGCTTTTCTGACCGGAAGAGGCTTGTGGCCCTACTCAGGCCGGATTTCTGCCTCCCCAACCAAAGCAGTCTCAGGTCCCGCGTGATTGGACTGGAGCAGAAGCTGTGTTCCACTCACCAGCAGTCTCAAAATCCTGTGGTGGGGGTCGTGGGTAGCTGGTGGGTGTCAGCCGACCCTGCTCTCTAGCTACCCCGGTGGAAGAGTCCTGTCTCATTATTTCTTTAGGGAGAAAAATCTTTTAAATTCTTTCCTCTGGCTTGTTTTAAAAGAACAGCACACAGCTATTCATGACCTCATTCCCAAATACCCACTCTAGGTAAAAATTCATAAGAAATTTGTTCTAAGAAATTTGTTCGGAAACAGTTTGGGAAATTCAGTTGTTGTTGTTGTTGTTGTTGATGATGATGTTGATGATGATGATGTTAAATTGTTTGATTTCCTTTTTGGCTTTTGAGACTGTAACTTAATAACATTTCTCCCTTCCCTTTACTCCCTTCAAACCCTTCCATATACCTCTCCCGACTCTCCTCCAAATTCATGGCCTCTTTTCTCACCAATTGTTATTGCTTGCATGTGTGTGTGTGTGTGTGTGTGTGTGTGTGTGTGTGTGTGCATGTGCATATGAGTGATGTGTATAAAATTCCTAAAGATAACTTGTCGAGTCTGCATAATCTTGTCTATTTGTCTATTCTCAGAGCTGACTATTTGGAATTGAACAGTGAGTTGGTGTGTTCTTTCTGGAGAAGACCATCTCTCCTCCTCCCAGTTTTCCTCAGTTTCCTGGAGTTCTTTGTGTAGGGTTCAGACCTCAGGGGGGCTTTTCCTGTCCACCTTGGCATGTACAGTGCTATCATTTTGCTTCCACATACATTTGAATAATCATTTTGATAAGATTTATGGGTGTAGCTTTTCATATCATTATAGACACCATCTCACAGCAAGAGCCTCTACAAACTTCCCACCTCTTCTTCTGCAATGTTCCCTGGGCCTTAGACACATGGATGTATTATAAACGTATCCACTGGGGCTGAGCTCCGCAGTTCTGCATTTTGATTAGTTGTGAGTTCTGTAGTAGTCTCTATCTGTTGCAAAGAGAAGTTTGCTTTATGGGGAGTGGAGACTATCCTTACCTGTGGGCATAAGGGCAGTTATCATTAGGGTTTAGTTTGCTGGTTTAGTAAATTAGTAGTTGAGATTCTTGTCCAACGAGTGTGACTTCACTAGCACAGGGGAGGTAGCTGGGTTTCCAATACCAGACATGGTATCTCCCTTGTTAAGTGGGTGTTCAGTACAGTTAGACAGATGATGGGTACCCTACTGCACATTCAGCTTTATTGTGCCAGCTGGTTGTTGATATGACCCACAGGCATCATAACTTGTAGGACCATGGTTGCTTGCTTCACTCCTTCCTTTGGAAGCTTGCAGGGTGTCTTGTGGTACCATGAAACCTAGTCATTGGGTAGGGAACATTCCAGTAGTTCCAGTTCAGGGGTCACCGGGCCCTGATACTGAAGTACACAGTGTCTTCAGCAATGGAGACTTACCTTCCACCTCTGAGAGGTAACCAGGGGCAACAGCATTGAGCTGTATATTTTAGGAGTCTCTTGAACCATCCTGACTAACAACACAAAAGTGGGTATCTCATGCCTGGTATTGGGTTTTTGATAGGTGGTCTTTGGTTCTTGGAGGGAGCACTCAGTCCAAAATGAAGAAAGTTCATTAAAACTATTAATATAAATATGTGTATAGAGAATCATATGTATTATTTTTAGGTAAATAGTTAATATGATTCCTTGTGTCTTTTTCAGGCATTCATATTTTTACCTACCTGCCTCATCCCATGTATTTACCTCCTTCTCATTTTCTCTATCAGGTCACTTGTATCCTGTCATTCCCCTCCTCCCACGGTGGTTTCTTTTTTATCCTCATTAAAGATTCATCAAGTTATCCCCATCCATGCCCCCTCCTCATCCCCTCTGCCACCCTATTCCTCCTCCATCCACCTCCAATGTCTATCATATTTCCCCCTTTAAGGGAGAGGGCTGGGAAAGAAAACAGAAATCAGGGGGGTATCTCTGGGACTAGCCCAAGACCTGGAATGGAGAGGCTTCTGGGAGTATATTGGGGTGACCCTAGCTGAAATTCCTAGCAGTGGTGAATATGGGGACTGAAGTGGCCACCACCTGTAGCCAGACAGGGCTTCCAGTAGAGGGGAGGGGACATCAACCACTCACAGAATTTTGAGCCAAAATTTGTCCTGCCTATAAGACATGCAGAGATAAGGATAGAGCACAGATTGAGAAAACAGCCAACCAATGACTGGTCCAGCTGGAGACTCATGTCATGGAAGAGAGTCAGCCCCTGACACTATTTATGATACTCTGCTATGCTTGCAGACAGGAGACTAGCAAAACTGTCTCCTGGGAGGCTTCATCCAGCAGCTGGAAACAGATGCAGGGATCCACAGCCAAACATTAGGCAGAGCTCCAGGAGTCATGTAGAAGAGTAGGGGATAGGATTGAGTGAGTCAGAGAGGTCAAGGACACCACACAAAGACCTACAAAGGCAAACAACCTGGGCCTATGGGGGCTTACAGAGACTGAACCATCAACCAAAGAGCATTCAGAAGACATATTTGTAGCAAATGTGCAGCTTGGTCTTCATGTATGTTCCCTAACAATTGGAGCAGGGGCTGTCTCTGACTCTGTTGCCTGCCACTGGATCCCCTTCTTGTAGCTGAACTACAACTATGGCCTCAGTTGGAGAGGATAATCCAGCTGTGACTTGATTTACAAGGTCAGGGTGGTACCCAAGGGGGCTTCCTCTTCTCTGAGAAGAAGGAGAGGGGGTATTGGGGGAAGGGACTTGTGAGAGTGGGACTAGGAGGAGAGGAGGGAGGAATAGCTGTGGCTGGAATGTAAAGTGAATAAATAAATACATAAATGTAAGAAAAAATGCCAGATGATCATTAAAGCATTTGTGAAATAAAATGAGAAAATTTTCATATAAATAAAAATGTTCTCCAAGTGTTTACTATAGGTCAGGCATTCTCAGATGGGCTTCTTGCCCCTCACTGTACCAATAATTGTAGCCACTAAGAAAACTCCAACTCTTACACAACCTTGACAGATACAAAACTACACCAGCTACAGAAAGCCATCAGTTCAATTCCCAGAGCAAAGGGAACATTTTCTTTTTTAACATTTTTAATTGGATATTTTATTTATTTACATTTCAAATGTTATCCCTTTTCCCAGTTTCCTCTCTGGAAATCCTCTATCCCATCCCCCACTTACCCTGCTTCTATGAGGGTGCTCCCCTACCCACCTACCAACTCCTGCCTCGCTGCCCTAGAATTCCTCTACACTGGGACATCCAGCCTTCACAGGACCAAGGGCTTCCCTTCTCATTGATGCCAGTTAAGGTCCCTTAGCTCCTTCAGTCCTTCCCCGAACTCCTTCATTGGGGTCCCTCTGCTCAGTCCAATGGTTGGCTGCAAGCATTCACATCTGTATTGGTCAGGATCTGGCAGTCTCTCAGGATATAGCTCTATCAGGCTCCTTTCAGCAAGCACTAATCTTGGCATCCACAATAGTGTGTGGGTTTGGTGCCTGCATGTGGGATGGATGCCCAGGTGGGGCAGTCTCTGGATGGCCTCTCCTTCAATCTCGGCTCCACTCTTTGTCCCTGTATTTTCTTTAGACAAGAGCAATTCTGGATTAAAATTTTGGAGATGGGTGGGTGGTCCCATCCCTCAGCCAGAGGGCCTTGCCTAACCTCTGGATATGCTCTCGACAGGTTCTTGAAAGGGAACATTTTCAAACTCCTCATTATTCCGTAATCAACTCCATGTCGGCATCACTGCCAAATTGTGTGCTTGAGCAGTTCATAAAGTCACAGACACCCTCCAAGGACAGAGGAAGGAATGGTGTTGAATAAATGTTAGGTTCATTCTTCTTGTTATGTGAATTATTTTAGAATCAAAATACTGATTAAATACATATACTCATAAAAACATGTCTGCATACACACACACACACACCAAAATAGGAAAAAAAAATTCTATGACCTCAAAGTGGGCACAACTTATATCTCCCTATCTCATATCCTTTCAATGTTTCCAAAGCTTACCTCACTCCCCAAAGTATGTACTGGCTTTCTTCACAGGCTGATGACTCAAGTGAGGCAGGGTGTCCTCAGTTCTCAGGACTTCTCTGTCACTTAATGGCATTTGACTTTATTCAAATAACTAGAAGATAGGCCTGAAACATGACTTGCTCAGTAATATTCCACAAACTCTCCTAGAAATTAAAACTTTAAATTAGTCTATTGCCAGTCTATCACCCATTCAAAGACTGTGAACCAGGAGCTTGGATGATGGCTCAGTTGGTTAAGGTACTTGCTGCAAGCATGAGAATCTGAGCTCAGATCCCAATAACATTCATAAAATTTAGTGGGCCATGCTGACGCCGATGAGGACACAATACAGATACATACATTGACCAGCTAATTTAAATGGGTCAATAAGATTCTCATTCTGTGAGAGGCCATGCTTCACAAGACATAATAGATAGTGACTGAGAAAGACATACCAACATTGACCTCTCCACATTCATGTGCGCACACACACACACACATACACAAATGTGAGCCATTGCACATTTTGGATGATACTTTAATTTTTGTAGCGTGTTTTGTTTAGAAACTTGTGGGGCATGAAGCATTCTCTTTGGATTCCTACCACAGCTGTCCAATAGAAGTATAATTTTCTATTTCCCCCTTATGGATATAGGCACTTGCTCAGAAAGGAAAACTTACTGCCCCAACCATTTATAAAATCAAAGGTCAAAACCAGTTTTCAATTTCTTCAGCAAATATTTATAAGTACTGCAGAGATTGCTACCACCAAAATAAATTAAAGTCCCGCCCATTGGGAGTTATGATATAAAATGAGAAGACAGAAAATAAACTAAATAAGCTCATTATATAACGTAGAAGTAGCAAGGAGGACCGTGTAAATCACCAAGCAAGAACTTTATGTCTGTGCTTCCGAAATGGAGGTCTCTTGAAATTTTAAGCACGGAAGGAAAATATTTGTAAGAAAATGGTTTTGAAAGAATTGGGTGAGTGTGTCATGTCAAGAGCAGGGGAGAAGACAGCAAGCTGTCCAAGAAGGAAATTAGGGTCAAAGACAGTGAAACAAGAGCTTCCTGGCTTGTTTGAGGAGCAACATATCGAGTACCTTTTAACTTGGTAAACTTTACTATATGTAAATATGTGTATATACAATTATAGTTGAGGCTTTAAGAATTAAATGTTAGTATCCCAGATGGAGTGTAGATAATGCAAGAACTGACATTGAGAAAGCTCCTGTGGGTCCCAAAGGAAGAAAGTTAGCTACAGCAGACAGAAAAGTCAAACTGGATGAAGGTAATAGATAGGCTGTGCTTACTCCCCAGCTGTGGAAAGAGCCATTTAGGGTGGTCCTGCACCTCCCAAACATGGCTAACCTCCATGTCTGCCAGTTTTCATCATCTGCGCTGTTATGGAAAGGCAGTGATATTGGGCAGACACTATCGATAGCCATGGCAACCTCTAAATCACCTTGTAGGCAAAACTCTACCAGCAGGTCCCTGACAGGAGAGCCTATATGAAAGCAGAAGAGCTGTCCCTGACCCTCACCTGCTGCAGCACCAGGCCCTGCTCCTTACCTGGACAGCACAGTAGTGCTGACCCTGATGGTGGAGGGTGGAGGTGAGCTGGCCCCAAGAATGTGAGCATGGGAGAGCTTGCTCTGCCTCTTGTCTGCTGGGCAGTTGTGAGGATGAGAAAGAGACACCCTCCCTCATTCCTTGCCATCTATGGCAAGCAAGAGAACTGGGCTCAAGGTCATCAGAGTGGGAGAACTCTCCCTGCCTTTCACCTGGTACAGCACTCAAGAGAGTGGGCCCTGCATCTCACTTGGGCAGTGTAGACTTGGCCCTGGTAGTGGGAGTTTCTGGTGAGCAATCTCCAAAGACATGAGAGCAAGAAGGACAATGGGCTGATCAGCTCAGATACCTCCCAGGCCCAGATACAGATTTTTGAATTGGCCCAACCCAACATCTACCCCATCAATAAACTGCTTTAGTGCATAAAGGGGTCAGTCCTACAGATTCAAAAATTATTCTCAGTGAGATTCCAGTACTGATAGAGTAGTAGAAGCTAGAGACCTTGTACCAGACCAGCAAATCATTGCAATGAACATTTGCAAGCGAAGAAGTATGGACAAAAGGGTATACTGTGAGACACACTGTAGCACACTATAGCCTTCACAATGAGATTTGTTTTTTCTCTGGTGCAGGGGAGGTTGCTAGGGTGGAAGGCAGGTATGAGGAAAAGAGGAGATGAATGGAATTGAGGGGCATAATCTGAAATAAGAACCCATAAAAAGTTTTTAAAAGAATAAAAACAGCAATAAATGTCTACTAGCAATAGCAGCCCAGCACCTGAAGAAATACATCTATGGGCCCAAGCTTATGAAGGAGTATGAATGGTGTTTTAACTAAGACAATCAAAAACAAATAAACATGACAGTCTGACATTAAAGGCTTGAGAGGAATTTTTAAAACCCTAAGAAGGTTTGAAATGTCACACAAAGCCAACAGCTCAAAGTTTAAGAGTGTTGGTTGAAACACTTATAGCAATGTTTAAAAAAAAAAAAAAGGTCGTTTGTTTAAGAAAAGAGACAAGACAAAAATAAGATTTAAAAGGTTGTCTTAATTTGGGTTTTATTACTGTGAAAAGACACCACAACCAAGGTAAGTCTTATAAAGTCAAACATTTCATTGGAACTAGTTTACAGTTTCAGAGGTTCAGTCCACTATCATCATGATAGGAAGCATTGCAGCATGCAGGCAGACATTGTGCTGGAGGAGCTGAGAATTCACCAGCCAGGAGGCAGCTCTCTTCTGCACTGTCAGAGTTTGAGCAATAGAAGTCCTCAAAGCCTGCCCACATGGTGGCACACTACCTCCAACAGGGTCACACCTATTCCAACAAGGCTGTGCCTCCTAATAGTGACACTGCCCATGGGCCAAGCATATTCAAACCACCACAAAGAGTAAAATAAAGAATCTTAAATACAAGAAAAACTGAAAGCAACAACAGATTCAAATAATTAAAAATACAGATAATACCTTTTATAAACACTAGGAGAATAAAATAAACTATGTAACTGGTTAGAAAATATCTCTAATACAAAACACAAGGAAAGCCAAGTGCAAGCTGAATGCTAGATAGTGAGTCTCTACATTTGATTATTCATGTCTGAAAATCAGAACCTCTTTGCAAAGACCACCAAGTCTTCATGTGGGAAATCCAAGCAGTCAGAGCTCTTATTATGATCAATGTCACCTGAATTCTCTAGGCTCTGTGCTCAACCTCATCTAGACTCATCTGACATTCACCAGTAAATATGGGGGTCAGGAATACTTACGTGGCCAGTTTCCCAAGTGTAGCCCTGGACCTCTGTCCTCTCCCAGTCTCCAAACCTGCTGAATACAGTTGACTGATCTGACTGCCATTTTCACATGGTGCCATTACAAGACGCGTCTATCAGAGATGCTCAGCATCTTAAGGGCCCTAACCCCAAGCAATATTCACCACAAGGAGAGTTATAGAAGCTAAGGAAAATGGTTTCAGAGTAGCAACAGGAAAAAAAAAATTATTTTGAAAGGAAAAAAAAAAAAAAGGAATACAACACACACACACACACACACACACACACACACACACACAAGTGTCTCAACCATGTATGGTGGACTCCATATAAACAAAACACACAGCACCATCTTGAGTCAGCCACATGATGTCATCAGTCTCTTCTCATTAGCAGTCAGGAAATTTAAATCACAATGGCTTGGTATTTTTGGCCATATCAGCATTTGACATATCTGATTTCAAAACACTATGGTTATTAGACTCCAAAGATTAAGCTATTTTATCTCTCTGCCATAGCTACAGTCTAAAACAACCCCAAAAAAAGCTGTTCTGTTGTTAGGGATTTCCAAAGACTGGTTTTACAGCTCCCCTCCATGATCATGTCAACATTTATTGTTTATATTGCCAGAAAATATTTATTGAGGAAAGAATAATGAAAAATGAAAGAGAGCAAACCTTGTCTGTAAAGATAGGAAAGAAAAAAAGAAGGGGAGAGAGAAAGAGAGGGGGGGAAGAGGGAGGGAGGAAGGGAGGGAGGGAGAAAAATGAAGAAAGGAAGGAAGGAAGGAAGGAAGGAAGGAAGGAAGGAAGGAAGGAAGGAAGGAAGGAAGGAAGGAAAGAGGGGAAGAGGGGAGGAGGGGAGGAGGGGAGGGAGGGGGAGGGAGGGAAGAAGGAAGGAAGGGAGGGAAGGAGGAAGGATTATAGTTGAATCTAATATTTTCCTCTAAATAACAAAATACATGCTCTAATGACAGCTGTAAAACCCATGGCAGCCACTGTGCACACGCTGCAGACCAGGTCCAAGCCTCAGCCATTAAATTCCTTCTTCTCCAGCTGATCCTCATGAGATGACAGGGAGTCAACTCAAATAAACCTTGCATCACAAAGAACTCCAGCCCGATACTAAATTTATGCAAAACAGATTTGTACAATATTTTAGAATGCCAAACAAGCTACAGATTAGCCTGTTGAAATAGTCTCAGTTATGAATTCTGTATACCTTACATGGTAAATATTTAAGTTTCATTTTTATGTATTAAAGGCTAATCAGATTGCTTGAACAACAGTAACACGTTCATAGGCACCTGAGATGGGGGTTGGGGGATGTCTAAGAGGAAAAAAAATTGAACAGAAATAACTTTTAGTAGACTGTGTTTTAGAAACAGATTTGAGTCAAAAATGATTAGGTTCTAATACCAAACTTGCATGAATCCAACATATATATCCCTCCAATCTGAATGAATATCCCTCCAATCTGTAGGTGTCATCACACAGATGCCTCTGTGAAACACAAGGCTTGATCTTCAAGAGCTATGTGATGGCAGCCTTGTGGTTCCTTGGTCAAGTCATACACAACTGTGGAAGCAGAATTTTTATTTATTTATTTATTTATTTATTTATTTATTTATTTATTATCCTAGCCAAAGTTTCTCCTCCCTCTTCTCCTCTCAGCCAGTCCAATCCCCCCATCTACTCTCTTTCAGAAAAGGGAGGCCTTTCACAGATATCAACCAGCCTTGCCATATAAAGATGCAGTAAGACTAGGCACCTCCTCTTCCATTAAGGCTCGACAAGACAACCCAGTAGGAGGAAAGAGTCCCAAAGGCAAGCAACAGAGTCAGAGAGAGCCCCTGCTCCCACTGTTAGGAGTATTACAAGAAGACCAAGCTACTCAACTGTAACATGTACGGAGTGTCTAGGTCAGGCCTATGCAGTTGCCCTGGGGGCAGTTCAGCCTCTGTGATCCCTTGTGGACTCCGGCTAGTTGATTCTGTGGTTTTTTCCTTGTAGTGTGGAAAGAAGGAATTTTTAAGAGGAAGACCTGTGTACTTCCACTCAATCTGCATGTGTAAGTCCTTTCATGCAATAATACAACCTGCTTTTGCTAAATGCTACTTTTCTTTACTACTTTTGAAAGAACCAAAGAGCAGCCATGGATACAGCTCCTACATTTTCAAAATGCTCCCCAGACATGGAAGCTCCCACCTATAATCACAGCACGCCACAGCCAACGCAGGAGGATTTCAATGAGTTTGAGGCCAGCCAGCCTGGACTACATGGAAAGACTGCCTCAGACAAACAAGCAAAAACTGTGAACAGATTCAAACAAAAAGACCAGCTTGAACATTTATAGTAAAGTGAAGTTGTTGTGAACTACAATAATTTATAAACTTTTGTTTGGAGATGGATCATATGACCTAATCAAGAGGGGATAGTGACAAAGGCCATTTCTGGAATCAGTCACTCTTTATGCTAACACTATTTTAATTTTGGTAACTGTCATATGTTTATGTGAGTTTTGTGATAATAGATTGTAAGGATTCAAAAAGTATAACTTTGTGGTTACAAGATTTTCACATGAGGATTAAAGTTTCAAAATATGTGGTAAATTGCACAATACCCATCTAAATGAAATATAAAATATTTAAATGTTCAAATCACTCAATTTATTATTTATCTCTAATTGTACTATTTTTTACATTTTCATGTATTCTTAAAATTATGCACTTTTAAGAAAATTGTTAACAATTCATTTGTATTTACATACATTACTTCAAACCATGTTATTAACCAACATACATACCCAATATATTTATTCCTTAAATAAAATCATAGTGAATTGTATAGAAGTATAATCTTCATCAATAAAAGCTCAAATATCTTCATCAATTAAGATATTTTAAATGGGGTTGGTGAGATTGCTCAGTGGTTAAGAGCACTGACTGCTCTCCCAAAGGTCCTGAGTTTAATTCCCAGCAACCACATGGTGGCTCACAACCATCTACAATGTGATCTGATGCCCACTTCTGTTATGTCTGAAGACAACTACAGTGTATTCATATACATAAAATCAATAAGTCTTTTTTTAAAAGATATTTTAAATGTCTAAGCATAGCATGGATTCATGTTCTAGTTACTTTGTTTGCTTTTAAGATAAGGTCTCATCTATTCCAAGGCTACCTCAGGTTTTCTATTTGTGGTGCTTTGGATTATGAGGACCCTCATAGGCTCATATGTTTGAATGGTTAGTCTTCAGTTGGTTTGAATTAGGAAATGTGGCCTTATTGAAGGAGCTGTGTCCCTGGGGGCAGGCTTTGAGGTTTCATGAAACTCAAGACACTCCCAAAGTGTCTCTCTCTGCTTTTTTTAGCTTTCTCATTTTGAGAAACTGTCCAGTCAATGTTTCCAGAATGCTCCAAGCATCACTATATTTTTAATTTTCAACAGCGACACAGTGATACTTAGCATCTTTTCTAGACAGTGTAAGTAACATCACTATTTGACCATGCTATATTCGTTCCAGTGACAGCATTTATATCTTTGTAAAGCTGGGCTCTCATAAATTATCAGTTGAAATTTGGTGCAAAAGGAAAAGTCATATGTTCATTCTTGATGCAAATTCATGATTTATGCAGTGCTCAACAGGCAAGCACATCCCACTAATAGCTGTAGTTTTCTGAGAGTGAGATAAGAATTTTAATACTGATTCAACTTTGTATATTCTATTGTCAAGTGACTATGAAGTTCCTGGGACTCAAGGACTTACGGTTTTAAACACAGCAGACTAATAACGGAAACTTTTAGTTGTATGATTTATTAGTGAGTGTCATGTACCATAATGAAGATAGCATTAGCTGAAAAAGCTTATGAATCTCTGACCTCCCCTCTCTGTGATATATTTTCCTCATCTGTAAAATTAATACTGCCCAGAGTTTTTGCTGGAGTATATGGTGCATGTGAAAGCATCTGGCATTGTGACTACTAAATTTCAATTTTTAATTGTCATGGATCATTAATTGTAATTTTCATTTTTGTAATATTACATGAAAATATTTTTATTTTATTGCTATCCCATTTCAAGTGCATGACTGTATTTATGTATGCACATATGTATGTATGTGAGGGCAAAGGACAATTATTGTCCTTTCTCAAGCACTGCCTGTTTATTGCTCCTTGGTTTGGTTTGGTTTGGTTTGGTTTGACTTGGTTTAGTTTGGTTTGGTTTGGGGTTTGTTTGTTTTATTTTGTTTGACAAAGCATCTCACTGGCCTGGGGCTCACCAATTAGCTCAGTGAGGGCTGGAGATCCACATAGCTCTACTTCCTCACTGGGACAGTCTGTTCACACACCATGCTTGACTTTTGTTTGTTAGTTCTAGGGGCCAGACCTTGATCCTCTTGCTTACAACATAAGCATTTCACTGATTGAGCCATCTCCCTGCCCTGTATTGCCACTTACTTACCTCATATTAAAAGTAAACCAGTTTCTCTGACCAGCCACACCTGAGATGCTCACAATTATAAACACAAACTACAGCACAAAATAAAATGTCTTATGAATTATCAAATTATACTACAATATGTTCTCCATAGCTTTAATATTTACATGACATTTGTAATAGATAATTCCTATCTATAATGGATAGAAACTCTGCTGAACAAAATACATCACTTTAAAAAATAATCCTCTACTTTTGTAAAAATTCATTTTAACTGAATCAGATTTCATGCCATTATCACTATATCCTAAAGCATTATAGCAATGATAGATGGTTGGCGGGTTGTGGAATTGCCTTGTGAAATTCTTTGTTATTTCAGTGAGAATAGTGTCAAATAAAACCTTCAGTGTAGAAGCTGGTGGTTTGTAGCTTTAGGCTCACTTTGGTAAGTGATTTCAAATCAGAAGACTTCTCCAATTATCAACTTATTTCCTCAAAAATGACAGGAAACAAATTTTAAAATATCAGAAGTTGTTGATTGTGTTTTACATCTTATTGGTGTAGTGCAGATATATTTTGTGCTGGTTAGTTTTAACTGTCAATTTCACACAACATAGAACCACTTGGGAGGAGAGTTTTTGTGAGAAATTATCTAGGATAGGCTGGCCTGTGGGCATGTCTGTAGGAGAACATCTTGATTGTCACTATATTAATATAGGAAGTCCCAACCTACTGCAGGTGGTAACATTTCCTAGGCAACGGGTTCTGAACAATACAAAAAAGCAAAAAGTCAGCTCAGAGCAAACAAGCAAAGATACATACATATTCTCTTTGTTCTTTTCTCTGGGTGTTAGATGACTAGCGGCTTGAGTTCCTGTCTTGACTTTTTCCAAAATGATGCACTACAACCTGGAATTGTATACCAAACACATCCTTTCCTTGACCAAGTTGGGGTTTACCAGGCTATTTGTCACAGCAACAGAAATAAAACTATAACATAATTGTACTGAGAAGATAAAACTACCAAATCTGGCAATCCTCAGAAACAGCATAAGACCACGTGTCCCTGGATGAAAAGAGAGAAAATGTTCTATTACTATAGTAAATATAATTATCCATGAATATAACTTTAATGGTAGACTTATTAAATAAAGATCATCAATGAACAATATTAAATAAATTATGTACTGAAACCTCTTAATTTCTCAGCTATCAAATGAAAATTATAATATTCATCTTTGGGACTGTTATAAAAACTGAGTAGTTTATTAAGTAGTTTATCAAAATGTTTAGAATGGTGTCATAATAACAATAGCGAGCCTTATAGAGATGCTGAGAATCACACTGATAACAGTTTTTGACAAAGATAAATACTTAAGTTCTTTTAACCAAACAATAATTTAGGGGTATCTATGAGTATCTCTATTTTTTTTCCGGTAAAGTAACTGAGCCTCAAAGGATTGACTAAGCTGCTAGATAATCTGGAAGGAAAACCAAAGTAAAACTTAAAAAGCATTCCAGTTTCATGGTATAATTGACTTCAAATGACAGCTGTCAGCTCTAAAGGTAAAAAGGCATACAAGGAAAAAAAGGTGGGGAAAAGCTACCCAAGTACAAAAGAGTCTGTAAGAACCAAAATATCTGCCTGGACATCTTAACATCTCCAGTAGAAAACCATTTCCTTGACTCAGTTTCTTTATTCTTTCTTTCCTCTATGGCTGCGTGTTTACCGACATTCCCAGTCAGAGCCTGCTCTTTGTCTCCATCAAACCAAACCAGAGGGCAGCTTTCCTAAACAGAGTTCTCCTGGCTACTCCGTGTACTAGTTTCACATTCATCCTCATTCATTAGAATCATCTGTAGAGCTTCTATAAGCATTATCGATCTAAACATCTTTACACAGAATGCCCTAGGATAGAGTACAGAAGCATCAACATCAGTTGCCCCTCTCAAACCCTAGCTTGTTGCCCGACTGAGATCTGTCAGCTCCCGTAAACTGGTTATGATCTCATCACACTTGGCTGCTCAAGCCTGTGAAGAACCTAACACCACTCTGGGTAATCTCCCTTGAAGTGTATTGACACCATTGTCGCGGCTCAGCACCGTCTTTCCCTCTTCTAAAAATCTCGATCATCTTTACTGTTGGCTCATACCTTCCTACTTAAGATGAATTGTCACATTGTCTTACCTTCCAGAAACCTCCATACTCATCTGGATCACCTATGTGCTCAGGAGTCCTTCTCCCTGTATTTATTATACAAGCTTTTTATTTCTGTGTTCTCTGAATCTCCCATATCCTCGACAGGACTTTACCAAGCTCCAGTTTTAGTAGCAAAGGAGTGAGTGATATTTTATGCCACTCTTGTTTGCTTTCTCACTTCTGCTGTGCTATGGTTGCTCGATAGTCCCAAGTTGTGGCTATTGTGCTCTTATGCTTGGATTTTGTTATTTGTAAGAAATTAAAAATGCAAGCAACCACTTGAAGGCATGAGACCAGAAACAAAGAAAGGAGAAAAGTTCTGCACTCACACATTGACTGAAATGGAGATCACGTGATGAGACAGTTTGTCCAAGAAGATGAGAAGCCAGGTCAATCAGCAGTGGAGTAAAAAAAAAAAAAAAAATCCCATCAGAAAACCCATCATAAAAGCAATGATGCTGCTTACAGGCAAATAAACATCTAGTAAGCATAGAGAAAACAGGTCCATTTTCTCCACATAAGAGTGTTCAGTTTGCTTCTTTGAAGACAGCAGGCGTTGCTCTTCTTTTGTGTGTTTTTGATATGCGTTGATAGTTTCAGAAACATGAGCAACTGATAACAGGATTCAGCTGAAAAATTATCTCTGTACAGACTGTGAGTTTTAGAAAGCAAAGGAACTTTTATCTCTATGTCCCTGGCACACAACACAGGTCTGGCTTGTGTGCATTAAATAAATGAATGCCCTATGAAGAGAAGACAGACTCAAAGAAGGACAACCTCTGTTCTGACACCATTGTTAGAATTACAGGCACCACCGAAGCGGGCCAGAACAAGGGAGCAGACAGAGTTCACTGTAGTAACGTCCACACTTCAGGACTTGGTCCAAAGCCAGTCAGCAATGAAGAGGCTAATGATTTCTAAGCTCAAAAAATACTATACAAGGATATCTTTATAGAAAATTAATTCCACAATCATAATTCTTGCAATTCCTTATTATCTCCTTTTAAAATATCACTTTGCTCAATGTTATAAGGACAGGTAATAATTGATAAGTTTTATTAAACAGCTTATTTGACCAAATAGAAAACTCACAAGAATGTGAGAGAATATTTAAAATGTATGAAATTTTTAAAGTGGAGTATTTTTATAAAAGCCAAAATTGTTGATCTATGCAAAGGAACAGAGAGGAGAATAATAATAGCCACCAAATTCCAGAGAAGATGAGATTTGGGGTTGAAAAAGTTAGATCAATAGTTAGAAAGGGAGAGGAAGAATGGTGTTCTGTAGTACCATTGATTACCTAAAGCTTACAGCACTTAATATATATTTCAAAATTCCTTTTTTTTTTTGTCTTTTTTTTAATTAGGTATTTTCCTAATTTACATTTCCAATGCTATCCCAAAAGTCCCCCATACCCTACCCACCCACTCCCACTTTTTGGCCCTGGCGTTCCCCTGTACTGGGGCATATAAAGTTTGCAAGTCCAATGGGCCTCTCTTTCCAGTGATGGCCGACTAGGCCATCTTTTGATACATATGCTAGAGTTTTGGAATGTGCCAACACAACACAGTAATGGACATGATAGTAGCCCTAATTGGATCATTCCACATCATATGTATGGACCAAGTTATCACAATGGACCCCATAGATATATCCCATTGCTATGAACTCATTAAAAGCATTAGAAATATTTTTTTCTCAAAAGAGGATGAGCATGTCCAGAAAATACTGCGGGTTTCTCTGAAGACGGGGAGGGAACATACTCTGGAGGCAGTGAGGCACACAGAGCAGGCCATGCAGTGCACTCTCCCTGCACTGTAAGGCACAGGAGGCAGAAAAGAATTGCTATTAGGTGTCCTCAGGGACAGCAGAGAGCTAATACTGGCATGACATTGTCTACTTGCAAATGCTTTTACATGTCACTCAGTGAACTAATGAGAGTCTATTAACACCACAGGATTTTATATCACTAAAGTTATCTGTTACAATTTTTTTTCCCTTTTGTGAGATGTGCTAACCAATATGTTAGAGTTAAAATAAATGCAAGTTCAGTAGAGTTTCATATCACAAAGATTCAGAGGCTGATGTCAAAAAATAAAAATGAGCTCAATAACCAAAAAAATAAGTATCTATTCAATAAATTGTTATAATTAAATACATCTATTTGATGCGGTAGAAATCAAACTATTTTTCACATTTTTACGTTAGTGTGCATTTTAATTATTTGACCTTTGGAACTTGGAGATCCTCCAGTGGCCATTCAGTCTTCATTTTATGCTTCCAAGCATCTGGTACAAAGTGACTTCTCCATCCACATGTTTAATCATTCTTACAGCATCCGGCAATTTGTCATAGGCACCTACCTCCAGGACAAAGGTATTTCCCATTGTTACCCCTTATCCAGATGGATAATATTGAACTAAAATAATCACCAAGGATTTAAACATGAGGAGATACATTTTGCAAAATTTTTTAAAACAGGGATGTAGGTGTAAGTACCATAGTACCTAGAGCTATCCTCCACTGAGAAAGCCGGCTTCCCTTAGGAGAGCATGAATGTTATAAGCACCTATGTTTTCCATTATTCCTTATTTCTCACCTTATATGCTATTATTGACTTACCCCACAAACTCACAGGTAACACAAATGCAATTTTTTGTTTTCCTTAAGTCAAGTCTACTTTAATTTTAGCTCATTTAAATTCTCCATTCCCAGGTGGTGGTCGTGGTGGTGGTGGTTGTGGTGGTGGTTTGGGGTTTTATTTAGTAGATTTTTTTTTTGAGGCTCCAGTTATGGGTGTTTGAATTCTGCCCTCCCTGCCCACCATCCCATCCCTCATCAGCCCACACATACATCACTGAGACAACACTCACTCCTGTTTCCTGTCTCTCTCAGGTCTTGCTTTCTGCACATTATTCTAAATGACCCAGCTATCATCTGAGCCATGCTCACTAGGACCCTTTTGCACAGATTCATAGAGCAGTGCTCTCTCAGTCTCTCTCTCTCTCTCTCTCTCTCTCTCTCTCTCTCTCTCTCTCTCTCTCTCTCTCTCTCTCTCTCCCTCCCTCCCTCCCTCCCTCTCTCCCATCCCTGGACTCTAAGCTTGAAACATGGAAATTGATCCCTTTCTGATATCGCTATGCAGATCTCTCCTGTCCTGTCTCCAGTTTGACATATCTCAGAAGCAGTGGCTACAAATTCCTTCTCTACTAGACACAACTCTATCAGCAACTTCAAACCTAGAGAAAAGTTTGCTCTATCCAGTTAAAACACTCCCCCTCCTTTGCTTTGAGAGTCAGAAAAGCATTTTCTCTAGCAAATGTTTTTTGCTTCAAAGAATATCTAATAAAATCTCCTCAGTGGGACTCGGGCTTTGAGAAACACAAAAACCCAATATCCAGGCTCCTTCATTCTGTCCTTATCTCTGTCTGCTAAGATAAAAGACTGGCTGTTAATCATTTTTTACCGCTGCCCAGCATGTCTTAACCATTTAAAGCAATGTATTTTTCAGTTTTGGGTATCATTATACAAATAATTTTATTTTTTTCAGTGTGTTTTCATACTTATTTAGTCTCCAACAAAATGTTTTAAGTTGTGTGTATATGTACAGATATAATAGAAAGTTCTTTGATTATTCACATATTTATAGAATGACTAAGGAGTTTAAAGCATTTAACTTCTCTATAATTATGTTCTCAGTGATAGACAAGAAAAGTACAGCAATCCATCCTGAAGGAAATGAGTTTCCTGGTGTCCTCTGAGACTCACAGGATGTAATTCACAGTTCCTGCACAGTCTTCAGGTTTGTTAATTTATAATATATTCACATAGTAATGGAAATGGCCTCGAGAGAGAACTGCATATGTTCATGACTTTGGAGGATACAGTTTTAAAATCTAATTAATGGTTTCATTAATAATTACAGAATATTATAGGCTGGTTAGCGCACTTCCTGAGATGCAAATAGCCCATCTTACACAGAAATTGAGTAGTAAGTCTGTTTTTAATATGTTCACTTTTTATTAAAAGAATACATTGAGAAGGCTATTTAGCAAGGCATAGAATGGAATCACTAGTTCAAATCTAAAAGCATTTGACTGTCATGATGTCTTCTCCTCATCCCAGTGATATTAAGTGCTAACTGGATATTAGAAATACCTTAATGCCCATGCTGAGATCTATAAAATACAAAATCTGCAGGAATTTTGTTTTAATTGATTTGAATGAGGTACTTTTAAAAACACTCGAGGTGGTTTCAAATGTGCAGCCTGCGTTGAGTGCCACACTGTGTTTACATTGCTCTTGAAGTTGGACTTCCATGGCTGATAGGCCTACTTCCATAATTACCTCCCCAGAAATCCATGATCTCATAACCTTCTTTTGATCAGTGGCATCTGTGATCTTAGCAAATAGTATATAGCTAAATGCTGGGATGGCTTTTCATTATCTCAGTCTTAGCTGGTTTAGCAACAGGAAACTTTCCACCTTGAAGAACCAAATAGCTATATTATGACCATCCTATGAAAAGTGCCTTGTGATAAAGTATTCCAGTTGGCCTTCAGCCATTGGCCAAGTGAGAAGCCAGGACCTCCATGATGCAGTTGCAAGGAAATAAACTCCGCTGGCTTCCATGGTAGCCTGGGAAGGTATTTTGACCTCCACAACCACAGGGAGTCCTGCTCACACCTTGTTTTCAACTTCATGAGATCCTTGTTGATCCAAAAAGAAGAAGGTCAAAAGACAGAAAATGAGGAAGATAACAAATGCTTGAGCAGTGGGCACACTGGGCTGATCAGATCTCTGACCCATGGAAACTGAGAAAATAAGTTTTGTTTCAACCTTCTAAAGTCATGCTAACTTACTACATAAGGAAAAGAAGCATGTATTCTCTCCCTATCTCCCCCACATTCAAACCATTACCATCACCACACAAGTAACAAAAGTTCCTTGATTATAAAATCATAAGTGTCCACAAAAATAGACATATATTTTTATGGGTGAACCTACATATACATTTCAAAGCTAGGGTCTTATACAGTATTATCAGCACTGTGCTTGCTTCACTCAGGAGCACCTCAGAGGTTCCCCCAATACAGCTCTGACACCATCTTTTAATGTCTGCAGAATATTCAGGGTATAAATATGAGATGATTAGCATTCAGTGGTTCTGGGTGTTGGCCACAACGAACAATGTCACAATCAGTGTTCTGTATCAGATCTTCACGTGTGCTATAATCTGCTCCTCAGTGCCCAGAGAATGTGGCTGTTACCTCGAAGTGAGGTTCAGATGCATGAATTTATTCTCCTAGACATTAACAATACTCATTTTTTAACCACAATAGTTTATTTTATTATTTTTTACATATGAAAGTGTCCATATTGCTGCAAACAGTAATAGTATCTTCTTTTTTTCTTCTTTTTTCTTTTTTCTTTTTTTTTTTTTTTTTGAATTTTGGTCAGTTTGAGATATAAACAGACATGAATTTAATTTCCATTTGTCTGCCTATAAGGATGTTGATCTTTTTGGATTATTCTGCTAAGTTCTCATTTTCTATCTTTTTCCCTTTTTCTCGCTGGATAATCTGCTCATCAGTTTGTGGGAATTCCTTGTATATTGCAGGCACCAGCCTTCTGTGCTCTCCACACAAGTTCTTTCCCAAAGAGATTGCTCGTCTAATCACTTTTTTAAACGTGTTGAATCCTGTTCCACCACCACCTCAGTTTGTAAACTCGGTCTTTTAGACAGGCTGCAGCCAGTGTCTATTGTGTTGCCACATTTCATTTTCGACCCATTCAAATTCTGTCTGTATGATATAATGCAGTGATGTAATTGATTCTACTTCCTGATGAATAGCCTGCTGGATTAACACCATATGTTACATAACCCACCATTTTTCCAAGTGAAATATCACCTTAGCTATATGTTAAATTCTCATACATACTAGGGTTTATTTTCAGATTCTGAATTCTTAACCACTGATCTGTAGCCAATGCCACATTGATTCAAATACATTGAATTCTATCACGTTCTCAGCTGGCAGAGCAAATGTTCCTCGCTATTCCCCTATTTCAGAAATGTCTTACATTATCTCAGACATGTATCCCTTCATTTAAAATCTTAAAACATTCATTAGATTGGAAAAGAATTTTCTGGGAATTCTCAGCAACATCGTTTTTCATTCTCCAGTCCTATCTAGGGCATATTTTAATGTCAACTCCTTTATGCAAAAGCTTGATACCAATGTTTATTCTTCATTAATTTATATTCTTTAATATAAGCTAGCAGTTTCACCACTTTTCTCCTGGGGACACTTACAGGATGCAAGGACTCACCGGAAAGGATGTCCTGTGCTAGGAACATATTTTTTTCCTGTTCTCTTTCCCCTCCATTTCCTTGTTCTAGTTAATATTTATGAATAAGAATTCATGTTCTGGCTTAGTCAGAGTTCATCACAGAAAAAGAATTGATAAGATAAATGGAGGAAGAAGGAAAGAGGGGAGGGAGGGAGATTTTAACACATTGGCTCGAAAAATCATGAACGTTGGAAAGGATTCCACAATCTTTCTGCAAGCTGGTGACACAGGAAAACTGGCAGCACATTTTGATAGATCCACAGTTAGAAAACAGTGGTTCATATTCACTCCATGTCTGAAGGTCAGAAAAGCAGAGGTGTCATTACCACGAGAACAATGTCCCAGCTCAATCATCTGAAGGAGAGAGGAGGGAGACTGCATCTAACTTTCCTCTGCCTCTGGCTTTTCAGTCTTTCCAGACCCAGAATTGTAAGATGCCCATCAGCATTGAAGAGGACCAGCCAGCTACCTCACCTGGTCACCAACTCAAGTGCCATTGTCTTCAGGAAATCTCCCTGAAGAGAGTCCCAGGCACATCTGAGCACCCTAGACCCAGTCAAGTGGTACATGAACTTATCAATCATCACAGGTTTCAACATTTGGAGATAATGAGCTGCTGGGTGTTTCAGCATTCACTTTTACAGGTGTTGACTCCTTTATTTCATCATCAGCTGCAAAGCCTTGGAGATGTGTTTGGCTGGACGAGTGCTTGCTGAGCATAGACCATGGCCCTGAGTTCAGTCCCTACCACTGTAGAGAGAAGCCAATTGTGTTTTAAAACAATTATTTAAAAAATAATAAGAAAAAATAAAATCCTAGATTACAATCCACTTTTCTTCCTCTTTTGCAAGACTTTCATGTGGTAGGAAGTATTTTTCTGCGATTCTCTCAAGTACAATATTTGGGAACTTGTCAAAATTCTTAACATTTTGCTTTTCTCTAAAACATAAATTGACCTCAAGGGTCCAGTTAAAATGACACTAGCTACAATTTGCTTTGCAAATTTCCATAATTGTGAGTGTTAATCATCAGATCAGTGGAATCACACAGAGGTTGACACTACGTTAGTGTGATTTTCTTCTCACTGTCATACCAAGTGCAAATGGGTTACACTGTCTGATTCGCTTTCAGACTGACATTTGTAGAAAGTGGGAGAAGGCTGATTGGGATGGGGGAAAAGGGGAAAATGTTAGAAAAATAAATACATAAATACTCAGTTATGCCTAGAACATGTGCACTCACCCACCACACTGGGAGGGGGGTAATTTTTATCCAACTATTTCATCAGATCTAAAGTCTGGATAAAGTTCACTACATGTTTGCTGACCATGTCACTACTGAGAAGACAGTTCTTTAATTAGAGGTTTTCATCAGAACCATGTTTATGCCAGCAGCTGGTAACTAAAGTCTATGGAGGTTTGACCATCTACTTGACACGACTCAGCATTCAGCTGAGTGTGGAAAAAGTAAAAGACAAAGAACAAACTTAAGCCTGTTCTTACGCAGTTGACAGTTAAATCAAAGATCAATGACTCCATCTTTATGTTTAACTTTGACCTTGCTTCTCTAATTGCTTTTCTCCTGGGATATGGCTCTATTAGTTACCATGAGAACAGCATTTTCTATCTCCCTTAAAAATGCCATTACCGCCTTCTTTACCATTCCCAGGCCTGAGTGGGTTCTGGACCTATTAAAATTTCCTAGTTTACAAAGATGATATAATTTTTAAAAGTTTTTCTATAAGTAAAAACAAGAAATACAGAATTGTTGATAGCAATTGAAATTAGATATTTTCAAGAATTATTGTTCTTATTAACACAGATGTTCATATCTTACACACACACACATACACACAGACATAAACACACACATACATACATGACTTTAAGAAAAGGATCAAGTTCATGGTATAATAGAACTATCTCAAATTATCTTAAATATACAAGCCCTCACTAATTTGCTTTTCTTTGTTTTCTTTAAGGTCTCACACAATGGCCAACTTTATTCAGAGATTCAGACGACTTACACTCTGCGGGTTAAGAGGAGTCACGCGAGGAAAGTGTTCAATCACAAGGACAAGTGGCAAAGACGTTTTTCCATAGAGGCATATAAACAAACAATGGCTGGTTGTAACGTGTAATATATAAAATTTTAATTTATGTAATATTTATACCAATAAGGACACAGGAGGTGGGAACTAGGGTAAAAACCTGCTAGTGCAGTGGAGGTAGCTTTATTTTCTTAACTATATACAAAATATCTATTTACAAGCCTGATCTGACAACTAACCCGCCATCTCTTTAGGAATCTCTTCCTATCTGCATCATCCTGTCTTTCTCTTGAGCTCTTCCAAACCTCAGAGAGCTCCTTAGCTCTCTTCCCTAGAACACCTGTTCCTGTTCTACCTGTGTCCTGCCAGCCGCTTCTCTGTGCTTCCTGCAAGCCCAGAGAGAGAATTCCTTTCTCTTACCCAGAGCTTCTTCCACAAAGCATTTCCAAGCCAAATGAGCTAAAAGAGAGCTTAATTCAGTGAATAAGAAACAAATTTTTCCTGAAACAAATTTTTCAGTCTTAGGAAGCTGAAAGATGATTTTATGACATCATGGTGAGCACAGCCTTGGGATTTTGGTAGCAGGCAGGTTGTACTCCGTCTCCTTGGTCTTGGAGCTTCCTTTCACACCCTGATATACAAATAAAGACAAATTTCATGCTGGCTTCATTTACTCTCATCAAAATAAAACTCATCACCTTTAATCTCAGCTCTGTGTGAGTTCAAGGCCAGCCTGGTCTACATATCCAGTTCTAGGAAAGCCAGGGCTGGGCTATACAGTGAGACACTGTATCAAATTAATAATTCATTAGGACCCGTGGTGAACAGGTGCACTCAGATTTGGCTAGGAATGAGAGCTATGGTTGTAGCTGGTCAAAATGGCCGTGGCAGACAGTGTATGAATAAGGCTTGCAGTTGCTCAGGTCAGTGCTGAAGCAAGGAGAGTCTGGACCTATTTTGAACAGCAAAAATAGCTTTTCCTATGGAAATGAGTGGATTTCTTCTCAACTTTACCCAGCAGCTGGTGCCTTACTTCCTGTGTCTGACCATCAAATCTGTGGCGCTCCCACCAATCTCAGCTATTCACATTAAACCTGAAAATCCATTTACACTAAAACAGAAATGGAGGTCAACAAGTTGAAGCCCAAGTGAGGATGCCACAGTCCCACTTGGGAGGCAGAAGAAAGCAACCACAAGGGATGGGAGGATGGGGGAACCTAGGAGGGAAAAGAGATGAGAGCGGGGATAGGGGACATGAAAATTTTTAAATTAAAATTTAAAAACAGAAAAAATAAAGAGAATTGGTTGGTATTGTGACCAGTTGTTTGCATTTATGGTGCTCTTTTTTTTTTTTTTTAGGTATTTTCTTCATTTACATTTCCAATGCTATCCCAAAAGTCCCCCATACCCTCCCCACCTCGCCTACCCACCCATTCCCCTTCTTGGCCCTGGCATTCCCCTGTACTGAGGCATATAAAGTTTGCAAGACCAATGGGACTCACTTTCCACAGATGACCGACTAGACCAATTTCTGATACATATGCAGCTAGAGACATGAGCTCGGGGGTGGGGGGTAGGGCTACTGGTTAGTTCATATTGTTGTTCCACCTATAGGGTTACAGATCCCTTTAGATCCTTGGGCACTTTCTCTAGCTCCTCCATTGGGTGCCCTGTATTCCATCCAATACCTGACTGTGAGCATCCACTTCTCTGTTTGCCAGGCACCCGCATAGCCTCAAAAGAGACAGGTATATCAGGGTCCATTCAGCAAAATCTTGCTAGTGTATGCAATGGTGTCAGCATTTGGAGGCTGATTATGGGATGGATCCCCGTGTATGGCAGACTCAATTTGGTCCATCTTTTCGTCTCAGCTCCAAACTTTGCCTCTGTAAATCCTTCCATGGGTGTTTTGTTCCCAATTCTAAGAAGGGGGAAGGTGTCCACACTTTGGTCTTTGTTCTTCTCGAGTTTCATGTGTTCTGCAGTTGTATCTTATATCTTGGGTATTCTAAGTTTCCTGGCTAATATCCACTTATCCGTGAGTACATATCCTGTGAGTTCTTTTGTAATTGGGTTACCTCACTCAGGATGATGCCCTCCAGGTCCATCCATTTGCCTAGGATTTTCATAAATTCATTCTTTTTAATAGCTGAGTAGTACTCCATTGTGTAAATGTACCACATTTTCTGTATCCATTCCTCTGTTGAGGGGCATCTGGGTTCTTTCCAGCTTCTGGCTATTATAAATAAGGCTGCTATGAACATAGTGGAGCATGTGTCCTTACTGGTTGGAACATCTTCTGGATATATGCCCAGGAGTGGTATTGTGGGATCCTCCGGTAGTACTATATTCTGAGGAACGACCAGACTGATTTCCAGAGTGGTTTTACAGGCTTGCAATTCCACCAACAATGGAGGAGTGTTCCTCTTTCTCCCATCCTCCACAGTATCTGCTGTCACCTGAGTTTTTTATTCTGACTGGTGTGAGGTGGAATCTCAGGGTTGTTTTGATTTGCATTTCCCTGATGATTAAGGATGTTGAACATTTTTTCAGGTGCTTCTCAGCCATTTGGTATTCCTCAGGTGAGAATTCTTTGTTTAGCTCTGAGCCCCACTTTTAATGGGGTTATTTGATTTTCTGGAGTCCACCTTCTTGAGATCTTTATATATATTGGATATTACTTCCCTATCTGATTTGGGATAGGTAAAGATCCTTTCCCAATCTGTTGGTGGTATTATTGTCTTATTGACGGTGTTTTTGCCTTGCAGAAGGCTTGCTATTTTTTGAGGTCCCATTTATCGATTCTCAATCTTACAGCACAAGCCATTGCTGTTCTATGCACGAATTTTTCTCCTGTACCGATATCTTCTAGGCTTTTCCCTACTTTCTCCTCTATAAGTTTCAGTGTCTCTGGTTTTATGTGGAGTTCCTTAATCCACTTAGATTTGACCTTAGTACAAGGAGATAGAAATGGATCAATTCGCATTCTTGAACATGATAACCGCCAGTTGTGCCAGCACCATTTGTTAAAAATGCTGTCTTTTTTCCACTGGATGGTTTTTGCTCCCTTGTCAAAGATCAAGTGACCATAGGTGTGTGGTTCTTTTCTGGGTCTTCAATTCTATTCCATTGGTCTATTTGTCTATCGCTATACCAGTACCATGCAGTTTTTATCACAATTGCTCTGTAGTACAGCTTTAGGTCAGGCATGGTGATTTCTCCAGAGGTTCTTTTATCCTTGAGAAGAGTTTTTGCTATCCTAGGTTTTTTCTTATTCCAGATGAATTTGCAGATTGACCTTTCTAATTCGTTGAAGAATTGAGTTGGAATTTTGATGGGGATTGCATTGAATCTGTAGATTGCTTTTGGTAAGATAGCCATTTTTACTATATTGATCCTGCCAATCCATGAGCATGGGAGATCTTTCCATCTTCTGAGATCTTCTTTAATTTCTTTCTTCAGAGACTTGAAGTTCTTATCATACAGATCTTTCACTTCCTTAGAGTCACGCCAAGGTATTTTATATTATTTGTGACTATTGTGAAGGGTGTTGTTTCCCTAATTTCTTTCTCAGCCTCTTTATCCTTTGTGTAGAGAAAGGCCATTGACTTGTTTGAGTTAATTTGATATTCAGCTACATCAATGAAGCTGTTTATCAGGTTTAGGAGTTCTCTGGTGGAATTTTTAGGGTCACTTATATATACTATCATATCATCTGCAAAAAGTGACATTTTGACTTCATCTTTTCCAATTTGTATCCCCTTGATCTCCTTTTGTTGTCTAATTGCTCTGGCTAAGACTTCAAGTACAATGTCGAATAGGTAGGGAGAAAGTGAGCAACCTTGTCTAATCCCTGATTTTAGTGGGATTGCTTCCAGCTTCTCACCATTTACTTTGATGTTGTCTAATGGTTTGCTGTAGATTGCTTTTATCATATTTAGGTATGGGCCTTGAATTCCTGATCTTTCCAAGACTTTTATCATGAATGGGTGTTGGATTTTGTCAAATGTTTTCTCTGCATCTAACGAGATGATCATGTAGTTTTTGTCTTTGAGTTTGTTTATATAGTGAATTACGTTGTTGGATTTCCGTATATTAAACCATCCCTGCATCCTTGGAATGAAACCTACTTGGTCAGGATGGATGATTGTTTTGACGTGTTCTTGGATTCGGTTAGCAAGAACTTTATTGAGGATTTTTGTATCGATATTCATAAGGGAAATTGGTCTGAACTTCTCTATCTTTGTTGGGTCTTTTTGTGGTTTAGGTATCAGAGTAATTGTGGCTTCATAGTATGAATTGGGTAGAGTACCTTCTCTTTCTATTTTGTGGAATAGTTTGTGCAGAACTGGAATTAGATCTTCTTTGAAGGTCTGATAGAACTCTGCACTAAACCCATGTGGTCCTGGACTTTTTTGGTTGGGAGACTATTAATGACTGCTTCTATTTCTTTAGGGGATATAGGACTGTTTAGGTCATTAACCTGATCCTGATTTAACTTTGGTACCTGGTATCTATCTAGAAATTTGTCCATTTCATCCAGGTCCAGTTGTGTTGAGTATAGCCTTTTGTAGAAGGATCTGAGGGTGTTTTGGATGTCTTCAGGATCTGTTGTTATGTCTCCCATTTCATTTCTGATTTTGTTAATTGGGATGCTGTCCCTGTGCCCTCTAATGAGTCTGGCTAAGGGTTTATCTATCTTGTTGATTTTCTCAAAGAACCAGCTCCTCATTTGGTTGATTCTTTGAATAGTTCTTCTTGTTTCCACTTGGTTGATTTCACCCCTGAGTTTGATTATTTCCTGCATTCTACTCCTCTTGGGTGAATATGCTTCCTTTTGTTCTAGAGCTTTTAGGTGTGTTGTCAAGCTGCTAGTATGTGCTCTCTCTAGTGTCTTTTTGGAGGTACTCAGAGCTATGAGTTTTCCTCTTAGAAATGCTTTCATTGTGTCCCATAAGTTTGGGTATGTTGTGCCTTCATTTTCATTAAACTCTAAAAAGTCTTTAATTTTTTTCTTTATTACTTCCTTGACTAGGGTATCGTTGAGGAGAGTGTTGTTCACTTTCCACATGAATGTTGGCTTTCTATCATTTATTTATTTATTATTATTTTTATTATTCTATTATCTGCACAAACTGTACCAAGATCAGCCTTAGTCCATGATGATCTGCTAGGAAGCATGGGACAATTTCAATATTTTTGTATCTGTTGAGGTTTGTTTTGTGACCAATTATATGGTCAATATTGGAGGTGCTGAGAAGGTATATCCTTTTGTTTTAGGATAAAATGTTCTCTAGATATCTGTTAAATCCATTTGTTTCATAACTTCTGTTAGTTTCACTGTGTCCCTGTTTAGTTTCTGTTTCCTTGATCTGTCCATTGGTGAAAATGGTGTGTTGAAGTCTTCCACTATTATTGTATGAAGTGCAATGTGTGCTTTGAGCTTTACTAAAGTTTCTTTAATGAATGTGGCTGCCCTTGCATTCGGAGCATAGATATTCAGAATTGAGAGTTCCTCTTGGAAGATTTTTATCTTTGATGAGTATGAAGTGCCTCTCCTTGTCTTTTTTGATAACTTTGGGTTGGAAGTCGATTTTATTAGATATTAGAATGGCTACTCCAGCTTGTTTCTTCAGACAATTTGCTTGGAAAATTGTTTTCCAGCCTTTCATTCTGAAGTAATGTCTATCTTTTCCCCTGAGATGGGTTTCCTGTAAGTAGCAAAATGTTGGGTCCTGTTTGTGTAGCCAGTCTGTTAATCTATGTCTTTTTATTGGGGAATTGAGTCCATTGATATTAAGAGATATTAAGGGAAAGTAATTGTTGTTTCCTATTATTTTTGTTGTTAGAGTTGGCATTCTGTTCTTGTGGCTGTCTTCTTTTAGGTTTGTTGAAGGATTAATTTCTTGCTTTTTCTAGGATGTGGTTTCCGTCCTTGAATTGGTTTTTTTCTGTTATTATCCTTTTTCATAGAAAGATAATGTGTGAATTTGGTTTTGTTGTGGAATACTTTGGTTTCTCCATCTATGTTAATTGAAAGTTTGGCTGGGTATAGTAGCCTGGGCTGGCATTTGTGTTCCCTTAGTGTCTGTATAACATCTGTCCAGGATCTTCTGGCTTCATAGTCTCTGATAGGACTGCCTTTATATGTTATTTGATCTTTTTCCCTTACTGCTTTTAATATTCTATCTTTATTTACTGCATTTGTTGCTCTGATTAGTATGTGTTGGGAGGAATTTCTTTTCTGGTCCAGTCTATTTGGAGTTCTGTAGGCTTCTTCTATGTTCATGGGCATCTCTTTCTTTAGGTTTGGGAAGTTTTCTTCTATAATTTTGTTGAAGATATTTGCTGGCCCTTTAAGTTGAAAATCTTCATTCTCATCTACTCCTATTATCCGTAGGTTTGGTCTTCTCATTGTGTCCTGGATTTCCTGGATGTTTTGAGTTAGGATCTTTTTGCATTTTGCATTTTCTTTGATTGCTGTGCCTATGTTCTCTATGGAATCTTCTGCATCTGAGATTCTCTCTTTCATCTCTTGTATTCTGTTGCTGATGCTTGCATCTATGGTTCCAGATTTCTTTCCTAGGGTTTCTATCTCCAATGTTGCCTCACTTTGGGTTTTCTTTATTGTGTCTACTTCCCTTTTTAGGTCTAGTATGGTTTTGTTCATTTCCATCACCTGTTTGGATGTGTTTTCCTGTTTTTCTTTAAGGACTTCTACCTGTTTGGCTGTGTTTTCCTGTTTTTCTTTAAGGACTTGTAACTCTTTAGTAGTGTTCTCCTGTATTTCTTTAACTGAGTTATTAAAGTCCTTCTTGATGTCCCCTACCATCATCATGAGATATGCTTTTAAATCCGGGTCTAGCTTTTCGGGTGTGTTGGGGTACCCAGGACTGGGTGAGGTGGGAGTTCTGGGTTCTGATGATGGTGAGTGGTCTTGGTTTCTGTTAGTAAGATTCTTACGTTTTCCTTTCGCCATCTGGTAATCTCTGGAGTTAGTTGTAATAGTTGTCTCTGGTTAGAGCTTATTCCTCTCATGATTCTGTTAGCCTCTATCAGCAGACATGGGAGACTAGCTCACTCCTGAGATTCAGTGGTCAGAGCACTCTCTGCAGGCAATCTCTCCTCTTGCATGGAAGGTGCACAGATATCTGGCATTCCGACCTGCCTCCTGGCAGAAGATGAAGGCCCGAAACAGGGCCTGTTGAAGAAGCTGTTAGCTTCTGTAGTCCACTCTCTCACCTGTGCAGACTAGTCTAGGCGGGATTGGGGAACCCATTTGTGGTGCTCTTATTGCAAGGCTTTTCTGACTAAAAGGAGGCCAGGAAGAAAGGAAGAGATGAGTTGAGCTCCGGTCTGGATGAGTCCATCATCCGAGGTCACGCTGCTAAGTTTCATCCTCTGAAGTCAAGGTGCTAAGTTTTACATGAATTTCTTCCAGGAGAGTGTGCCTCCCATATTACAGCTTTCACATTCCATGCATCCCCCAGCTCACAAATCTCTTACAGACTTCTCACTACTTTGCCTCCCACCTAGGAGGATTTTACATTCCTCAAAAAAAAAAAAAAAAAAACCCCACACTTCTACCTGTGATAGTGCAGGTCAAGGTGAACTCATGAACAAAAGAGTCATTTGAGTTTAAGTTCAGGAAAAATCCTATCTGAGCCATCATCAGCGGTGCTTACTGATCAGCTAGTCAAACAAATTGTAATAAAGAAGTAAGTCATTTATACTTCCAATATTCTGTATTATTTAAATAAAGAAGTAAGTCATTTATACTTCCAATATTCTGTATGAATTTAAAACACACAAACGTATACCCATTATCTACATGTCATTCACATAGAGCCAAACCCTACCACGGTACAAGTCCACCACCTGAGACTCTGCTGGTGAGTTTAAACAATGTCTTATGTGAACCATAGTCATTATATGGAACAATAATTCCATTTGTTGCTTGCTTGTATTTTTATTTGATGTTTCTAAGTAAGAAAGGGTTAAGTTGTTTCTCCTTATCTCATATAAGACCACATGAAGTAATTTAATAATCAATTTGAATATGAAAAGAAATATTTCTCTTTTTCTTTCCTTTTTTATTGAAAATTAACAATTCATTCTTCCCCGGCTCCTCCCAAACCCTCCCCACATCCCCCACCCACTCAAATCTTACACTTTCTTTCATTAGTATACAAACAGGAAGAAATCTTAGAACTTGAATTTTTTAAGACAATCTGAAAAGAAATCCTTTTGTCTTCTTAAATCATAGTGTTTCACTGTTTTCTTACTTATACCCAATATGACAGGACTTTTGAGTGACCTTTTCAGATGAGTTTTCCCAACGTATTTCACTTGTATCATAGAAATACTGCTACTTTTGTTCATTTTCACTGGTTTTATACTGTGGTTGGTTAAAGTATTAGTTATGTGTTAATAAAGTAATTAACTAATCTCTTAATTATAAAACGTATGGTCTCAAGAAAAAGTATAAAGTTCAGGACTGTGCTAGGAAAAAGAGAAGACAAAGCCAGCCATCTTCCTGCACCCTCAGTCACCTTCCTCTGAACCATTTGTCATAGGAAATGAAAATTTTCATCTTAAACAGCAAGGTGAATAAGCTTCAGTGAGTTGAAGGAACCTCTTCTAAGTACAGTGTGACCTTGTCAGTCACCACAGCTCTGATAGAGCAGGAGCCAGGCCCAACCTGGGAAGCACATTCACAGATCTTTCTGGAAAACAAGTCCAGAAGGTGTGACCAAGTGCTTTGCCCACTCCCCGAGGCTCATAACACTAGGATAATAAGTTTCAGAGGAAATGAGGATAACCCCAGAGCAAGGTAAACCAAAAGACTCAAGCAGGTGACATAAACCCAGTAGTCGAAATCTCTGCTCTGCTGAAAGAGGTTTTCAACTGCAAATTTTTGTAACCTGCAGATCCATCTTCTTCCCATTTTCAGAGACTCTGTGGATTGCAGGTGTCGCTATTATTCACTGAAAAATATTAACCTTGCCTTGAAATGCAAAACCTCCCTCTCACGGGAGTAATTTCTTTGTGGCATTCAGGTATAAAGGCAAAATTCTAATGTGAAGACTAAAAGAAAATGAATGTGCAAGAATGCCTGATGGGGTGCGAATACATTGTTCTCACAGTGGCAGACAGCAAAGGGAGGCCAGCCTCAGTGAACATGTGTGATTCATCTTCAGTCAGACTTTAATTGCTGCACTCAGCTTAATGATCGGAACCTGTTCCAGAAATATTGAAAACAGGTGTGCAACAAAAGATGGTATAAGATGTCACTTCCTGTGAGATTCGACAGTATTTGCAATTGTCACATAGGATGTGCAACTTATAGGACTGTCATAATGTAATCTGATTATAAATTATAGAATACAAATCAATCAGATTTGACTCCATTATAAACGTTTGTCACTCTGATTATGGAAAACTTGTGCATGGACATTGTGAATTGTTGCAGTTTCAACTGAACTTACTCATTAACAATTCATACATGTGTATAACTCAATCTGGTCACACTTACCCCTCAGCCCTTTCTTATCCCATTTCCACCTTCTCTTATTGTCCTTCTTACAGGACCCTGTCCCTTGTTTGTATGTCTTGTGTTTCTGTTTTCATTTCAGAACCCACTGAATTTAACAGGGCTATCTGTATTAGCACAGACGTGGAGCTAGCAGCAGGACAACAGGGGACTCATCAGTGACTACAATACTCAAGACAATGACTCTCCTTCATCTAGCATCCACCTACAACCACACAGAGAAAAAGGGCCCCTGATCCTCTCTCCCATCCAGAGCTGAATGCTGAACCCCAATCTTGGGCAGTCCCAGTGCAGGCAACTACTGCTGTTCTAATCACAAAATTAAATGGACAAATAGACAGTATTTGTGGACCTTCCTTCCCATTATTCCATTCTTTTTTTTTTTTTTCTGCCTTCTCTTCCATCATAGTCTCTGGCCACTGAAGCAGGTGGTAAAAATATCCCCATACAAGAATAAATATTTAAGTCACATATTCTCAGCACCTTGAGAAGTCAAAAGTCTTTGTCTTCTTATACCAGCATTAAGTATAAGAAGAAGCTTCTCTCTTCCGGTCAGAAAAGCACCAGGGTAGCTAGGGTGCAGGGTCGGCTGACACTCACCAGCTACCCACAACACACACCACAGGATCTTAAGACTTCTGGTGAGTGGAACACAGCTTCTGCTCCAATCCAATTGCTCGCGGGACCTGAGACTGCATTAGTTAGGGAAGCAGAAACCGGCCTGAGTAGGGCCACAGGCCTCATCCGGCCGGAACAGCACCGGTGTAGCTAGAGCAAAGGGTCAGCTGACACCCACCAGCTACCCACGACCCCCGCCACGGGATTTTGAGACTGCTGGTGAGTGGAACACAGCTTCTGCTCCAATCTTTAAACAGTGACAATGACAACAACTAACCCCAGAGATTACAAGATGGCAAAAGGTAAACATAATAATCTTACTAACAGAAACCAAGACCACTCACCATCATCAGAACCCAGCACTCCCACTTCGCCCAGTCCAGGGCACCCCAACACACCGGAAAAGCTAGACACGGATCTAAAAGCATATCTCCTAATGATGGTAGAGGACTTCAAGAAGGACTTTAATAACACACTTAAAGAAATACAGGAGAACACTGGTAAACAGGTAGAAGACATTAAAGAGGAAGCACAAAAATCCCTTAAAGAATTGCAGGAGATTCTCCAAAATTGACCACATAATTGGTCACAAAACAGGCCTCAACAGATACAAAAATATTGAAATTGTCCCATGCATCCTATCAGATCACCATGGACTAAAGCTGATCTTCAATAACAAAATAAATAATAGAAAGCCAAACTTCACGTGGAAACTGAACAACACTCTTCTCAATGATACCTTGGTCAAGGAAGGAATAAAGAAAGAAATTAAGGACTTTTTAGAGTTCAATGAAAATGAAGCCACAACATACCCAAACTTATGGGACGCAATGGAAGCATTTCTAAGAGGAAAACTCATAGCTCTGAGTGCCTCCAAAAGGAAACTAGAGAGAGCACACATTAGCAGCTTGACAACACACCTAAAAGCACTAGAACAAAAGGAAGCAAATTCACCCAAGAGGAGTAGACGGCAGGAAATAATCAAACTCAGGGGTGAAATCAACCAAGTGGAAACAAGAAGAACTATTCAAAGAATCAACCAATCAAGGAGCTGGTTCTTTGAGAAAATCAACAAGATAGATAAACCCTTAGCCAGACTCACTAGAGGGCACAGGGAAAGCATCCTAATTAACAAAATCAGAAATGAAAAAGGAGACATAACAACAGATCCTGAAGACATCCAAAACACCATCAGATCCTTCTACCAAAGGCTATACTCAACAAAACTGGAGAACCTGGATGAAATGGAGAAGTTCCTAGACAGATACCAGGTACCAAAGTTGAATCAAGATCAGGTTAATGATCTAAACAGCCCTATATCCCCCAAAGAAATAGAAGCAGTCATTAATAGTCTCCCAACTAAAACAAGCCCAGGACCAGATGGGTTTAGTGCAGAGTTCTATCAGACCTTCAAAGAAGATCTAATCCCAGTTCTTCACAAACTATTCCACAAAATAGAAACAGAAGGTACTCTACCCAACTCATTCTATGAAGCCACAATTACTCTGATACCTAAACCACAAAAAGACCCAACAAAGATAGAAAACTTCAGACCAATAGCCCTTATGAATATTGATGCAAAAATCCTCAATAAAGTTCTTGCTAACCGAATCCAAGAACACATCAAAACAATCATCCATCCTGACCAAGTAGGTTTCATCCCAGGGATGCAGGGATGGTTCAATATACGGAAATCCATCAACGTAATCCAGTATATAAACAAACTCAAAGACAAAAACCACATGGTCATCTCGTTAGATGCGGAAAAAGCATTTGACAAGATCCAACACCCATTCATGATAAAAGTCTTGGAAAGATCAGGAATTCAAGGCCCATACCTAAACATGATAAAAGCAATCTACAGCAAACCAGTAGCCAACATCAAAGTAAATGGTCAGAAGCTTGAAGCAATCCCTCTAAAATCAGGGACTAGACAAGGCTGTCCACTTTCTCCATACCTATTCAACATTGTACTTGAAGTCCTAGCCAGAGCAATTCGACAACAAAAGGAGATCAAAGGGATACAAATTGGAAAAGATGAAGTCAAAATATCACTTTTTGCAGATGATATGATAGTATATATAAGTGACCCTAAAAATTCCACCAGAGAACTCCTAAGCCTGATAAACAGCTTTGGTGAAGTAGCTGGATATAAAATTAACTCAAACAAATCAATGGCCTTTCTCTACACAAAGAATAAACAGGCTGAGAAAGAAATTAGGGAAACAACACCCTTCTCAATAGTCACAAATAATATAAAATATCTTGGCGTGACTCTAACTAAGGAAGTGAAAGATCTGTATAATAAAAACTTCAAGTCTCTGAAGAAAGAAATTATAAAAGATCTCAGAAGATGGAAAGATCTCCCATGCTCATGGATTGGCAGGATCAACATTGTAAAAATGGCTATCTTGCCAAAAGCAATCTACAGATTCAATGCAATCCCCATCAAAATTCCAAATCAATTCTTCAACGAATTAGAAAGTGCAATCTGCAAATTCATCTGGAATAACAAAAAACCTAGGATAGCAAAAACTCTTCTCAAGGATAAAAGAACCTCTGGTGGAATCACCATGCCGGACCTAAAGCTTTACTACAGAGCAATTGTGATAAAAACTGCATGGTACTGGTATAGTGACAGACAAATAGACCAATGGAATAGAATTGAAGACCCAGAAATGAACCCACACACCTACGGTCACTTGATCTTCGACAAGGGAGCTAAAAACATCCAGTGGAAGAAAGACAGCATTTTCAACAAATGGTGCTGGCACAACTGGTTGTTAACATGTAGAAGAATGCGAATCGATCCATTCCTATCTCCTTGTACTAAGGTCAAGTCTAAGTGGATCAAGGAACTTCACATAAAACCAGAGACACTGAAACTTATAGAGGAGAAAGTGGGGAAAAGCCTTGAAGATATGGGCACAGGGGAAAAATTCCTGAATAGAACAGTAATGGCTTGTGCTGTAAGATCGAGAATTGACAAGTGGGACCTCATGAAACTACAAAGCTTCTGCAAGGCTAAAGACACCATCAATAAGACAAAAAAACCACCAACAGATTGGGAAAGGATCTTCACCTATCCTAAATCAGATAAGGGACTAATATCCAACATATATAAAGAACTCAAGAAGGTGGACTCCAGAAAGTCAAATAACCCCATTAAAAAATGGGGCTCAGAACTGAACAAAGAATTCTCACCTGAGGAATACCGAATGGCAGAGAAACACCTGAAAAAATGTTCAACATCCTTAATCATCAGGGAAATGCAAATCAAAACAACCCTGAGATTCCACCTCACACCAGTCAGAATGGCTAAGATCAAAAATTCAGGTGACAGCAGATGCTGGCGAGGATGTGGAGAAAGAGGAACACTCCTCCATTGTTGGTGGGAGTGCAAGCTTGTACAACCACTCTGGAAATCAGTCTGGCGGTTCCTCAGAAAATTGGACATAGTACTACCGGAGGATCCAGCAATACCTCTCCTGGGCATATATCCAGAAGATGTCCCAACCGGTAAAAAGGACACATGCTCCACTATGTTCATAGCAGCCCTATTTATAATAGCCAGAAGCTGGAAAGAACCCAGATGTCCCTCAACAGAGGAATGGATACAGAAATTATGGTACATTTACACAATGGAGTACTACTCAGCTATTAAAAAGAATGAATTTATGAAATTCCTAGCCAAATGGATGGACCTGGAGGGCATCATCTTGAGTGAAGTAACACAATCACAAAAGAACTCACACAATATGTATTCACTGATAAGTGGATATTAGCCCAAAACTTAGGATACCCAAGATATGAGATACAATTTGCTAAACGCATGAAACTCAAGAAGAATGAAGACCAAAATGTGGACACTGTGCCCCTTCTTAGAATTGGGAACAAAACACCCAGGGAAGGAGTTACAGAGACAAAGTTCGGAGCTGTGATGAAAGGATGGACCATCTAGAGACTGCCGTATCCAGGGATCCATCCCATAATCAGCTTCTAATCGCTGACACCATTGCATACACTAGCAAGATTTTGCTGAAAGGACCCAAATATAGCTGTCTCTTGTGAGACGATGCCGGGGCCTAGCAAACACAAGAGTGGATGTTCACAGTCAGCTATTGGATGGATCACAGGGCTCCCAATGGAGAAGCTAGAGAAAGTACCCAAGGAGCTAAAGGGATCTGCAACCCTATTGTTGGAACAACATGATGTACTAACCAGAACCCCGGAGCTCTTGTCTCTAGCTGCATATGTATCGAAAGATGACCTAGTCGGCCATCAATGGAAAGAGAGGCCCATTGGACTTGCAAACGTTATATGCCCCAATATAGGGGAATGCCAGGGCCAAAAGAATGGGAATGGGTGGGTAGGGAAGTGGGGGGCGCTATGGCGGACTTTTGGGATAACATTGGAAATGTAATTGAGGAAAATATGTAATAAAAATACTAAAAATTAAAAAAGAAGAAGAAGCTTCTATGTGCATATGAACTAGAAAGCAGTCCAAGACCATGCTCATTAAAAGAAACAACAGTAGTAAATTCCCCAGTAGGGCCTCCAACATCTCCAGCCAGGAGCTGTTGACCAGATTTACAGGATCAGACACAAGTTAATTTCCTGTAGATCTAACCTCAGATTCAATCAGAAAACATTCACTTATTCTATAAATCATACCACTATGACACTAGTGGACCCAAAGCATGTAAGGCATACCTCTGGGTAAGACCATAGATGTCTTTTCTTCCCCAGATTTTTCCATATATCTCCAAGCACTATGGAAGTCAGCTAGCAGAGAGACGTCTCCAATTCAGTCCTGATTTTGTCTTGAAACCAAGCCATATGCTGCCTTTAGCAAAAAGGTCTTGCCAATTAGTTCTGATGGGTAACCAAGTGCAGTGTCAACAGACTGGGTTGCTTTGTGACCATGGTCCTTCCTAACCAACAGCTCATCAGGAGATATACCAAGCTTGACACTGGAATTTTTGTTTCAGCATCATTCACCCATGTAACCTACCACCATTCAAAATTGTATTAGCTTACATATTACTAGGTTTCCATAGGGCTCTTATATATATTTTAAGTTTGCATTAGCCCTTCCTACCTCTGACGCAGCTCATTTCTCCATTCAGTTTGCCATGGCTGGTATCAGCCTTTGCTATTTTTATTTTGCATGTCTTCTGTCCTCACTCCCCTTCAGACCTTTCCCACACATCATGTCTCCTTTATAGAGTCTGGATTCTACCAGCATGCAAAGGCAAATATATAAATCTAAGCTACAATCTCTATATAAGCAAGAATATGTGATATTTGTCTGTTTGTTCTTAGATTACTTCATCCAATATAAAACTTTCCAATTCCATTTTCCTGCAAATTTCTTAATTTGGTTTTTTTTTCTTTACATCTGGTGAAATTCCATTGTGTATTTATTTTCTAATTATGGTAAGTGGAGCAGGAATGAACAAGGATGTGAAAATGTCTTTTAGTGGGATATAAAGTTCTTTGAGAATACGTCCAGTAATCGAACGCTAAGGAAGCCATGTATTTATCTTTTTGTAAAATTTCCAAACTGATTTCTATCCTGGGTGCACCAGTTTTCACTCTTAGCAAAAGTACATAGGTGTTTCCCTTGCCCTACATCTTCATCAGTAGTGGCCATTTGTTTTCTCAGTGATAGCCATTCTGACTGGAGTGAGGCAGTATCTCAAAGTACTTTGAATCTGCATTTCTCTGATGGATAAGGATATCAAACATACTTTACGCATTTATTAGCCATCTGTATTGGAGAAGTTTCTATTGGGATACTGAATCATTGGGTTATTTTCTTGATGCTTAGGGTTTTTGTTGTCGTTACTGTTTTAGTTCTTGTGTATTCAACACACTCTGTCAGATTATTGCTGGCAAGGACATCTTCCACTCAGTAGCCAACCTCTTCAGTCGATGGGTGGTATCCTTTGAGGAACAAAAGCATATTATCTTCATGAGATCCATTTGTCAGATCTTGTTCTTATTTCCCAAGCAACCAGAATCTTATTCACAGTCTTATATCTTTTAGTGTTTTACTATACTCCCTCCTCTAACAGTTTCAGAGTTCAGAACTTAGATGAAGTTCTTGATCCATTTGGAGTTGTCTTTTGTGTATGGTCAGAATACAGGTCTAGTTTCACTCTTCTACATATATCTATACAATTTTCCCAGTACAACTATTGGAGATCATATATATACATCAATCTGTGTTTTTTGTAATCTTATTCAAAACTCAAATAGCAATAGTCATTGAAGGCTTATATTTTTCAAAACGTATCATAATAAGTGTTCTTAAATGCTTCAACCTCCCTATAGCCCACTAACGAAAGGAGAAGAAAATGGCTAATAGGACAAGGGTGACATGGACCTGTTTAGAAATAGTTCCTTGGAGAGATTACAGTCTTTGTTGTCTGCAGTCCAGTCCACTAGAAAAACACCAAACATGAATCAGCAGTAGTGGCTCAATTCAGAAGAAACCATGAGGCTCTGCCAATCAGCTCAAGTCCACCAAAGCAACAAGCAGCAACTGGGACACTACCAGAAAGAAGTTCTTTGATTACTCTTTCTCTATGAAGTCATGACAAGTTAAGATTAGCAAAGAAAACAAGATGAGCCAATGCAATAGCATTGTCAGCAAGGACCAGCATCAACAAATCCCAGTGAAGATCAGCAAGGTGAACCAATGCCAGAGCCCCATCCACTATCTGTTGGGTTGTACTCTTTCCAAACATCACGTGTCCTCTCAAGTGTCCTCTCCAGCAAAGCATCACATGCCCTTTCACCAGGCAGCTTCCAGAAAAACATCATGTGTCTGTTCTCAGTAAAACATCCTCTAGTGTGTCTGTTTCAGCAAAACATCCTCTCATAAGTCAGTTTCTAGAAAAACATCACATGACACAACTGGGTCTCCAATGAAACCAGAAACTTCCACCTCAGGGTACATGTGCTTATATTTGGCTACTCTATTCTTTTCCATCAATTCATGTGTTTGTATTTGTTCTAGTACCATGCAATTTTTATTACTGTGGCTGTGTAATATAACTTGAAATCAAATATAGTACATTGTCCAGAACCATTCCTTTTGTTCAGGTTGGCTTTGGCTAGCCAACAAGTTTTGAGCTACCTTATGAATCTTTAAGACTTTTTTCTAGTTTTTTTTTTCTTTTTTCTGTGAGAATAGGCACTGGAAATTTTATTAGAATTATATTGACCACGTAGAATACTTTTGGTATAATGGCCATTTTCATAATATTGACTCTACCAATCCATGAGCATAGGAAGTCAATTCAAAATATAAAAATAGAGTTCAGTAGAGAAGTAGAAATACTGAAAGAAAACCAAACTGAAACAAAGAAATAAATTGCTTGATAAGTCAGATGAAAAGTTCAGTGACAAGCCTCCCAGTAGAATAGATAACATGAACTTTAGCATATCAAGACTTACAACCAAGTTAGAGAAATTAGATTTTTAAATACTAAGAGTGCATGTGTCTGGAACACATGAGATCTTTGGGACTTCATAAAAAGACCAAATCTAAATGCATATGACCTTAACCCTAGATGTTACAAACAATTTAAACAAATATAAAGCAAGAAGTGAAATTGAAGCAGTAATGAAAATTGTCCTCAAGGATGCTTTTCCACTCTTATTCACTACAATGCTTGAAGACTTGGTGAAAGCAATAAGACAAAAAAAAATGGGATAAAGAGAATAAAAAAATAGTCAAAATATCCATATTTTTTGCATGATTCTATACATAAGAAACCCTAAATACTTCAGCAGAAATGTAGTGAGAGTTTTGGTTTCTTTTGAAACCCAGTTGTGTAAACATGTTTTTGTTTTAACCCCACATGTGGGATATGGGGCTGCTTCAGATTATTCACAGCAGCAGACTCTTTGCCTTGAACATGCTCTAGAAGGAGTGTGATTCTGCCAGCTACTGATAGTTTCATTTTGAATATTATGGAGAAGGTATAAATGCCAGAGTCAACTAAGAATGCAGGGTGCTCTGAAGGAGGAGGAGGAGGAGGAGCTATGTTCCTGCTCCTGCTGCTGCTGTTGCTGGTAGTCAAGAGAAAAGAGATTAGAAAAAATTGGAGATATCCTAACTATGAAGATTGAACTTGCCCCAAGGAAGTCAACACCCCTATTCAACATGAAATAGTTTAAAGATCCCTTTAGATCCGTAAGATATCTAATCTAGACAATATCTAATTAGAGTTCATGGTTCTGAAAAGGGTTTCATTAAAGCATTCAGCATCCATATTTCACATTCCAGATTTATTTGGGAGGGGGGGGATATGATCTAGTTTGTCTTGAAATTTAGCTTCCCCACATCTTATGTTTCTAAATGACATCTATTTTCTCCTTTTAGCTCAAATCATGCCTTCACTTTATAGGCAGAAACAGGGACACAAGGTATCCTCATTAAACCAACTGTCATAAACAGCATCTAACCAAGTGTGGGATCGTAGAAACTCTCAGAGGCCCTGAAGTGGGTGGTTTTCTCCTAGCTCACACCCTCATCAGAGGATGTGTTTTTCCTCTGCAGCCTCACAAAGTACACAATCCTGGACTTTTATATGCAAGGTCGAATGATTCTGGATCCTGGAACCCATGGGGCAGGGCTCACTCTTGTCTGTTTGCCCCTCCTCCTCTTGCTCTACCTTGTGTCTGTGTATGATAAGGAGATCTGTGGTTGTGTAAGGGCATGAACACACGCATATAGAGGCCAGAAGACACTGTCTTCCTCTATCACTCCCTACCTTAGTATCTGAGGCAGGACCTCTCACTGCACTTGGAACCCATTCATTCAACTAGGATGGCTGGCCATGAGCTGGATATTGACCTGTCCCCATACATACACCTCCTCCAGGATTACAGGCACAGGTTTATCATGGGTGGTAAGGAGCCAAACTCAGCTCCTCATGTCTATGCCATGAGTTCTTTGCAAGCTGAGATATCTTCCCAGGACCCTAGATCCATTTTAATGATGTTTTCCATGTAATCTCCATCACTGCTCATCAAGCATATTCATATAATTAAAAGTCCCTGCTGACCTGGACATAGTCCTCATTGTGTAAAGACTTAAACTGTGCTCAATATTATCCTGGTAAGTCAGGCATCTATCCGGACTTTCTGCATAGATTTTGTGTTTTCACCCTATATCCAACTTCCAAGTTTTCAATGATTACGGCTTCCCTTTTGCCTGGACTGGATAAATTCACTGTACCTCATTTGCCCATGCTTTCCCTCTTGACCCTCCTATCAATGGAGCTTGTCATTCCTAACACTTTGTTTCCTAACACTACAACAAATAGTGCTCTGTGGGGTACCTTTTGGTTTGTGTTTTAATTTTAAGCAGTAATTAACATGTAGGAGTGAGAGAAGATAAGATAAATCTCATGCTGAAACCACATTTTCCTCTCTCTCTCCCCTCTTCCATCCAAGTTTGAAAATGGCAGTCAACCTACCTTTGAAAATGGCCACAAAAAATGGGCCATTCAAAGGAACATTACTATAAGCATAGGCAACTCTATAACTACAAGCAATTCCTATAACTGTAGAAATTCTGAGAGCAGAAGGAATAGTCTTCTCCAGGGAAGAGAACACTAACTGGTTATCAAATACCAAATAACTCTGAAAACACATACACACAAATAACATTATACAGACCAAGCAGGTTGTATTTATATATTTATATGTAATGTCATGGTTTGAGTTAAGAATGATCCCCATAGGCTCGTATATTAGAATGCTTAGTCTTCAGAGAGTGGCACTACTTGACAAGGATTAAAAGGTGTGGCCTTGTTGGAGGAAGTGTGCCCCTGGGGATGGGCTTTGAGATTTCAAAGCCCAAGCCAGGCCCAGTGGCTCTTTCTTCCTGCTTCTTGCAAATCCAGATGCTGGCAGCTGTAGTTCCTAGATTAGTGCTAAGGAGCTACATCTAGGTTAAGCCCAAGGCTTCAGAACAGGGCTCTCAGTTACATTGTCAGCTATCTGGAACAGCCCTTGTAACACAATTCCCTGGAAGGCAGTGCAGGGGACTACCCATAGAGGGACAAGTATAAACACACAGACACTCAATATAGGAATCACTGAAAGGGTTCAGGTGGGTGAAGGTCAGGACCTGATAGTTTTAAACAAGTTTCTCTAAAATATATTCTAGGTTTTCAGTTTCCTTTTATTTTTTTTTTCTATGAGAATGAGCAGATGGTCTGTTGTCTCCAGAAATGGTGGTGTCTTTCAAGCCTCTTGTGCTTTTTCCTCTGGGGCCTCCTAGCAGCACAGGGTAGGGTGGGCAGAAAGCTGTCTGTAAACATTTGGACCTGAGTTAGGACTAGTGTTGTACAAAACCAGGGATCTAGACCATAGAGGTAGGTGCCCCTCCAGACACAGTCCTTGGAGAACATGTTCTCCTTCTGTTACCTCAGAACAAGACAACAGTCAGAAAACCAGAGCAGAATGTCCAGGAAGGACGAGCCATGGCCATTCATGGCACCTTAGAAAATGGCGAGCTTCAAACAGGAAGGCCTGTGACAACCCTTCCCCCAAGTCTGTAGAGCTGAGGGAGGGGACAGGGTAGTTGAGAACAGAAAGAAAAGGTGAAAGGAGCAGCTTGTAGGGGAGCCAGCAGAGAGCATGGCCTTCTTGCCCCCATCTTCCTCAGGTATACTAGGAAGTAGTCAGTGCTATTGGTGACTATGCTGCTAGGTCCCCTGACCCTCAGAATCGACTGTTGCATTAATTCTCCAACTCAAATATGCTGGGCAATGAAAACACAACTCAATTAATATGAATGCATGCTGTATTCATGTGCCAAGATTGGGCAGATCTACTGCTACACTACCATCTTCCACATCTTATGAGATGTGGAACTTGTGGTTTCTCCAGGCCATGTGCTTCTGCTCTGCTTTTCTTCTTCTTCCTCCTCCTCTGCATCCCCTCTCTCCCATTTTCTCCTTCTTCTCTCTCCCAACCTTCTACTCCACTTTCCCTTTATATGCCCAATCATCAGCTCTCCTTTATTTTACAAATTAATGTGGGAAGAAGGTTTACAGGAAATCACCTGAGTGCTGACTCATTCCTTGTTTGAAGCCATTCACAGGAGAATGAAATTAACATCAAATATAATTAGCTCCAGGGCTATCCACAAGAGACCACAAGAGACCATTGAGCTCCAGGTTGTTCTTCACGATGATGTCACTAGCGCCATCAAACAAAAACTGCACATTTCTGGTTCTGTGGTGCATGTAAAGAAGTACATGTGTATCTCCTTGGTGGCTGCATTTGTTTATGTCCTCAAATATTCTCTGAACATAGCTACCTATCTAAAAAGGACATGAGTCTGAAAGGAGTGGGTGGGTACAAAGGAGGGTTTAGAGGGAGAAAACAATAGAAGAAATAATGTGATTATATTAAATATTAAAAAATAAAATATATATTAAAAATGAGAAACTGTGTCAGATTTTTAAATAAAAGAGCTGACACAAAGGACACTGGCTTTGGTACATCTGGAAAAGGACAGGAAAATACATGCAGGTACTATAGTCTGCAGTCGATTCAGGATGCTTACAATAATTACTTATCAAGTCAGTCTGGGAATGCAGCCAATTCCTATTGACTAATAACCCAGACTTCTCTGTGTAGCCTTGATAGATGTTATGCAAATATGATCATTGATGTTACAATTTTTCCCTTTTACTTAACTCCTCAGAAGTTATGGTTTACCCCAAGTAAGCTGACGAACTTCGAAAGTTTACTAATCACATCTAAAAGTAACATGTGCCACTTACAGTGGGTAATTTCAAATACAAATAAAAAGAAAAGTATGACAAGTCTAGACAACTAAGAACTCACCAACCACCAAAATATCACACATAAATGTAGACATTTTTCAAGACATTTCAATGTCAGAATAGCAGAAGTTATAAAACCCAACCCATCTCATTTCAGAATAGATGTAATGCTGTTATTAAGCAACATTTTGTGGAAAGCTGTGGCTTTTTTGTTGGACTGGGCACAGGCCAATAGACCAAAACAACATAGTTTGTTGTTTTGTGCCTGAGTGACTCTGTAGTCAGCTGAGTAATTTGTGATGGTTTGTATATCCTTGGATCAGGGAGTGGCATCATCTGAAGGTGTGGCCTTGTTGGAATAGGTGTGACCTGGTTGGAATGGGTGTGTCACTGTGGATGTGGGGTATAAGATCCTTACCCTAGTTGCCTGGAAGTCAGTCTTCCACTAGCAGCCTTTGGATGAAGACATAGAACTCTCAGCTCCTCCTGTGCCATGCCTGCCTGGATACTGCCATGCTCCCACCTTGATGATAATGGACTGAACCTCTGAACCTGTAAGCCAGCCCCAATTAAATGTTGTTTTTTTATAAGACTTGCCTTGGTCATGGTGTCTGTTCACAACAGTAAAACCCTAACTAATGCAGAAGTTGGTACTGGGAGTGGGGTATTGCTGTGATAGGCCTGACCATGCTTTTATTTGAAAGAATGTGGATTTTGGGACTTTGGATTTGGAAAGCAGTGGAATGCTTTAAATGGGGCTTAATGGGTCATCCTAGTAGGAATATGGAAGACTTTGTTGCTGGGAGTAATTTGAACTGTGTTGACCTGGCCCAAGAGACTTCAAAGGAGAAGAATTTCAGAATGTGGCATAAAGACTGGTTTTGTGGTATTTTGGTGAAGAAAGTGGCTACTTTTTGCCCCTGTCTGAAAAGTTTGCCTGAGGCTAAGGTGAAGAGACTTGGATTAATTGCATTGACAAAAGAAGTTTCAAAAAAGCCCAGCAGAGACTTTGTTCTCTGGTTAAGTCTTATGAAGAGAAGTTTGAACAAGCATAGCAAGCTTAGAAAGGAAAAATATAAAATATATGGTTTGAGTATTAAAGGAGTACCAGGAAGTGAAATGGAGCAAATTCTTGTGTTCTAGGAGATAACAGATTAAGGGAGTGGGACCTTGGGGCAAGATCCTACCCAGCTAAATTAGATCCAGGCATGGTGGTACACACCTTTAATCCCATGAGACAAGCATGCTGATCTCTACATTCAAGGTCAATCTACAGAGCAAGAACCAGGATAGCCAAGCTTAGGCAGTGAAGGATTTAGAAAACATAAAGCTAGTGATAATGTAATAATACAAGGGGGGTAATGTTCTAGTTCCTGTAAGCAGCAGAACTCAGCAGCTTCAGCCATGTGGCTCTGGCTCTAGAGTTAAGAATAGAAGGAACTACTAGGAAAATTGATGCTGGTTAGCTGGAGGTAAGGAATTAGCGGTGATTAAGAAGAGACCAGCATCGTTGAGGTGAAATCTTCTGGAAATTGTTTTCTGGGAGCACAAAGAAGCTGTGTTCCAGAGATACCCAAGGTTGTACCTCATGCTGCGGCTGGACTTGGTAATGTGTAAGAGTCACTCAGGTGGTACTGCTTGTGAAGGAATGAAGGGATCATGGAGAGAAGCTGAGGCTTAGCACTGTGAGAGGCCAGGGAAGCCCATTGGAGAAGGTGAAGCCTCAGCTGTAGTTGATGGCCCAGGATTGAAGGGGTCATGCAAAGGATTTGAGGCTTGGCACCCTGAAGAGAGCCTATGAGAGGCTATTGGTGAAGCCTAGTTGGAGTGGAACACCCCAGTGTATTGGAGATGTCAGTACCATGGGATGATCACCAAGAACAGCAGCCGTAATGGAGTGGATCAACCTGAGCATAGAGTGCTACAGAGGGCAGAGATGGAGAAGTGATGCCAGCCCTTAGGAGGAGTCCAAAAGATCAAGTGGAATCCCAGACACTGAAAGAAGAAGCTGTAACATTGAAATTGCCTTGGAGACTCAAAGCTGTTAAAGATGCCAGAGCCATGGGATACATGCTGAGGAAAGCTGCTAACAGGGAGTGGAACCAGCCCAGGAGGAAGCAGTTTGTTGAAGTCAAAAAAGATGAAAAAGGAGTGGAGATCTGAAGACCACTTTGACATCAGCCATGGAGATGCAGAGTTTGGAGTTTGCCCAGCTGGTTTCCTGCCTTGCTTTGGGGATTACAGTTAATTAAGTTGAATGAATCTCAGAAGAGACCTTGAACTTTGGACTTTTAACATTGTTGCAACTGCTATAGACTATGAGGACTTTGAAAGTTGGACTAAATGCATTTTGCATTATGCTATGTTTAAGTATGGCCCCCATAGACTCATGTTTTTGAACAAGTCTATGGGGACCAGGGAGTGGAATGTGATGGTTTGTATATCCTTGGATCAGGGAGTGGCACCATCTGAAGGTGTGGCCTTGTTGGAATAGGTGTGACCTGGTTGGAATGGGTGTGTCACTGTGGGTGTGGGTATAAGATCCTTACCCTAGTTGCCTGGAAGTCAGTCTTCCACTAGCAGCCTTTGAATGAAGACATAGAACTCTCAGCTCCTCCTGTGCCATGCCTGCCTGGATACTGCCATGCTCCCACCTTGATGATAATGGACTGAACCTCTGAACCTGTAAGCCAGCCCCAATTAAATGTTGTTTTTTATAAGACTTGCCTTGGTCATGGTGTCTGTTCACAGCAGTAAAACCCTAACTAATACATAATTAAACTGTAAACTAGTTAAGTTATAATCAGTTGACTAGTCAATTGCCTAAGCTGTGGTTAATTTTAAGTTTCCTATGCCTCACTTCTGTTTTTTGGTAAATGCCATCAAATTGAATTGTTGATTGAAGTTCTCAGAACCTGCCTGGGTCTCAGCATTAACTCATTCATGAACTGTGGTTTACTCAAATAGATTCTGCCACACTTAGTTGTTTTCAGAACTTTTCCTTTTAGCATTTGTAGTGTTATGACCAGGATTCAAAACAGAGTTCCAGAGACCCAGGGAGCACTGGAGAAAGCAGGAGTGTTGTCTACTAAGCTGTGTTCTGTTTCCTTGCATAAAGGTCGTTGGCTATGATCTGACTGTAATTTGGAAGGTCCACTGACTCAGCTTTGAACATGCATTTGTTTGAGCAACCATTTTGGTCCAAACTGCATTTGGAAGTTGTAAAGAAAACACAGGGATGAGTCTTGTAAGAGGCCTCAGGTGTCTGACCTGATCAGACAGAAGCTCAGTAGAATATGGTACTAGAAGCCAAGGAGTCATGGGTTTACCTGGGTCTAGTAGTCAGGACCTCTGCTTCCTGGTATCCCATTCAAGGTCAGTTTGTGCTATGAAAGTGCATAAAACTCAAGAAGAATGAAGACCAAGGTGTGGACACTGTGCCCCTTCTTCGAATTGGAAACAAAACACCCATGGAAGGAGTTACAGAGACAAAGTTTGGAGCTGTGACGAAAGGATGGACCATCTAGAGACTGCCATATCCAGGGATTCATCCCATAATCAGCTTCCAAACGCTGACACCATTGCATACACTAGCAAGATTTTGCTGAAAGGACCCAGATATAGCTGTCTCTTGTGAGACTATGCTGGGGCCTAGCAAACACAGAAGTGGATGCTCACAGTCAGCTATTGGATGGATCACAGGGCTCCCAATGGAGAAGCTAGAGAAAGGACCCAAGGAGCTAAAGGGATCTGCAACCCTATAGGTGGAACAACTTTATGAACTAACCAGTACCCCGGAGCTCTTAACTCTAGCTGCATATGTATCAAAAGATGGCCTAGTCGGCCATCACTGGAAAGAGAGGACCATTGGACATGCAAACTTTATATGCCCCAGTACAGGGGAACTCCAGGGCCTAAAAAATGGGAATGGGTGGGTAGGGAAGTGGGGGGGGGGGGGTATGGGGGACTTTTGGGATAGCATTAGAAATGTAATTGAGGAAAATATGTAATAAAAAATGTTAACTCTTCGGGTCTGACCAGCACCTGGGTAGCTAGAGCGCAGGGTCGGCTGACAATCGCCAGCTACCCACGACACCCGCCACAGGATTTTGAGACTTCTGGTGAGTGGAACACAGAGTCTGCTCCAATCTTTAAACAGTGACAACAAAAACAACTAATCCCAGAGATTACCAGATGGCGAAAGGTAAACGTAAGAATGTTACTAACAGAAACCAAGACCACTCACCATCATCAGAACCCAGCACTCCAACTTCGCCCAGTCCAGGGCACCCCAACACACCGGAAAAGTTAGACCCGGTTCTAAAAGCATAACTCACGATGATGGTAGAGGACATCAAGAAGGACTTTAATAACAAACTTAAAGAAATACAAGTTGGCTCCAGGACTCCGCCGAGCTTAGTCTGTACAGGTCAGAGTGGGGACCACGGGAGCAGACGGCTTCTGGGACAGGCGGTAGCCACAGAGCTGCTGAGGCAGCACCCTTTTGGGGCCGCAGACATCCGGCACCCTCCCAGCCGGAGGACAGTGACCTGCCCTGCAGGGAGCGCCATCCTGGCTCCGGGACTCCGCCGAACTTAGTCTGTACAGGTTAGAGTGAGGACCACAGAGGCAGACAGCTTCTGGGACAGGCGGGAGCCACAGAGCCGCTGAGGCAGCACCCTTTTGGGGCCACAGACTTCCGGCACTCTCCCAGCCGGAGGACAGTGACCTGCCCTGCAGGGAGCGCCATCTTGGCTCCGGTACTCCGCCGAACTTAGTCTGTACAGGTTAGAGTGAGGACCACAGAGGCAGACAGCTTCTGGGACAGGCGGGAGCCACAGAGCCGCTGAGGCAGCACCCTTTTGGGGCTGCAGACATCCGGCACCCTCCCAGCTGGAGGACAGTGACCTGCCCTGCAGGGAGCGCCATCCGCTGAACTTAGTCTGTACAGGTCAGAGTGAGGACCACAGAGGCAGACAGCTTCTGGGACAGGCGGGAGCCACAGAGCCGCTGAGGCAGCACCCTTTTGGGGCCACAGACATCCGGCACCCTCCTAGCTGGAAGACAGTGGTCTGCCCTGCACAGGAGCCCTCTGCCTCAGGAGCAGGGAGCACATCTTGGATCCAGGACTCCACTGAACTTAGGAAGTTAGTCTGCAGAGCTGAGAGTGTGCACCACAGAAGCCTACAGCTTCTGTGACCTACCAAAGCAACACAGCATCTGGGAAAGGTCCTGTTTTCCGCCTTCTTCTTCGGCCAGGAGGAGGTCCAAACGCCAGATATCTGTACACCTTCCCTTTAAGAGGAAAGCTTGTCAGCAGGGAGTGCTCTAACCACTGAAACTCAGAGGAGAGAGCCTGTCTCCCAGGTCTGCTGACAGAGGATACTCAGAATCACCAGAAGAACAACCTCTGAACAGAGACAACTATAACAACTCCAGAGATTACCAGATGGCGAGAGGTAAAGGTAAGAATCTTACTAACAGAAACCAAGACCACTCACCATCATCAGGACCCAGCACTTCCACTTCGCCCAGTCCAGGGCACCCCAACACACCTGAAAAACTAGACCTGGATTTAAAAGCATATCTCATGATGATGGTAGAGGACATCAAGAAGGACTTTAAAGAACTACAGGAGAACATGGCTAAAGAGTTACAAGTCCTTAAAGAAAAACAGGAAAACACAACCAAACTGGTAGAAGTCCTTAAAGAGAAACAGGAAAACACATCCAATCAGATGATGGAAATGAACAAAACCATACTAGACCTAAAAAGGGAAGTAGACACAATAAAGAAAACCCAAAATGAGGCAACACTGGAGATAAAAACCCTAGGAAAGAAATCTGGAACCATAGATGCAAGCATCAGCAAGAATACAAGAGATGGAAGAGAGAATCTCAGGTGCAGAAGATTCCATAGAGAACATCGGCACAACAATCAAGGAAAATGGAAAATGCAAAAAGATCCTAACTCAAAACATCCAAGAAATACAGGACACAATGAGAAGACCAAACCTACGGATAATAGGAGTGGATGAAAATGAAGATTTTCAACGCAAAGGACCAGCAAACATCTTCAAAAAAATTATAAAAGAAAACTTCCCAAATCTAAAGAAAGAGATGCCCATGAACATACAAGAAGCCTACAGAACTCCAAATAGGCTGGACCAGAAAAGAAATACCTCCTGACACATAATAATCAGAACAACAAATGCTCTAAATAAAGATAGAATACTAAAAGCAGTAAGAGAAAAAGGCCAAGTAACATATAAAGGCAAGCCTATCAGAATTACACCAGATTTTTCACCAGAGACTATGAAAGCCAGAAGATCCTGGACAGATGTTATACAGACATTAAAAGAACACAAATTCCAGCCCAGGCTACTATACCCAGCCAAACTCTCAATTACCATAGATGGAGAAACCAAAGTATTCCACGACAAAACCAAATTCACACATTATCTCTCCACGAATCCAGCCCTTCAAAGGATAATAACAGAAAAAAACCAATACAAGGACAGGAACCACGCCCTAAAAACAACAAGAAGGTAATCCCTCAACAAACCTAAAAGAAGACAGCCACAAGAACAGAATGCCAACTTTAACAACAAAAATAACAGGAAACAACAATTACTTTTCCTTAATATCTCTTAATATCAATGGACTCAACTCCCCGATAAAAAGACATAGACTAACAGGCTGGCTACACAATCAAGACAAAACATTTTGCTGCTTACAAGAAACTCATCTCAGAGAAAAAGATAGACACTACCTCAGAATGAAAGGCTGGAAAACAATTTTCCAAGCAAATGGTCTGAAGAAACAAGCTGGAGTAGCCATTCTAATATCAGATAAGATTGACTTCCAACCCAAAGTCATCAAAAAAGACAGGGAGGGGCACTTCATACTCATCAAAGGTAAAATCCTCCAAGAGGAACTATCAATCCTGAATATCTATGCTCCAAATACAAAGGCAGCCTCATTCATTAAAGAAACTTTAGTAAATCTCAAAGCACACATTGCACCTCATACAATAATAGTGGGAGACTTCAACACACCACTTTCACCAATGGACAGATCATGGAAACAGAAACTAAACAAGGACACAGTGAAACTAACAGAAGTTATGGATCAAATGGATCTGGCAGATATCTACAGAACATTTTCCCCTAAAACAAAAGGATACACCTTCTTCTCAGCACCTCATGGTACCTTCTCCAAAATTGACCACGTAATTGGGCACAAAACAGGACTCAACAGATACAAAAACATTGAAATTGTCCCATGCATCCTATCAGATCACCATGGACTAAGGCTGATCATCAATAACAAAATAAATAAGAGAAAGCCAACATTCACGTGGAAACTGAACAACACTCTTCTCAATGATACCTTGGTCAAGGAAGGAATAAAGAAAGAAATCAAGGACTTTTTAGAGTTCAATGAAAATGAAGCCACAACATACCCAAACTTATGGGACGCAATGAAAGCATTTCTAAGAGGAAAACTCATAGCTCTGAGTGCCTCCAAAAAGAAACTAGAAAGAGCACACATTAGCAGCTTGACAACACACCTAAAAGCACTAGAACAAAAGGAAGCAAATTCACCCAAGAGGAGTAGACGGCAGGAAATAAACTCAGGGGCGAAATCAATCAAGTGGAAACAAGAAGAACTATTCAAAGAATCAACCAATCAAGGAGCTGGTTCTTTGAGAAAATCAACAAGATAGATAAACCCTTAGCCAGACTCACTAGAAGGCACAGGGAAATCATCCTAATTAACAAAATCAGAAATGAAAAAGGAGACATAACAACAGATCCTGAAGACATCCAAAACACCATCAGATCCTTCTACCAAAGGCTATACTCAACAAAACTGGAGAACCTGGATGAAATGGAGACGTTCCTAGACAGATACTAGGTACCAAAGTTGAATCAAGATCAGGTTAATGATCTAAACAGCCCTATATCCCCCAAAGAAATAGAAGCAGTCATTAATAGTCTCCCAACTAAAACAAGCCCAGGACCAGATGGGTTTAGTGCAGAGTTCTATCAGACCTTCAAAGAAGATCTAATCCCAGTTCTTCACAAACTATTCCACAAAATAGAAACAGAAGGTACTTTACCCAACTCATTCTATGAAGCCACAATTACTCTGATACCTAAACCACAAAAAGACTCAACAAAGATAGAAAACTTCAGACCAATATCCCTTATGAATATTGATGCAAAAATCCTCAATAAAGTTCTTGCTAACCGAATCCAAGAACACATCAAAACAATCATCCATCCTGACCAAGTAGGTTTCATCCCAAGGATGCAGGGATGGTTCAATATACGGAAATCCATCAACGTAATCCAGTATATAAACAAACTCAAAGACAAAAACCACATGGTCATCTCGTTAGATGCGGAAAAAGCATTTGACAAGATCCAACACCCATTCATGATAAAAGTCTTGGAAAGATCAGGAATTCAAGGCCCATACCTAAACATGATAAAAGCAATCTACAGCAAACCAGTAGCCAACATCAAAGTAAATGGTCAGAAGCTTGAAGCAATCCCTCTAAAATCAGGGACTAGACAAGGCTGTCCACTTTCTCCATACCTATTCAACATTGTACTTGAAGTCCTAGCCAGAGCAATTCGACAACAAAAGGAGATCAAAGGGATACAAATTGGAAAAGATGAAGTCAAAATATCACTCTTTGCAGATGATATGATAGTATATATAAGTGACCCTAAAAATTCCACCAGAGAACTCCTAAGCCTGATAAACAGCTTCGGTGAAGTAGCTGGATATAAAATTAACTCAAACAAATCAATGGCCTTTCTCTACACAAAGAATAAACAGGCTGAGAAAGAAATTAGGGAAACAACACCCTTCTCAATAGTCACAAATAATATAAAATATCTTGGCGTGACTCTAACTAAGGAAGTGAAAGATCTGTATAATAAAAACTTCAAGTCTCTGAAGAAAGAAATTATAGAAGATCTCAGAAGATGGAAAGATCTCCCATGCTCATGGATTGGCAGGATCAACATTGTAAAAATGGCTATCTTGCCAAAAGCAATCTACAGATTCAATGCAATCCCCATCAAAATTCCAAATCAATTCTTCAACGAATTAGAAAGTGCAATCTGCAAATTCATCTGGAATAACAAAAAACCTAGGATAGCAAAAACTCTTCTCAAGGATAAAAGAACCTCTGGTGGAATCACCATGCCGGACCTAAAGCTCTACTACAGAGCAATTGTGATAAAAACTGCATGGTACTGGTATAGGGACAGACAAATAGACCAATGGAATAGAATTGAAGACCCAGAAATGAACCCACACACCTATGGTCACTTGATCTTCGACAAGGGAGCTAAAAACATCCAGTGGAAGAAAGACAGCATTTTCAACAAATGGTGCTGGCACAACTGGTTGTTAACATGTAGAAGAATGCGAATCGATCCATTCCTATCTCCTTGTACTAAGGTCAAGTCTAAGTGGATCAAGGAACTTCACATAAAACCAGAGACACTGAAACTTATAGAGGAGAAAGTGGGGAAAAGCCTTGAAGATATGGGCACAGGGGAAAAATTCCTGAATAGAACAGTAATGGCTTGTGCTGTAAGATCGAGAATTGACAAATGGGACCTCATGAAACTACAAAGCTTCTGCAAGACTAAAGAAACCATCAATAAGCCAAAAAAACCACCAACAGATTGGGAAAGGATCTTCACCTATCCTAAATCAGACAAGGGACTAATATCCAATATATATAAAGAACTCAAGAAGGTGGACTCCAGAAAGTCAAATAACCCCATTAAAAAATGGGGCTCAGAACTGAACAAAGAATTCTCACCTGAGGAATACCGAATGGCAGAGAAGCACCTGAAAAAATGTTCAACATCCTTAATCATCAGGGAAATGCAAATCAAAACAACCCTGAGATTCCACCTCACACCAGTCAGAATGGCTAAGATCAAAAATTCAGGTGACAGCAGATGCTGGCGAGGATGTGGAGAAAGAGGAACACTTCTCCATTGTTGGTGGGATTGCAAGCTTGTACAACCACTCTGGAAATCAGTCTGGCGGTTCCTCAGAAAATTGGACATAGTACTACCGGAGGATCCAGCAATACCTCTTCTGGGCATATATCCAGAAGATGTCCCAACCGGTAAGAAGGACATATGCTCCACTATGTTCATAGCAGCCCTATTTATAATAGCCAGAAGCTGGAAAGAACCCAGATGTCCCTCAACAGAGGAATGGATACAGAAATTATGGTACATTTACACAATGGAGTACTACTCAGCTATTAAAAAGAATGAATTTATGAAATTCCTAGCCAAATGGATGGACCTGGAGGGCATCAGCTTGAGTGAGGTAACACAATCACAAAGGAACTCACACAATATGTATTCACTGATAAGTGGATATTAGCCCAAAACTTAGGATACCCAAGATATAAGATACAATTTGCTAAACGCATGAAACTCAAGAAGAATGAAGACCAAAATGTGGACACTGTGCCTCTTCTTAGAATTGGGAACAAAACACCCAGGGAAGGAGTTACAGAGACAAAGTTCGGAGCTGTGATGAAAGGATGGACCATCTAGAGACTGCCGTATCCAGGGATCCATCCCATAATCAGCTTCTAAACGCTGACACCATTGCATACACTAGCATGATTTTGCTGAAAGGACCAAAAGATAGCTGTCTCTTGTGAGACTATGCAGGGGCCTAGCAAACACAGGAGTGGATGCTCACAGTCAGCTATTGGATGGATCACAGGGCTCCCAATGGAGAAGCTAGAGAAAGTACCCAAGGAGCTAAAGGGATCTGCAACCCTATAGTTGGAACAACATGATGAACTAACCAGTACCCAGGAGCTCTTGTCTCTAGCTGCATATGTATCGAAAGATGGCCTAGTCGGCCATCACTGGAAAGAGAGGCCCATTGGACTTGCAAACTTTATATGCCCCAATATAGGGGAATGCCAGGGCCAAAAGAATGGGAATGGGAGGGTAGGGAAGTGGGAGGCGGTATGGGGGACTTTTGGGATAGCATTGGAAATGGTGAACATCAACTGGCTTGTAAGAGTCTTGTGCTCCTCAGTCCTCAGCTAACTGGATGAAGAGAAATTTAAATGTGAAAAAAAAAAAAAAAGAAATACAAAAGAACACTGGTAAACAGGTAGAAGACATTAAAGAGGAACCACAAGAATCCCTTAAAGAATTGCAGGAGAACACTGCTAAACAGGTAGAAGAAATTAAAGAGGAAGCACAAAAATCCCTTAAAGAATTGCAGGAGAACACTGCTAAACAGGTAGAAGACATTAAAGAGGAAGCACAAAAATCCATTAAAGAATTGCAGGAAAACCAGACCAAACAGGTGATGGAATTGAATAAAACCATCCAAGACCTAAAAAGGGAAGTAGAAACAATGAAGAAAACCCAAATTGAGGCAACACTGGAGATAGAAACACTAGGAAAGAAATCTGGAACCATGGATACGGGCATCAGCAACATTATACAAGAGATGGAAGAGAGAATCTGAGGTGCAGAAGACTCCATAAAGAACATCGGCACGACAATCAAAGAAAATACAAAATCCAAAAAGATCCTAACTCAAAATATCCAGGAAATCCAGGACAAAAATGAGAAGACCAAACCTACGGATAATAAGAGTAGATGAGAATGAAGATTTTCAACTCAAAGGACCAGCAAATATATTCAACAAAATTATAAAAGAAAACTTCCCAAACCTAAAGAAAGAGATGCCCATGAACATACAAGAAGCTTACAGAACTCCAAATAGACTGAACCAGAAAAGAAATTCCTTCTGACACATAATAATCAGAACAACAAATGCACTAAATAAAGATAGAATACTAAAAGCAGTAAGGGAAAAAGGTCAAGTAACATATAAAGGCAAGCCTATCAGAATTACACCGGATTTTTCACCAGAGACTATGAAAGCCAGAAGGACCTGGACAGATGTTATACAGAAACTAAGAGAACACAATTTCCAGCCCAGGCTACTATACCCAGCCAAACTCTCAATTACCATAGATGGAGAAACCAAAGTATTCCACGATAAAACCAAATTCACACATATCTTTCCACAAGTCCAGCACTTCAAAGGATAATAACAGAAAAAAACAATACAAGGACGGAAACCACGATATAGAAAAAGCAAGAAGGTAATCCCCCAACAAACATAAAAGAAGACAGCCACAAGAACAGAACACCAACTCTAACAACAAAAATAAAAGGAAGCAACAATTACTTCTCCCTAATATCTCTTAATATCAATGGACTCAACTCCCCAATAAAAAGACATAGACTAACAGGCTGGCTACAGAAACAGGACCCAACATTTTGCTGCTTACAGGAAACTCATCTCAGAGAAAAAGATAGACACTACCTCAGAATGAAAGGCTGGAAAACAATTTTCCAAGCAAATGGTAGGAAGAAACAAGCTGGAGTAGCCATTATAATATCTGATAAGATTGACTTCCAACCCAAAGTCATCAAAAAAGACAAGGAAGGGCACTTCATTCTCATCAAAGGTAAAATCCTCCAAGAGGAACTATCAATTCTGAATTCTATGCGCCAAATACAAGGGCAGCCTCATTCATTAAAGATACTTTAGTAAAGCTCAAAGCACACATTGCACCTCACACAATAATAGTGGGAGACTTCAACACACCACTTTCACCAATGGATAGATCATGGAAACAGAAACTAAACAGGGACACAGTGAAACTAACAGAGGTTATGAAACAAATGGATCTGACAGATATCTACAGAACATTTTATCCTAAAACAAAAGGATATACCTTCTTCTCAGCACCTCAAGGTACCTTCTCCAAAATTGACCACATAGTTGGTCACAAAACAAGCCTCAATATATACAAAAATATTGAAATTGTCCCATGCACCCTATCAGATCACCATGGACTAAGACTGATCTTCAATAACAAAATAAATAATAGAAAGCCAACACACACGTGGAAACTAAACAACACTCTTCTCAATGATACCTTGGTCAAGGAAGGAATAAAGAAAGAAATTAAGGACTTTCTGGAGTTTAATGAAAATGAAGCCACAACATACCCAAACTTATGGGACACACTGAAAGCATTTCTAAGAGGAAAACTCATAGCTCTGAGTGCCTCCAAAAAGAAACTAGAGAGAGCACACATTAGCAGCTTGACAACACACCTAAAAGCTCTAGAACGAAAGGAAGCAAATTCACCCAAGAGGAGTAGACGGCAAGAAATAATCAAACTCAGAGGTGAAATCAACCAAGTGGAAACAAGAAGAATAATTCAAAGAATCAACCAATCTAGGAGCTGGTTCTTTGAGAAAATCAACAAGATAGATAAACCCTTAGTCAGACTCACTAGAGGGCATAGGGAAAGTACTCTAATTAACAAAATCAGAAATGAAAAGGGAGACATAACAACAGACCCTGAAGAAATCCAAAACACTATCAGATCATTCTACAAAAGGCTATACTCAACAAAACTGGAGAACCTGGATGAAATGGAGAAGTTTCTAGACAGATACCAGGTACCAAAGTTAAATCAAGATCAGGTTAATGATCTAAACAGTCCCATATCCCCTAAAGAAATAGAAGCAGTCATTAATAGTCTCCCAACCAAGAAAAGCCCAGGAATAGATGGGTTTAGTGCAGAGTTCTATCAAACCTTCAAAGAAGAACTAATCCCAGTTCTTCACAAACTATTCCACAAAATAGAATCAGAAGGTACTCTACCCAACTCATTCTATGAAGCCACAATTACTCTGATACCTAAACCACATAAAGACCCAACAAAAATAGAGAACTTCAGACCAATTTCCCTTATGAATATTGATGCAAAAATCCTCAATAAAGTTCTAGCTAACCGAATTCAAGAACACATCAAAACAATCATCCATCCTGACCAAGTAGGATTCATCCCAGGGATGCAAGGATGGTTCAATATACGAAAATCCATCAATGTAATCCATTATATAAACAAACTCAAAGACAAAAACCACATGATCATCTCGTTAGATGCTGAAAAAGCATTTGACAAAATCCAACACCCATTCATGATAAAAGTCTTGGAAAGATCAGGAATTCAAGGCCCATACCTAACCATGATAAAAGCAATATACAGCAAACCAGTAGCCAACATCAAAGTAAATGGTGAGAATCTGGAAGCAATCCCACTAAAATCAGGGACTAGACAAGGCTGCCCACTCTCTCCCTACCTATTCAACATTGTACTTGAAGTCCTAGCCAGAGCAATTAGACAACAAAAGGAGATCAAGGGGATACAACTCGGAAAAGAAGATGTCAAAATATTGCTTTTTGCAGATGGTATGATAGTATACATAAGTGACCCTAAAAATTCCACCAGAGAACTCCTAAGCCTGATAAATAGCTTCGGTGAAGTAGCTGGATATAAAATTAACTCAAGCAAGTCAATGGCCTTTCTCTACACAAAGGATAAACAGGCTGAGAAAGAAATTAGGGAAACAACACCCTTCTCAATAGTCACAAACAATATAAAATAACTTGGCGTGACTCTAACTAAGGAAGTGAAAGATCTGTATGACAAGAACTTCAAGTCCCTGAAGAAAGAAATTAAAGAAGATCTCAGAAGATGGAAAAACCTCCCATGCTCATGGATTGGCAGGATCAACATTGTAAAAATGGCTATCTTGCCAAAAGCAATCTACAGATTCAATGCAATCCCCATCAAAATTCCAACTCAATTCTTCAACGAATTGGAAAGGGCAATCTGCAAATTCATCTGGAACAACAAAAAACCTAGGATAGCAAAAACTCTTCTCAAGGATAAAAGAACCTCTGGAGAAATCACCATGCCTGACCTAAAGCTGTACTACAGAGCAATTGTGATAAAAACTGCATGGTATTGGTATAACGACAGACAAGTAGACCAATGGAACAGAATTGAAGACCCTGAGATCAACCCACAAACCTATGGTCACTTGATCTTTGACAAGGGAGCAAAAACCATCCAGTGGAAAAAAGACAACATTTTCAACAAATGGTGCTGGCACAACTGGTGGTTATCATGTAGAAGAATGTGAATTGATCCATTCCTATCTCCTTCTACCAAGGTCAAATCTAAGTGGATTAAGGATCTCCACATAAAACCAGAGACACTGAAACTTATAGAGGAGAAAGTAGGGAAAAGCCTCGAAGATATGGGTACAGGGGAAAAATTCCTGAATAGAACAGCAAAGGCTTGCGCTGTAAGATCGAGAATCGATAAATGGGACCTCATAAAGTTGCAAAGCTTCTGCAAGGCAAAAGACACCGTCAATAAGACAAAAAGACCACCAACAGATTGGGAAAGGATCTTTACCTATCCTAAATCAGATAAGGGACTAATATCCAATATATATAAAGAACTCAAGAAGGTGGACTCCAGAAAGTCAAATAACCCCATTAAAAAATGGGGCTCAGAACTGAACAAAGAATTCTCACCTGAGGAATACCGAATGGCAGAGAAGCACCTGAAAAAATGTTCAACATCCTTAATCATCAGGGAAATGCAAATCAAAACAACCCTGAGATTCCACCTCACACCAGTCAGAATGGCTAAGATCAAAAATTCAGGTGACAGCAGATGCTGGCGAGGATGTGGAGAAAGAGGAATACTCCTTCATTGTTGGTGGGATTGCAAGCTGGTACAACCACTCTGGAAATCAGTTTGGCGGTTCCTCAGAAAATTGGACATAATACTACCAGAGGATCCAGCAATACCTCTCCTGGGCATATATCCAGAAGATGTTCCAACCGGTAAGAAGGACACATGCTCCACTATGTTCATAGCAGCCTTATTTATAATAGCCAGAAGCTGGAAAGAACCCAGATGCCCCTCAACAGAGGAATGGATACAGAAAATGTGGTACATTTACACAATGGAGTACTACTCAGCTATTAAAAGGAATGAAATTACTAGGCAAATGGATGGATCTGGAGGGCATCATTCTGAGTGAGGTAACATATTCACAAAGGAACTCACACAATATGTACTCACTGATAAGTGGATATTAGCCCAAAAACTTAGGATACCCAAGATATAAGATATAATTTGTTAAACGCATGAAACTCAAGAAGAACGAAGACCAAAGTGTGGACACTGTGCCCCTTCTTGGAATTGGGAACAAAACACCCATGGAAAGAGTTACAGAGATAAAGTTTGGAGCTGTGAGGAAAGGATGGACCATCTAAAGACTGCCATATCCAGGGATCCATCCCATAATCAGCTTCTAAACGCTGACACCATTGCATACACTAGCAAGATTTTGCTGAAAGGACCCAGATATAGCTGTCTCTTGTGAGACAATGCCGGGGCCTAGCAAACACAGAAGTGGATGCTCACAGTCAGCTATTGGATGGATCACAGGGCCCCCAATGGAGGAGCTAGAGAAAGTACCCAAGGAGCTAAAGGGAACTGCAACCCCATAGGTGGATCATTATTATGAACTAACCAGTACCCCAGAGCTCTTGTCTCTAGCTGCATTTGTATCAAAAGATGGCCTAGTAGGCCATCACTGGAAAGAGAGGCCCATTGGACTTGCCAACTTTATATGCCCCAGTACAGGGGAATGCCAGGGCCAAGGGGTGGGAGTGGGTGGGTGGGGGACTGGCGGGGGAGTGCATTGGAGACTTTTTGGATAGCATTGGAAATGTAATAAAAAAAATGTTAAAAATTAAAAAATTCAATTAAAAAAAGAAAGAATGAAAGAAATCAATCAATCCATCAATCAATCAATCAATCTTGGGGCAGTACCCACACTGCAGTGTGCTCTGAGAGGGCTACAAGACTTTCTAGCCTTTATGACACCTGCTTTAATCAGATTTAAAAGAAAAAAGTAGACGTTCCAGGAGTTAGAACTTCTTCAGGAATTCACATAGAATCATGCCCAGAACCTGCACTTTTTTCTAGATAATGGAGTGAAATTTGTTAGAAATACTTTAAACTTACAATGCCCACAATGAGGACATATAAATTTGGATAAATGTCTTTAGCTGTGAGATATGTTAGAAAAAAAAGACCAAAGAGCACATAGAGTGAGTTGTATTTTGTAAATAGAACTTGTGACTATACAGGATTACACTGTGGTGGAAGGTTATTTGTAGAAGTTTAGCCCTTAGGTAAAGGGGTTGGCTTATTTCACTTAAGCCTCTATGCCTTGGTCAGAACATTACAGTTAGAATATTAGTGACTATGTCCTCTTGGTCTGCTTAGAAAATGCTCTCTGAAGCCAAACCATGCCTTTAATTCCAGCACTTGGGAAGCAAAAGCAGGAGGATTTAGTGAACTTGAGGATAGCCTGGTCTACATAGTGAGTTCCAGGACAGCCAGGCTATATAAATGGACCTTGTCTTGAAAAAAATAAAAATAACAAAAAGGATAAAGGGAAGGAGAAGAGAGAGGAGAAAGAGGATTAGGATGAGAAGAAGGAGGAAATGAAGGAGGATGATGAAGAGGGGGGAAGGAAGGAAGGAAGGAAGGAAGGAAGGAAGGAAGGAAGGAAGGAAGGAAGGAAGGAAGGAAGGAAGGAAGGAAAGTGTTCTCCCTCTCATTCCCTAATTGGCCATACCCTAAATTCTCACTAATTAGAATCACACAGCCTGGGCTAAGAGCCAGCCTAATCGTGTTTATCTGGAGACCTAACTCTAAAGAGGAAAGATTACAGATGTGAAAGGTGCCTTCATCTATAGCACACCCCACTCTGCGCCTGGAGAAGAAAAATTAAGTCACTGACAGCTTTTCCATTAGTGGTGTTAGGATATTAAAGACACCCACTAGGATTGTGTTTGGACTAGTCCAGAAGTTTAATATACTCAAAATTCAGTTTGTACACATTTTAAAGTTAAGATATCCTATTGGTAGATTGTTCTCTTAATCAATCTGAAGTGACCTTCTTTATCTCTCCTGTCCAACTTCAGGATGAAATTGATTTTGTCAAACAGTAAAACAGCAACATCTGCCTGTTCTCTAGTTCCATTTGCTTGGAACATTTTTTTTTCCTTTATTTTTACTCCAAAGTCGCATGGACCTTTGATGGTATCTTAGTTTTGTTTCCTGATCTTCTGATAAAATACCCTGACAAAGTAGGTTAGGGGGAAAGGGTTTATTTTAGCTCAAATTCCACACTACAGTCCATCACTTGGGGAAATCAAGGTAGCAGGAATGTGAGGCAGCTGGTCATGTCCACAGTCAAAAGCAGAGAGATTAATTAAAGCCTTAATAATTAAAAAATTGTGCCTGGTTAACTTCATTTACTCTTCCACAGTTCCGGGTCCCCTGCCTAGGCAATGTTGCTAGCCACTGTGGCCATATCTTCTCACATCACTTAACGTAATCACAATAATGCTCACTGACACGTCCACAGCCCAAAGGAATGCAGACAGTCCCTCCCTGACACTCGTGCTAAGTGATTCTAGATTGTCTCAACTTGACAATTAAAACAAGAATCACAAATGATGAGGCAAATTTCTCAGCAACAGCAAATAAATGGATCATTTTTAATCCAATATGCTACTATGCATCCTTTGATTGTGGGATGGAGGCCATTAATACTCATTTATTACTGAAAGGTGTTGTTCTGGCTACACTTAAGTCAACTTGACAAATGCTATAATCATCCTAGGATGGAAGGAACCTCAATTGAGAAAATGCCTCCATTAAACTGAGCAGTAGGCAAGCCTATAAAGCAATTTTTTAGTCATTGATTATGTGGGAGGGTCCAGTCTATTATAGGTAGGGCTACCCCAAGGCTGGTAGTCCAGGAAAGTCTAGGCTCCCAACCAAAAATATAAGAATAAATAAAGTCAGCTGGGCATAAATAAGCAACATGCCTGCATCTGTTTCTCCTTGCTCTTGATTGTAGATGTGACCAATTGCTTTAAGTTCCTGCCACTGTCACTTCTACTATGATGGACAATAACCTAAAATGGCAAATCAAGAAAACTCCTTTCCTTCCTACGTTACTTTTAGTCAGATTATTTTATCACAGAAATAGAAATAAAATTATAATGACTGATTATTTTGAAATGACAAGAAGACAAATACATGAAATGATAAAAAAAATCTAGAAATAAGAGATGAGTTTGAAGTGATCGAGCTAACTGAAATTAGAATATTAAAAGGTTTTCTAGGGGACTGAAGAGATGGCTCAGTGACTAAGAGCACTGTCTGCTCTTTCAGAGGTCCTGAGTTCAATTCCCAGCAACCACATGGTAGCTCACAACCATCTGTAATGAGATCTCATCCCCTCTTCTGGTGTGTCTGAAGATAGCAACAGTGTACTCACATACATACAATAAATAAATTAAAAATTTTTTTTTCTAGGAAATGCACACTTTTACAAATGTGTAAGCTCACAAACTTAGAACGCGGTTCCCTGTGCTTAAAAGCAAGGCTCTCTTCAAAGATTTGTCTGCTTATGTTGGGAAATTTTGACTCTGTTGAAGATCCTGTGTCTTCTCCACTTTATTTGGCTTTTTGTGGTAGTATGTGAAGTCTTATCACTTTAGTTAAGTGAATGATTATTCTGCACTGACTATGGGTTTCTCTGATGGAGAGTTCTGAACCTTTCATGCTTTTGAAATGCTTTCATGCTTTTTTCACAAATCAAACTCTAGACTAGATCTTCTACCTTCAGACTTACTTTTGGTGCATCCAGAAGACTTTTAGAAACAATCTAACAAGACAAACCAGTTAAGCTTATGTACTGTTTACACAGAATGTTTTTGCAAACAGAAAAGGAATAAAAGATCTTTGTAACTACAGCTCTTTCCCTCCTAGGTATTCTTCTGAGACATGCAAATGAAATATATGTCAGCTTCCTCTAAGACAAAGTTCTTGATCACAGATCTGTAATACCCTGATAGAAAAATTTAAAAATTCAGAAGAAGGCATATTTAAACCCTGCTGTGAGGAAACCTCCAAGCTGCCTGTCGCTCGTTTTCAAACAGTGGCCTTTCATGGCCGATTGGGTAGATACTGGAACTAAGTGCACACTAAAGATGAACTAAGGACCCAGGTTTGAATTGACCCAAAGCTATCAAAACCAGAAGGCAAATAGCAACAAACGTTGTTTATTCCATCCTGACCAACAAACCTAGAAGGCAAGCAGCTGGCAGGGCTCATTATCCCTACCTTACATACAAGCTGTGTTCTAGGCAACACATGGTAGCTCTTAGCTGACTGGGCTAAACCACTGAATGTCACAGTTCAATATTTCCCCAAGAGATGCTTATGTCTTATTCTGCACTGAAGAGTTTCATATTCAAGGAAATTCATAGAACAGACTCTGACAAATACTAGACTTTTGTAATTTGGGAATCCTGTCATTGAGTAGAGTAGAATTCTATCAGAGACACTGGCTGTTCTTGAACACATCATGAGGGACAGGAATTGATGGATAACAAGGAAATGTTTTGACAGACTTTCACTCCATAACCCGGTTATGTAAGTAAGATTGTTCTGAAACAACAATTTGAGTGAAACAACTTAAAAGCAGTTATAAACCAAATCTGACCCAAATCAGATGGCCCACAATGGCCCTAGTAAAGAAACCATATTACACACATGAGTTGGGAAAGGAATTTAATATTAAACTAGGACTCATGGGGGCATGAGCACACATATGGTCTGTCCTGAGTCTTTAAACTTCTATTTCTAAAAGTCTTTTTACACCAATCATCATGGAGAAAAAAGGACAATACCAACTATGGGAATTTAATTCTCTTAATTTCTCTGGCTGTCACTTCAGTGAAAGCCTCAAAATCTCAAAACTTGATCCTATATCTTGTAACATGAGGCCCCTTTTGGGTTCCTAGAACTGTACACAGTTTAGGGATCTTAGAGTACTTTCTTAGTTAGTGATTCAATTGCTGTGAAGAGATACCATGACCAAGGCAACTTCTATAGAAAACAGCATTGAGTTGGGGCTAGCTTACAGTGCCAGGGGTTCAATCAATTATCAACATGGTGGGAAGTATAGCAGTTTGCAGGAAGATATGGTGCTGGAGGAGCCAAGAGTTCTACACCTTGGTCCTAAGACAACTAGGAAAAAACTGGCATCAGCAGGCAGTCGGAAAGAGTCTCTCTCTTCCACACTGAGTGGAGCTTGAACAAAGGCTCTCAAAGCCCACAATGACATACATCCTCCAGCAAGGCATCTACTCCAATATTGCCACACCTCCAAATAGTGCCACTCCCTGGACCAAGCATATTCAAACCACCACATTCCCCTCCCTGGTCCCCATAGGCTTGTTCAAACTCATGAGTCTATGGTTCAATACCTAGCCATAGCATAATGCAAAATGCATTTAGTCTAACTTCAAAAATCCCATAGTCAGTCTCAACAATGTTAAAAGTTCAATGTCTCTTCTGAGATTCATGCAATCTCTAACTGTAGTCCCTATAAAATAAAAATAAAAAAGCAGAGCACATACTTCTGACATATTGTACAGTATGTATATATTACCATCCCCAAAAGGTTGTAGTGAAAAAAAAAAATACTAGACCAAGGCAAGACCAAAAAATAGCTGGGCAAACTCCAAACTCTGTATCTCCATTGCTGATGTCCAACTCCTTTCAGCTTTGATAATGGCAACACACTTCTTTCTCTTGAAATGATTCCATTCTGTTAGCAGCTTTCCTCAGCAGATATCCCATGGCTCTGGGAACTCTAATATCTTGGAGTCTCCAAGGCAACTTCAACTTCACAGCTTCTTGTTCCAATGTCTGGGATTTCCCCTTCTCCCCCAACCCCCAAAGTGCTTGAATCACTTCTCCAGCTCTTCCCTCTGTAGCACTCTAGGTTCTGGTTGACTCCACTCCACTGCTGCTGTTTTTGTTGGTCATCCAATGGTAATGGCAGCTCCAATATGCAGGAGTCTTCTGCTCCAACTAGGCTTCACTAATAGCTTCTCATAGACTCCCTTCATGGTATCAAGCCTCAACATCTTGGCATGATCTCTTTAGTCCTAGGTTGTGAACTACAATTGATGCTGTCCCTTTACCAGTGGTCTTTCCTGGCCTTTCACAGTGCCAAGCCTCAGCATCCCTCCATGACCCCTTCATGCCTTCAAAACCAGTACCATCTGGGTGATTCCTACACATTACCATATCCAGGTTCAGTATGAGGTACAACCTTGGTTATCCCTGGAACACAGCTACTTTGTGCTTTCAGAAAACACTTCCCAGAAGATTTCACTTCAGTGATGCTGGTCTCTTCTTAATCATCACTAATTTCTTAACTCCAGCTAACCAGCATCAGTTGTTCCAGAAACCCCTTCTACTCTTGACTCTAAAGCCAAAGCTACATGGCCAAAGCTGCTGAGTTCTGCTGCTTGCTAGAGCTGGAACATGGCCCCTCTTGTACTATTACAACACCACCAGCTTTCTCTTTTCCAACTCCTTCATTGCCTAAGCTTGGCTGTCCTAGAACTTGCTCTGTAGACAGACCTTGAGCTCAGAGATCTACATGGTTCTGTCTCCTGAATGCTGGGATTAAAGGTATATGCAACCATGCCTGGACCTAAGCCTTTCTTAACCTGGACATTGCTCTTTACCAGGCTGGCCTTGAACTCAGAGATCTGCTTTTATGGGTCTCCTGGGATTAAAGTTGTATATCACCATGCCTGTACCTAAGGTTTTCATGGCCACTATGCCTCAAGAAGCCTGTGTATTCCAGCCTCAAGGTCTGGACCATACATGTGCCCTCTATTTATGGACTGTAGTTCATTCCAGAGATAGCCAAGTTGACAAACAAGAATAGCCATCACAATCCATCCCTTGTCAATCTGACATATAATCATATTTCTGTATGTCCAAATGAAAACAATAACCACATCATAATATCACCTAACATAACTATCCCTGTTCAACTGTAAACACATAAACAATAAACTTATCTGGTTAGGATCTTGCCCTGAGATCACCACTCCCTTAATCTGTTATATCTCCTTGGACATAGGATTAAGCCCCATTGTATATGCTGGTGCCCCTTTAATACTTGAACCATACATCTTTTTTCCTTTCTCACATTGTTATGCTTGATCACAGGATAAAGTCTAAACTAAGCTTTTTTGAGACTTCCTTTGTTAATGCAATTAATCGAAATCTCTTTACCTTAGCTTCAGGTAGACTCTTCAGACAAGGGCAAAAGGCAGCCACATTCTTCACCAAAATACCACAAAAACAGTCTTTAGGCCATATACTAACATTTTTCTTTGAAACCTCTTGAGCCAATCCCCCAGAGTTCAAATTACTCTCAACACCAATGTCTTCCATACTCCTACTATGATGGCCCATTAAGCTGAATTTATAGCATTCTACTGCTTTCCAAATCAAAAGTTCCAAAATCCACATTCCTCCAAACAAAGTATAGTCAGGGCCAATACCCTAATCCATGGTACCAACTTCTATCTTAATTAGGGTTTTCAGTGTTGTGAAGAGACACCATGACCAAGGACAACATTTAATTGGGGCTAGATTAAAAGTTTCAGATGTTCAGTCCATTATCATCATGGTAGGAAGCATGGCCACCTGAAGGCATGGTGCTGGACGGCCGAGAGTTGTACATCTTGATCCTAGGTCATCCAGGAGGAAACTGTCTTCAGCAGGAAGCTAGGAAGAGGCTCTCTCTTCCACACTGGGCAGAGCTTGAGCATAGGACCTCAAAGCCCACATCAACAGTGACACACATCCTCCAATATGGCCACATCTACACCAACTTGGTCACACCTCCTAATAAGTGCCACTCCATGGACTAAGCATATTCAACCCAACTCAGGTACACTGGGGGAAAATTTACCTCACATGTAGATGACCCAAGATGAAATATCACAGCTCCATCCACCATCCTGAGACTCTTCCCGCTCCTGACTTGTCCTTGCTTACATGGCCTTCTGGGCTACTTACTGGGCTAATGTGGCCAGTCTTCTAGACACTCTTCTCCATCTATTATGAATTAGTATCTGTGGGATGTTAGTTCAGAGGCTGTACAGCAAGTGGTCTTGGCAGTTACGAATACTTTTGTTGCATGAAATAAAGACATTGGGCAATGAAGATTCTCCATTACAAGAAACAAAAACGATTATCAGTCATCATCTAATTATTCCATTTTAATGGACTTACTTTCTGCAGGCCTTGGCTAGGAATCATTTGGGAATCAATTTGGGAATGCCAAATTGTTACTGTTCTCTTCCTAAGAGATGCAATAGTAGCCCTCCTGGTGCTATCTTCTCAGGCTTAAATGTCTGCATGCAGCCATCTGCTAAATGGTCTCTCATTGTGTAGAATGACAAGAACTGAAATGTGTGGACATAAGGGTGCTATAAATTATGAATGGCTTTTTGAATTATATCTAATATCTTGGTTACCATGGTTACTTACAGTGACACAGATGCCAAGAGTTTGGTCAAACTCTAACTTAAGAGGATAACCCAAGGGGAAGAATTGTTACAGGAAATATTTTTAAATGCACCATCCCACGCACCCAGATACTCTCTGTTGACTCTCTGCTGTGGATTCTGCTCACATTCCCAGCTATCCAACCCCTGTGGTCAGTTATCCCAAATCCCAGTAACCTGGTAAAATCAAAACTCAAGAGGCTTGTAATTTATAAGTCAGATTTATATCAGTAAATTCTCACCCCACAAAATGTCCACACAATTTACTCAGAGCAAATTAATATTGATATAAATTGTCCACCTAGATAAGACAAATTTTCCTGTAATTATCCATCCCTCATATGATATTCATAGCTACCTATAGCTATTTAAAGCCACGTGGAATCTGGATCATCTTTCTCTTCCTCCATCTTCTTTCCTTCCCCTCTCCTCTCTTCCTGTCCCTGTCCCAGAAACTCTTAGCTCCGGCTCCCTTTTCCCTGTCCAATCACAGACTTCTTATTGTATTAATACTTAAATCAATTGGGGGAAATTCTGCTACAAGGAATGATTAAATAAAATTTTGTGAGGAGGTATGCATTAAGACAAGGTACCTGTGCTGGGCCCACCGTACCAAATCGATAGAGTTTTATCCCCGTAACTGTACTTCAGTTGTCACTCAAGGCACTGCAGATAGTTACCTAGTGAAAAACAACTACCTAAGCTGTAATGACTAATAAATTAGCTACAGCCAATCAAGTTGCCCTGTGTCTTGATCCTCTTATCACGTTCCGTTGCTGGTTGTAGCTCTCTGAATCTGTCCTGCTCCTACATTGCCTGTTTTATTAATCATGTTTTGTTTCCCTCAAATACTGCTCAGTGTAACTGATCTGGGGAATTCTCCATGTGACACAGTTCCATATGGTAAACAATTCTAGCAAAATTCTATCAGAAGGTAACATTACAACACTACACGTGTTTGTTTTGTGCCCTCCAGGATGTGCTAGCTGCTTTGGAATTGTCTCCTAAACCAGGGAGGCTCTGATTGATTTTCTGGGGTTCGTAAGGCTTCATCTTTTGTCTGGGATTTAATCTCTCTGAGGGACAAAACCTGTTTCAGAGAACTGTGCTGATGGCTAGTTGTGTCGAGGAGGCAGCCTAAAGGCCTAGGGTGACTTACACAAGGTCCTCTTCTTTCCCCATCCACTTACAACCAACACAAGACAAGGGGAATCGAGTCTTTGAACAGAAATAGGCTCTGGTCTGAGCAAATCTGAACACATTCTAGAGATAAACCATATCACTGAACAGTACAGTCACTGGGATTGGAATAAAGCACTCTGCTTCCTCCAGCCTGTCTGCCTTGTCTTTTCTCACATGTTACCATGGATTGGGGTGTGTGTGTGTGTGTGTGTGTGTGTGTGCTGTAAATGTTTTTTGCTCTGATAAAATTATTTCTTTGGGGGCATTTTTAAATAAAACTATTACATCATAAAATCATCCCAGTACTTTCTTCTTCCCAAGTTTCCTCACCTGTACAAAGCCAGGATTGAGACTGACATTTCCCAGTCAGAACTTTCCAGTTATTCTAGAGACCGAGGTACACTTAATTTGTTTTGTCAAATCAAAGTCCTCTATTAATAAAAAGCTCATCAGATGTTCAACTAGTAGAACAATATTTACCAAAATCATTATGCTACAGACAAGACAAAGACTGGGGTATCTAAAGCAAACTACAAGTTAGTCTCTTAGACCTCATTACTAGAAGACATTCATTATATAATGAAAAAGATGAATTGTTGAAGTCCAATGTGTAATGAAAGTGATGAATATGCCAAGTGCAACATATTTAGCATCCATAGCATGGAAGGACATGAGAGTGGCAGTTCTGCCTGTTTCTTACTCCATAGGTAAGTGGCATGCTTTTAGTAGTTTTCCCTGGGAAGGCAAATTACCATAAATGTTAAAAGCAAACTATAGGAAAGAACTTGCCTGAAGTAATTTTTTTTCCTCTAAATATGCTGAAATGGTGATTCATATCTTCCCTCTTTAGAAAACAAAATGTTATGTTTTGGTTGAAAATAAAGTTCTGTTAGACGCTGTGGGGATATAAAATATAAATAAGAGAGTATAGTGGCAAAAGAAAACTTCAGCCACTCTTCTTCGCAGTTGACAAGAATATCGTTTCGGTTGATCACCAGTGAGCAAAATCACCTGCAAAGAAGAGCCTCCAGTCCCCGAAAGTTCTGTGTTTGACTGAGTCCTCCACACTGACAGTGCTGGGCAAACAAGATGGCTCAACAGATAATAGTGATTGCAGCCAAGCCTAAAGACCTGAGTTCGATCCCTGAGACTCACATTGTAGATGGATCGAACTGACTTCTGCAAGCTACCCCAAATAAATGAAAATAAATAAATGCAATAAGGTTTCTTTTAACTGACAGTAACTACAAAACGTTATGAGAAAAAATATTTAGCTAGTAGGCATCCTGTTAATAAGCCTGGACCCCGAGTAGTTCATCACAGAGAAAGTGGGTCCTGCCTGTGCTACCAGAGGATTCTGATTCTTATCATGAGCTGTGGGTAACACACACACACACACACACACACACACAAAATGGCACTTTGATTTCTTTGCAGATTTGGGTTTGGGTTTCAGTGTTTTGTGTTTGTAAAGTTGACCATACCGCAGAGACTGACTGAATTAGCACTGTAAACCTACCCAGCTAAAGATCATCGATGTCAGATCTGCCAGAACGATTCTGCCCCATGAATTTTTTAAAAGCAGCCACCGTGTGAGATGAGCCTTGCTCTTACTGGCTTTACCAGAGTGTTGCACCCCCAGACAAGGTACCATAGTGAGACGGCGTCCTACCCAGATGGATGAGACTGGCTCTTAAGAGCAGGACTTGTTTCTGGTCTCTTCTCAGTAGAGTATGATGAGATTAGGTGGCACATCTTCCCAGAGCATCGCATTACTTGGCACCTGTAACCATCTGCAGTCTGTCATAGTTCCTGTGAGGTCTTTTCACATGTGTCTTGCTTTTACAATGTGCCCAAGACTTACAGAATTCAACTTGTCTTCTACTGAGGTAGATTTGTAGCTCTGCAGAGATGGAACAAGAGCACTTGGAGAGAGTCATGCCATCTTGTTTTCTGAAAAGACTAGAAAAAAAATTAAGTCCAGTATCATGGACAGTATAATTAAAATACAGACACCGTGAAGAATAAGTCCTACTAGGTGGCAAGAGCTCGAGAATCATCTCCTCCAGATTGCATAAAAGACAGGTGTAGACCAAGCAGCTTTTCAATGTCAGTTATGCAGGAAGCTAATTAACTATCAAAACCAGTCTAGTCTGTCCTTGACAACAGAAGTTAAGCAGAAGAGGAAGAAGGGGCGAGGAGTTCCAATTCATCTAGTGAGAAAAAATAATAAAGGACCAAAATAACTACTGAGTATGTGCAGGTTAAGTTCACTCACTTCTGAGAGAGACTGCTCTAAGAAACTGAGTTTGTCTGGGGCAATTGTTTGAAGACCTTCAACCCTCAGCCCAGACCTATTTTTAAAAAACCTTGCAATTGGCAGGCTATGTGTGTATAACAAACACTGTGTGGTTCTAGCGGACTAAATGCCATACTATGTTTTTAAAAAGCATCGAGTTATAGGCTAAAAGGACACCAATGTGTGTTTCTCATGACATTCTGAGCTCAGGGAGTAGTGACCCTCTTTCCTAATAAGGAAGTCCAGTTCCTGTAGTCAGATGACAGACAAGCCCTGATTTAGATAAACCGAACGAAAACTCTGAAGACGCATAATGCGCGGCAAAAGTGCTATATAAATGTAATGACTAATGCTACAGAATAAAGGATGTGATGCAAAAGTTGGCAGCAGAGTAAGGCCTTACAGATAGATGGGTAAACACCGCAAGGAGGGTGCAGAAAGGAAGATTCGTGAACCGTAGGAGGCAGCTGGTGGCACAGCCCCCTCTGCTGGCTTAGACGTTCATCTGCAACTACCGTCTTCACGGGAGGAGAAGAGCAGGACTTGAGCTGTTTGAGGAATTGAGTACTTGGCAGACTAGACTCAAACCGAAATCTAACGTTGTTACCGGTGATGGTACATGCAAGGACACTTCGTATCCTTTGGTCAGCTTCCGCAGTTGAGCCTATAGCCTAGAACACAATCCCAGCTGTAAAGAGCGACGCAATGCAGGGATTACAGGGCTGGGGGGTGGGGGGCGGGAGGGTTTGTTTGTTTGTTTCAATAAACCAAGCCCACGGGACAACGCTCATTCAATCACAAACTAATGTTCACGAAAGGTATTTGCTGCCTAGATTTTACAAATTAACCTAGATTTTAATACATAAACAATAGATAATGCTGCTAGTTACGAAGCCGGGCAGTGGTGGCACACAACTTTAATCCCAGCACTTGAGAATCAGGAGTAGGCGGGTCTCTGAGTTCAAGGCCAGGCTGGTCTACAGAGTGAGCTCTAGGACAGCCAGGCCTACACAGTGAAACCCTGTCTCGAAAACGAAAACAAACAAATAAATAAATATAGTAAAGCTGATTGCTCTGAGACAATAGGGAAAATTTTTAATTACTTAGTGTTGAGACTGCAATCGCTGAAGTGACATAGACTTTAGATTTTAAAAACCTGATAAACAAAATTGGTCTCTGTGCTAAATGAAATTCCATCTCATCCGGAGTCTTCTCTCCCTTCACCGATGGTCCAAGGAGAAAAGGGCTCAGAAATAAGTGCTGGAAAGTAAGTGTTCATTAACATCACACTCCTAAAAGTCAAATTCAGCACCGAGGGATATTAGATTAACACATGCTAGATCCAAAAACATTTTGGGGCCTCCCCTGTGGATTTAATGTACGTGGGCACAGGGAGGGGGTAGATTGCCTGAATCAGTACTCTGATAATCACCCACCTCCACCCCAATATTACACAGCATTGATAATAAAATATAATCAAGTAAAATGGCATTACGGGTAACTCTAACTCCTTAAATCAGGTGAGCATTCGTGAGACTTTAATTGTGTCTTAGTCATTAAAGAACTTAAATCGTCCCTAGTGAAAATTTTAACCTAGAGCATAGAAGTCCTACTGAGCCCAGTGCTATTTACATGCTGGGTGAAAATTCTCATTTTCCTAAAACCTACAAATCTTCATCTACCTTCCTTGCTCAAGACCCTGGCTATCTCCTGAATCACAATAGAGGTAGAGCGCCCTCTAGTGTCTCATTTATATTGTTATGCCAAAATAGAAAGTCTCATTTCTAGCTAAGTTTATTGAAATTTATTTATCTTTGGGTCCTTTCAGCAAAATCTTGCTAGTGTATGCAATGGTGTCCGCGTTTAGAAGCTGATTATGGGATGGATTCCTGGATACGGCAGTCTCTAGATGGTCCATCCTTTCATCACAGCTCCAAGCTTTGTCTCTGGACCCAAAGATAGCTGTCTCTTGTGAGACTATGCAGGGGCCTAGCAAACACAGGAGTGGATGCTCACAGTCAGCTATTGGATGTATCACAGGGCTCCCAATCGAGAAGCTAGAGAAAGTACCCAAGGAGCTAAAGGGATCTGCAACCCTATAGTTGGAACAACATGATGAACTAACCAGTACCCCGGAGCTCTTGTCTCTAGCTGCATATGTATCGAAAGATGACCTAGTCAGCCATCAATGGAAAGAGAGGCCCATTGGACTTGCAAACTTTATATGCCCCAATATAGGGGAATGCCAGGGCCAAAAGAATGGGAATGGGTGGGTAGGGAAGTGGGGGGCGCTATGGGGGACTTTTGGGATAGCATTGGAAATGTAATTGAGGAAAATATGTAATAAAAATATTAAAAAATTTTAAAAAAAGAAAATATATGTAAACATAAAAAAAGAAATTTATTTATTTATATTGGCTACAGTACAATTGTTTTTAGATATCAATCTCTGATATTGTTACTAGTTTAGAGACTTTTCTAACAATTCAATTTGTAAAAAGTGTTGGTCTACAAACTTTGGTAAAATTTTGCACAATAAAAAAAAAAGAATATACATTTTACATACTCATTTCACCATGATAATTAGAGATCATTTTTTAATTCCTAAATTATTTATCAATGTTAATTTTATACATTTAAGTCCTTAATTAAGTGACTATTTATTAATAATTCACAGTATGGAAGAACAGTATAAAATAGAATTAAAATATAAAAATGAATTGTTAACCCATGTAAATGTGAAACAATCTTAACATTTCCTCTCAAATACCAAGTCATTAACAGAAATAACAATAGAATCTTACAGATATATGTATACATCAAAGAAAAAGGTGTAGAAATATGACTATTTAAAACACTGAAAAGGAGTGGATGTTCACAGTCAGCTATTGGATGTATCACAGGGCTCCCAATGGAGAAGCTAGAGAAAGTACCCAAGGAGCTAAAGGGATCTGCAACCCTAATGTTGGAACAACATGATGTACTAACCAGAACCCCGGAGCTCTTGTCTCTAGCTGCATATGTATCGAAAGATGACCTAGTCGGCCATCAATGGAAAGAGAGGCCCACTGGACTTGCAAACTTTATATGCCCCAATATAGGGGAATGCCAGGGCCAAAAGAATGGGAATGGGTGGGTAGGGAAGTGGGGGGCGCTATGGGGGACTTTTTGGATAGCATTGGAAATGTAATTGAGGAAAATATGTAATAAAAATATTAAAAATTAACAAAAAAAAAATAAAAAAAATAAAACACTGAAAATATCAGAATGAACTTAAAGTTTTTTATTTAGAGTTTCCCAACCATTTTTAAAAACTTTTTATAAGCTTGTTTTACTAAAAAATAATCAAAATATAAGTAATTATTTTAGAGCCAGGTAGTGGTAGCACACACCTTTACTCCCAGCACTCAGGAGGCAGAGGCAGATGGATTTCTGAGTTCGAGGCCAGCCTGGTCTACAGAGTGAGTGTCAGGACAGTCAGGGATACACAGAGAAACCCTGTCTCGAAAAACCAAAAAGAAAAAAGAAAAAAAAGTATTTATTTTAGAACCAGAGTCATGAGTTAAAATTTCTTTTTTTAAAAAGTATCACGTCTTGAGCCGGGCGTGGTGGCGCACGCCTTTAGTCCCAGCACTCCGGAGGCAGAGGCAGGCGGATTTCTGAGTTCGAGGCCAGCCTGGTCTACAAAGTGAGTGCCAGGACAGCCAGGGCTACACAGAGAAACCCTGTCTCGAAAAAAACAAACAAAAAAAAAAGTATCACGTCTCTGTCTCCATGAAGGCAACCCAATTTTCCTATGTCTCAGTTTCTCACTTATTAACACTCAATTATTAGTCATTTGTTGCTGAAGTGAAAATGATTATATTCTTTTTATGAATACCAAATACCAGGTGTTCTCCATAGTGAACAGAAAAAACTATTTTTACTTGAATTCATATACTTTTTAGTTTCAGAAACATAAATACAGAAAGAATTAAACCTAAGCCCATGGTTAAACTGCTTATTGAACTTTAGAAATGTGAGAAATTTGATTCTTGTTACTACAAATTTCCTTTCAATAAAATTTAGTATTATTGTCTCCAAAAGAAAACATCTTGGAATGTTATCCACCATCTATCAGAAAACAACAGAAAAATGCTTATTCTAGTTGCTTTCTCTGCCCTACAAACTTATTTGGCATAAGCTTAATATCAATTTGACTATATTATGATACTTGTTATAAATTTGACTACATATTATTATGCTTTGCTGTGGTCAATAATTGCTACTTTGACTCTATTACTAGAAGTTGAAAAGCAATGAACATAGCAAGAATTCAACACTTAGGCTCATTTCAGCATGAATATAGTAACACCCTTCTTTTACTGCTTGTCTGCAGGCATGAAGAACCCAAACAATGCGAGAGGTCCTCTTTCACTCTTTTAACTGAGAACTCAGAATGGTCTGAGAAACGAGCACATCAGATAGAAAAATATGCTCATGTACGGGTTAAGACAGTGAATGTAATCATATAAAAGAATAACACATTAGAGATTCATCAAGCAATTTACACTGGGATGGTAGAAAAGATTCCTTGAGAGCATTTCAGGAATTAGGGCTCTGGGGCATAAAACTACAAACTAGCCTGAGAGACTTCCCTTTAAAAATAGAGTATCCAAATAAAAATAAAAAATAAAAGTGGAGTGCCCCTTGGCTTTTCTAATCTTACAGACATACCTGCAAAAGCCCCTTCCCAGCTTTATCCCTTCAAGCCCTCAAAACTGCTGCAGTCTAAGATGCGAGACTAGAACTACTGCCTCAGTTAGCAGCACAACTGCCATATTTATGCGCCCCTGGTCTGGTAGCCATTGTTTGCTTGTTTAATGAGGAACCTATGAGATCAGGAAATGTGTAGCATTGTGTAGGTATCCTTTCAGGGCACCCCCTATAAGAGATATGTGTGAAGATGTGAGGGCAAGCTTAAGGTGAGGTAGTGACACCAGATTGTCTGAGATGCTAGCAGCATGAAATATGTGAGGAGAAAAAGTGCAGGCTCTGAGCAGAGCCAGCCTCAATAGGAGGTAACATGGGCTTCTTACAGCAACCCACAAGGCAGAGTTCCTGAGCCTATTGGAAAGGCCAATGATGTATCCACGTGACCCAGATGCTAGACATAGAGTCACAATATTTAAAGTCTTCTCTCCTGTGTTTGGGACTTGCTTTTGCCCACACTTTCCTCCTCTTCATTCTTTATATAACAAACATGTTTACTGTTGGCTACACTGTATCACAGTTCTGTAACTTTCTCTTTTTTGCAGTCACACTGCAAATGTATTATAGCGAGAGGGTACAATGCAACCTCAACAAAAGGAAGTGAGAGAAAACCACGCATGTGCTTCCAGGAATCCTCTTCAAGTGGAGTCAAACAGAATGTTCCTGAGTTAGGACAAGTATGAAATGTGTGTTGGAGAAGCTCAGTAGAGACTTGGTGCTGTAAGTTTTGACTGTGGGCTAGTCATGTAGACACCTTCTGTCTAGCATACCCCAAAACTTCAGATCTTCCATAGGAAAACATATGTTCAGCTTGAGCCACATCAGCACAGTTAAATCACATAGAACCACTCCTAGTATCATTAGAAGAATGATACTAACTCTCCTAAAACGTAAGTTCCTGCTTGTCAGCCAAACCAAGCTTTGCAAGCAGGCTTTTCTTGTGTTATTGTTTATGATGATTTCATACACACATGTACGGATCACGATCATACTTCCCTCCCATCGCTCTTATCTCCTACTTATCAAGTCCTACTTCTCCCTTCCCCAAACTGAAGACCTTTAGATTTGTTTTGTGAATCACTTCATTTAACCACAGCAATCTATGTGGCCATTGGATTGAACCTGCTGGACTCCAGTAGGTATACAACTGAAGTGAATATCCAGCCCCCATCCCTACCACCGCCACTGCTGCCATGTCCCTGAAATGTGTCAGTAGTAACAGCTCAGCAGTGAAGGGCAGAGCCCCTGCAGTCCCTCCTCTACCCATGCCTGGCTTTTGCCAGACCCATTATTGTGCAGACTCAGTGCAGGCATTGCAGGTGCTCAGTTTGCAGTTGTAGTGACTATGCCAGGCCCAGGAGAGGGCAGAGATGGCACACTGTCATGCTCATTTCTCTTTCCTGGCTCTTAACATTTTTTTTCTGCTCCTTTTCCACAATGACTTAGACAAAAGAGTATAAAGGCCTTGTGTGTGTGTGTGTGTGTGTGTGTGTGTGTGTGTGTGTGTGTGTGTCACTTATTCTCAGCACCTTATACAGTCATAAATTTCTACACTCACCTCCATTCACTGGAAACACAGGATTCTCTGATTAAAGCTAAGAGTAGTCCTTGCTTATGGGTATAAACATATTGAAATGAAGTCCATTTGGCAAAACTACAGTATTTGGGTACAAGAGTCTATGACTTCCCCTTCCATGAGAATTTGGCCAGGTTTATAGTACAAAGTGTGAATGAATTTTCCCCATGGAGTTGTTGGCTTCAGATCCAATCAGTTGGATTACAATCAGTTGGATTACAACAACAATGTTACTCGTAACATCTGTGCTATTACACAAGTCACACATCATACCTGGCAGGTAAGCTGTCATAGAGTATAGGGTTCACAATGTTGGCATCTCCTCCTCTCCAGCAGCTGACATAGAAACTTTCCGGCCTATGAAAGCTAGCCAGCAAGGAGGAAGTCTCCAGCTCAGGTTCAGCTTCATTTCTAAACTTTCATTTATATGGTTAAATGTTCGTGAACACCTTTAATCCCAGAACTTGGGAAGCAGAACCAGGCAAATCTTTATGAGTTCACAGCCAGCTTGGTCTAGATAGTGAGCTCCAGGCATGTCAGAGCTACAGAATGAGACCCTACCTTTAAAAACAAATGGGTTACTATTAGTTACAGAAGAGATTTTAACTTTGAGCAGTGTACTGGCTGGTTTTATGTGTCAACTTGACACAGGCTGAAGTTATCATAGAGAAAGGAGCTTCAGTTGAGGAAATGCCTCCATGAGATCCAGCTGTAAGGCATTTTCTCAATTAGTGATCAAGGGAGGAGGGCCCATTGCAGGTGGTGCCATCCCTAGGCTGGTAAACTTGGGTTGTATAAGAAAGCAAGCTGAGCAAGCCAGGTGAATGAAGTCAGTAAATAACATTCCTCCGTGGCCTCTGCATCAGTCCCTGCTTCCTGACCTGCTTGAGTTCCAGTCCTGACTTCCTTTGGTGATCAACAGCAATGTGGAAATGTAAGCTGAATAAACCCTTTCCTCCACAACTTGCTTCTTGGTTATGATTTTTTTTGCAGGAATAGAAACCCTGACTAAGACAAGCAGTGTTAGAACTGGTAAGAGACTTTAGAGTCCAGGAGGGGAATAGTGTGGTTTGAATCTAAAATGTATGTCACAGTCATTTTGAGCTCTCTGTCCCCACCTGGTGGCATTATTTTGGAAAGCTATGGAATTCTTAGAAGGTATGGCTTATTTGACCTAAGTAGCTCAATAGGGACAGCTTTTGAACATCCAGCCATGTTGTAGCTTCTCACTATGCTTAAAGGTCTACCCTGATATGAACAGTCTCCATCACATTCCCATCATGGTGAACTGAGCCCTCTCTCTGCCTTCCATTTCCCACTATGAGAAACTGAAGTCCACTAAAACTGTGAGCCAAGAGAAAGCTTTGCCTCCTCAAGTTGTCTCTGGAATTTTGATCACAGAGACATGAAAGGAATGACTAACAAGCCTATCAAAAACCAAGTAGACGCTTCTCAGAAACGTTTCTTGTCACCTTGTGCATAAGCAGCAGTCTTTTATTGTCAGTCATTCGTGGTGTATCAGCCCAAGTGTGATGCTTGGTTGGAAAGAGTGCCTGGTTTTCTTCTAAGTGCCTGCATGTGTGTTTTGCTACTGTTTCCAATGCACTCTTTATTAAATATGTTAATTAAATACATTTAGTAAATATGACCATGCATATATGGTGTTCGAGCGTGCATGCATGCAAGTTTCTGTGTGTGTGTGTGTGTGTGTGTGTGTGTGTGTGTGTGTGTGCACATAAGCAAACACACGTATGGAGGTCAGAAAAGGGCACCAGATCCACTAGAGCTATAGTTACAAGTACTTGTTAGCTACCCAGTATAGATGCTGAGAGCTGAACTCAGGTCCTTTGGAAAATCAGTAACCATTCCTAACCTCTGAGGCATCTCTCTGCCCTATGCATGTTCTTATTCCCACACGTTCTTAAAGTCAGGTTACCTTTTCAGTCACTAGACAATATATTTCCCATTTTACAAAAATAAAAAATAAAAACCTAATCTTCACCAAATTTTTACCATTAACCACCAAACTTGTGACAAATCGGAAGGAAAATTATTTTCTTAGTGGACATTCTTAAGACCTATTTAAATATGTAATGTGTCTATATTGTTATTCAGAATACTTTAATTTTAAAAGCTGGGTATAGAGGTAGAAATAGAAAAAAATCATGATTTTGAGGCTCTATGGGCCTATTTTAACAAGACCTAGCCTGAAAAAATGAGGTATGGAGGAAAGAAAGAACAGGAGAGAGAGAGAGAGAGAGAGAGAGAGAGAGAGAGAGAGAGAGAGAGAGAGAATAGACAATTCAATTTTTGTAAACATTACCTTATACCTATTGTTTGTATAGCATCTCCCATCATGCCTGTGAAGGCAGGCCTGTCAACTTACCCAAAGCTGCTTGCATGGAAGAATATCCTCAGACATCGTCAAGCCTCATGAATATTTCCATTCTGGATATTATCATCATTCTTTTGTTAGAATATTTGCCTCCAGACAATGAAATGTGATTAAGGAATAACATGAGGGTGGGCGACTGTGAAGCCCTTGAATAAATCTGTTAACTGGCATGTTTTTCATTTGCTGCTTCCTATAAATAAGGAGATCTATGGCCTCATAAAAATCCAAGGAGAGCACGAAGCAGACAAGGAACATATGCCAAATTATAAGTGATGGGGCATAATAAAAAATAAGATCAATTCAAAAAGAATTATTTATAAATCCGCAGGACAAGGGCAGATTCATCCTTGGGAGCCAGCTCAGAGTGGCATAAAATGAGACTGTACATCTCCAAATTCTGTCTCTCTTATTTTAGGAAAGTTTGAAGCCTATCAGCAAACTTTCATGTCTTCTTATGTCTAAGGTTGTGAAACAACTACATGAAAGAGCTTGGTATCGAAGGTCTCAGATGGAATTCCTAGCTCTATCAATTGACCCTGTATAATTTAGGAGGGAGACAGCCTAGGTTATCTGTCCCACATACAGCAAGCACAACATGTGACCTAGCCCTTACAGACTGCAGGAGGCTAACCATGAATCAGGGACATATGACATATGAGCTCACACAGTGTCGGACTGCAAGCGGCTACTGTAATGTAGGTGTTACTAATCAACACGCCTCTGAGAGATAACGGTAAAAACTCTGGAAATGTTTTCCTGACACTGCAGGAACCATTAAGCACTTTATTTTTTTAATATTATTTATTTATTTATTTATGTATACAAGCACACCGTAGCTGTCTTCAGACACACACCAGAAGAAGTCATCAGATTCCATGACAGATGGTTGTGAGCCACCATGTGGTTGTTGGGAATTGAACTCAGGACCTCTGGAAGAACAGTCAGTTCTCTTAACTGCTGAGCCATCTCTCCAGCCCCATTAAGCACTTTAAATATTCAATTAAGTAAATAATAAGGCATTAGCTGGACCTATCACTAAACAGCAAGATAGTAAATAGTAAAGTTTTGGGGTAACATGAAATATATTATGAATGTGGTTTCTACTCTCTCTGTCTCTGTCTCTATGTCTCTCTGTCTCTTTCTCCCTCCCCTCCCATGTCTCTGTCTCTCCCCCCTCCCCACTCCTTCCTCTGTAGATGTAAATCAAAAGTCAGGGGGGGCTGGCAAGAGGTCTGTCCCCTCAGCTCAGAGTTCTGGCTGCCCTTCAGAGGACCTGAGTTTGGCTCCAACTGGACAGTTCCCAGTCAACCACACCACCAGCTCCAGCGGATATAATGCCTCTGGCATCTGCGGGTACTACACATGTGTGCATAGCCCCACACAGACACACACAATGTAAAATAATAAAAATAAATTGTGGTGGGTTTTTTATTAATCATTCTATTCATTTACATTTCAAATGATATCCCCCTTCCCGGTTACCTCTCTATTCTATTCCCCCGCTCCTCCATCTCCCTTGCCTCTATGAGGGTGCTCCTTCACCCACTCACCCACTCTCGCCTCACCACTCTAGCATCCCCCTACACTGGGGCATGAAGCTTCACTCCCCTCCCACTGATGTCAGATAAGGCCATCCTCTGCTAAATATGTGTCTGGAGCCATGGGTCCCTCCATATGCACTCTTTGGTTGGTAGGTTAGTCCCTGGGAGCTCTAGGTGGTCCAGTTAGTTGATATTGTCCTTCCTATGGGGTTGCAAACCCCTTCAGCTCCTTCAGTCCTTCCCCTAGCTCTTTCATTGAGGTCCCTGGGCTAAGTATGATGGTTGGCTGTGAGTAACTGCATCTGTATTGGTCAGGTGCTGGTAGAATGTCTCAGGGAACAGCCATAGCAGGCTCCTATCAGCAAGCATGGTGAGTTTTCATTTCTTTTAAGTAAATTACTTCAGGTGGTCCTAATCTAATCAGGCGATCCCTTAAAGGGAGAATACCCTCTAGCTGGCTTAGGAGAGAGGGAGACAGGATACTAATCCAGTGTCTACAGAGAGGTGGTATTCCTCTGTTCATTGTGATGCTCAGAGCAGCTAGTGAGAAAACAAGTCTTCAGTCCTAGACCTGCAAGGAAGTGAATCCCGCCAGCACCCCAAATGATTCGGAAGGAGACGTTAACCCCCTGAGATATCAGAGCAGCTGGCACCATGAACACAGTCCAATAAATGTGAACAGGGAATCTAACCTATGTCCACACTCTCACCGGAGGAAACTGAGACTTTAAAGTTGGGGTGGTCTAAACTGTCCACTCTTACAATCCACACAACAAGGAAAACTGCAAATGTAGTGGAACCTCCTGTCCTTATGCCCAGTCCCAGTCTGTGATGGCAGACACTGAGACGCCTAGCTTCTCATGCCTAGATGACATGTTGAGCATTTCAGTGCTCATACCCAGTGGGTTTGGCATTAACAGATGTTAAAAAAGAGCGATTCTACGATAAATCCGTTATCCCCAATAGTGGAGTAATTCCTTTTTGCATATGACAGAGATTTGAAAGGTTCTTAAATATTCAACTTGACACCTCCTCTAGATAATTCACTGTGTTGCACCAGATTGCAGTTTCTAATAACATTGGATTTAGGCAAATAACTCTAAGATTTTTTTAATGCCTGACAGAGATGCTCTTACTTAACATATGTCTATGAATTACAGAGAACAACAGCATTTAAATCAGCAATTATTTAATAAGCACCTGTTTTATACCAGATATTAGATTACTCTCTTAGATCAAAGACAACCTCCACACTATTGACTGCCAGCTAAAATCATAACTAATAATGAATGATTAGAGGTACCTGTTAAACTAAAATCGGATACAAAGGTTTCGTTTTCCATCTGCATTTTCTTCTCTGGCTTCATCTTATGTGGGGAGGAGGCTCTCTGTCCTTAAATAACCATGTGCACATGACCACATATTTTTCTCTTCCTAATAAACACATTTCTTTCTTCCTTGGGGTCTAAAGTCATATTTCTTCTCCATCACTTCTACCATAATCTCGTCTCTGGCACTCATTTCAGCTGCATATACACTAAAGTCCCATGTGTTTTAACTTCTGTTTCCCTGGCTTTCAATTACATTCTTACAAGAGGTTTCTACACACTCCCTCTCATGCCACCATATCTACCTCGAACATCACAACAGTCATCCTAAATGATCCATCTCATACACATCTCCTCTACTTAAGAAGTCGTACATTCCCACGGCCCTCTTCTTTTCTCCCCATCTCAGCTCTTTATGTAAGAGGAAGTGATATTTCTCAGTCCTCGTGGCCCCATAAAGCAAATGACCTGAGAAGCATTTAAAAACAGATTCCCGAGTCCCACACGGTTCTGGTCAGTTTCTCTGAGTAGGGCCCAGCTAGCAAAGTTTTAGAACTCTCCAAGTGAGTCTAATGTGTGACAGAGGTTGGTAGTCTTTGACCTAGGACCAGATCAGATCAGGGTTGGGAGAGCTTGTTCTGGGCCCCAGGCAATGGTCATTTCAATTACCTGAGAAAACTGGTTCCAAGCACTGGGCTTCAAGTTACTAAATAACCTCTAGGGGAGGGTGCTGGGCATTTCTAGTTTTAGCAATCAGCTCTTGCAACATTTTTATTTAGCCACAATGATCCTGGTTTGCTACCTAGCTAGCATTTGGGAACCAGTCACCTAACAGTGTTCCTGAGTCATTAGCATATACAGAAAACGACAGAGAACTGTGCGAGCATGGGTTTTGATTGGGTGGGTCTATGACAAGTCCTGAGATTCTGCCCTTCACTGGAGCCCCTACTCGGTGTCTGTTCTGCGGACCTTGGAATCACACTTTCCACTACTCCGAATTCACAGCACACAGAGACCCCCAACTCTCCATGCTTTCCTCGCTCTTCCTGTCTAGTGTTTGTAGCTCGGCTCTGCTTGTTTTAACTCTCTAGAATGTTCTTCGTTCTGAATGATCACACACCTGACACAGGAAGGATCTCCTTCCCTCAGTCCTCACGTTGATCTAGTCTTGCTAAATCTTGCTATGAAGTACTGCAACAGTCATTGTCCATATTATTCTCATGCCTAATGGCTTATTTATGAATTATTTAATATTCTTACATTTATCTTGCATCCTTAACTGTCTCCAGAGATATCTAAACAAGTATCCCTTTAAGATGAAGAATAATTGCAACAACTAATAGTTGCAAACAACTAATAGTGAAAATAATTTATAAAAGCGAGAAGAGAGTAGATTTAAAAACAAAAACAGCTTGAGAATGATGTAACTTTGTTTGTTTTTCCTTAAACAAGCCCTTTTTGCTGGACAACATGAAATGACCAGCATGGGCAACTGTCCTACAACAGGTTGAACTCCCGTTAGTACGATCTATTTTAATTAATTCTGGACTCTGAGAAAGCTTGCCTGTTAAACTGAGCAATGATTTTATGGCCAACGCAATGCTTCATAGCTCTTGAAAAGACAATTTTCAGCTTCCTATGGAAACACAAATATAAAAGCAAGATAACTAAAAAGGAAAAAGAAAACCCTTGAATTATAAAAGAACCGTTTTAGATATCACTATCCCAAATCTCAAATACTACAGAGCTATAGTAACTAAAACAGCATGGTCCTGGCATAATCATGGACAGTATTTTTCTTTTTTTGTGGAGTCTCTCACTGTTCACAGTGTAAAATTCATTGTGACTTGAGATATATATATATCTTGCCAATTTGTAGCAAAGCCTTCACTATTTTAAGTTTCCCTCCTATATAAACAGGATTTTATATGCATCACTCGGCATTCATTTTAGCCAGGATTGTAGTATCTAATAGAAACCTTTGTAAGTGATTGAAATGAGAGCACTGCTCAACCTCCAAGGCAGTGGTTCTCAACCTTTCTAATGCTGTGACCCTTTAATCGTGTTCCTCATATTGTGACTCCAAACCATAAAATTGATTTGGATGCTGTTCATAAGTGTGATTTTGCTATTGTTATGAATCACAATATAAATATCTGTGTTCTCTGATGGACTTAGGTGACCCACAGGTGGAGAACCGGTGTTTCAGGGGCTCTTTATGGTTTCTGTATTCCTACACAAGTAGCTCAGGCTATCTGGGTCTTATTTCCTGTGTCAATCTAGAAAGAGAGTAGGCAAATGTACAATCTGTTCCATACTCAGATCCTTCCACAGGAACAATCTATCCTTAATAAGTAAGCCTGGCAGCAGAACTGGCCGTGACTTCTAAATACAGAAAAGCAATAAAATCAGGTCCATGGAGATAAACTTCTTAGAATCAAGCGCCAGGCACTACAAAGATGAGTATTGGAAGACTACAAGTTAAAAGCAGAAGAATCTCTATTGACCACTGAAGTAGAGAAAGCTTTCCAACCATGACCTGGAATCCAGAAGTGCTAAAAAACTCAAGTCTGACCATAACAAGATTTTAAAACGTGGGTGCCAAAAAATGCAGTCGGTTAAAAGGCAGGAATAAAAGCTTACCACTTTTTGCTAACAAAATGTTTATGGAAATTTTAAGTAAAAAGCCTGAAGAAGATTCTGAGGAAACAAATTGCTGGTAGAATGCAAAACTTTTTGAACATCTGGTCGTTTACAATATCTTTAAAAACTATTAACTATTTGGAGCTGGAGAGATGCCTCAGCAATTTAGAGTCTATCCTGCTTTTGCAGGCAACCCAAGCTCAGTTCCCAGGACCCATGTCAGGCAGCTCCCAACCACTAGCTCCATGGGGATCCAATGCCTCTAACTTCTCCAGGCAACCTTACCCTGTGCACATCCCTACCACACACAGAGACAGTGGAGATCCACGAAGTTAGAGCCGCTGGGACTTCGAAATATGTGAGCTGCAACCAGCAAGGCAGGAAGGGTGGGGCTTTCTAAGTCTTCTGGGGCTCACATCACATCGTGGTATACCCTGGATACAGGATATGAAGCTATAGGATTTATGTTTCTCCTGATTGATTTTGGTCTTAATTTGGTCTAATCTTTCTTTTCTATTCTTCTGGTCTTTCTTACTTTTTTAAATTTTTCGGAGGTTTATGGGTAGGAGTTACCTTAAGCGATACAGGATTGTCTGGACTTATATATTTGAGTAATGCTAAAATTAAGACTATGAAGACTCTGTGATCTTGACTAAATTAAGCTTACATTGTGAGATAAACCTTCGAGAGCCAAGGTATAATGTTATATATTGAGAAACATCTCACAGAGCATCATGTTTTAGGAACGTGGATCCCAGCTGTTGACACTAAGAGTGTTGGATCATAAGGGTGCCAATCTCACCAATGGAGTATTCCATGTCTGAATGAGCTACTGATGGTGGGACTTAGTCACAGCAGTAGATCATGGTGATCATGTATTTGAAGGGCATATTTTGTCAGTAGATTCTTCTCTCTCTGCTTCATGTCTGCCATGAGGTGGGAAGCATTCCTTCACCATGTTCTTCTTCCCTGATGCTCCTGCCTTGTGTCACAGGCCTAAAGGCAATGCAGACATTTGGACCTGGGCTGAAGTGAGAGAAGTTTGTTCTACTTCAAGTTGCTCTTCTCACAAGTTCCATTTGGGCAGAAAGCTGAATAATAGCATGCCTTGTTTAATTAAATTAATCTTTAATTCAATATACATATACATACATATAATTATTCTTATATATGTAACAATTAATTTATATGTGTAAAATAATTAATATGTTACATATGAATGTAACATGATATATAACATATAATTAATGTAACAATTAATAAGAAACATATATGGGTTTTCTTCCTTGTATTTAACAAAAAAGGCTTTCTCTGCTGTCAAATCTCACTGAAGCTTTTAGTAATTTATTTAAAGAAATGTTTTATGCTAGTGAAATATGCTTATGTAATATTATGTAATTTCTCATTATTAAAACTAATGGTAGAATAGATTCTTCCGTCCTTTAATTATTCAGGAGAAATAACATTAGAGTCATAGGAAGTTGAAATCATTATGGAGCATAGCATTGCATTGGTTGTGTCATTTTATGTGTGTGATTTAACTTCTCTGGAATTCCTTATCTATAAATTGTGAACAGTCCTAGTACTCACCATTATTAAAATGCCTGTCAAAGGTTGGAACCATGGGAAACACTCTTGAATGCTAATCTACTTTGTCATCTGCCCCATCTCTCTGAGTTTACTATTCTCTTTCCTACCAGCCCAGTGACTACAGCCCAGACATAGGTTCACCATAAGCCAAAGCGCCAGGCCAATGTTACTGAGTTACCTTGGTCTTAGGGATGAGCTGCCTTCCTCCCTGTCTTTGATCCAGTATATTTTCCAAGCTTTCCACATCTGCTACAAGTCTCCTCTGCGAATTGGTAAATGAAGCAGAATGTATCATTTCTGCCAAGATAATTTGCATTTTAATAAGACATAAAATCTACTCCATTAATCATTAGAGCAATTTTAATCATCACACAGCATATAATTACTCTGTCCCATATAATGAACCCTTTTTCAACTAACTTGAACCTGATTTGACCAGACTTAGCAATCATCTTATTTAGAGACAAGCGAGGCAATTTTTGGATCATTCCAGAAATTATCTACAAATGAGGGAGAAACTTGAACTAAAACACACTTTCCTGAAATGTACAGCAACACCAAAAATGGGGAAGAACTCTGCTAATTATGTAGGAGGTTTTTTTCTTTAATGCTCTAACATAATCTATATTAAGATTTCCAAATTTTAAGCTATCTTTTAGACTTAAAAAAAAAAAAACAAAAACCTACTTGCATTTAGCATATTATGCTTTTAATCCTTTGCTAACTTTAACTTCCTAATGCTTCATATATAATATGTAATATACAGTTTTGGAATTTTTTTGTTTTGAGTGTCCTCACTAGAATCAATGTCAAACTTATCTTTGGGAACTTAATTGTAGGCATCTTGCTTTTTTTATATATGAGAGTTAATAGTAGAAAAGTTAAATGCTCATTGGAATCTAGATTTAACTCTTGTATTAAACAATCTAAACCTCATGTCTGCTAATGGTTATCTGCAAAACCATTAACAACTCTTTTATCCAGAAATCAATGTGAACATGCCAATCTCCCACTGAGTCACTTCATTTTTTTTATTATACCAGATGTCTATATTATTAGGGGATTGGTGAATGTATTGGTCTTTTGTAAAGCCATTTTCCATTTTTATTATTCTAGTGACCTAATGGGGTTTGGGCCTTCTTGATAATTCCCAGAACCCTGTGAAACGTTGTTTCAAATCTCAAATATACACAAAATTTGTGAGGGGCACAGCGTACCCATCCTTTATTGTAAGGGCCTCCACAAATCCCATATTCATCCCTCACAATAAAGGGCACCATGAATCCCCATCCCTAACACAGTGAAGGGCACATGAATCCCATGTACCCATCGCTAACACCATGAAGGGCACCATGAACCCCATGTACCCATCCCTAACACCGTGAGGGGCACCATATACCCCATGCACCCACCCTTTGCAGCAAGGAGCTCCATGTGCCCCAATTCACCCATCCTTTACAGTGAAGAGCTCCATGAATCCTATGCACCCACCCTTTGCAGCGAGGGACACAGGCAATTCCACGTGTTCATCCTTCAATTTCATCAGTCCCTTTCCTCACCTTAACTCACCTAGTGTCTATCTAGTTCTCTCCACAGCACATTACTTTGTCAAACTGCAATTACTATATTATTTCATTGTAAACATTTATATTCCTACCTACGTATAATGAATCTTTCTAATACCACCACAATATATTATGACAACTGAAAGAATTAACAAGGATTTCTTAACAATAGCAAACATCTAGTGTTTAGAGTTAGTTTCCTCATGAAGACCATAATTTAAAAATAGACCTCGTGTTTTCTCCCAGTAAACCCACAGATTGAAGACAATTTGCACATTTATTTATTTATTTATTTATTTATTTATTTATTAGATATTTTCTTTATATACATTTCAAATGCTATCCCAAAAGTTACCTATACCCTCCCCCAGCCCTGCTCCCCTATCCACCCACTCCCACTTCTTGGCCCTGGCGTTCCCATGTACTGGGGCATATAAAGTTTGCAATACCAAGGGGCCTCTCTTCCCAGTGATGGCTGAATAGGCCATTTTCTGATACATATGCAGCTAGAGATACGAGCTCTGGGGGTACTGGTTAGTTCATATCGTTGTTCCACCTATAGGGTTGCATATCCCTTCAGCTCCTTGGGTGCTTTCTCTAGCTTCTCCATTGGGGGCCCTGTGTTCCATCTTATAGATGACTGTGAGCATTCACTTCTGTATTTTCCAGGCACTGGCATAGCCTCATAGGAGACAGCTATAACAGGGTCCCTTCATCAAAATCTTTCTGGCATATGCAATAGTGTCTGGGTTTGGTGGCTGATTATGGGATGGATCCCCAGGTGGGGTAGTCTCTGGATGGTCCATCCTTTTGTCTTAGCTACAAACTTTGTCTCTGTAACTCCTTTCATGAGTATTTTGTTCCCTATTCTAAGGAGGAATGAAGTATCCACCCATTGGTCTTCCTTCTTCTTGACTTCCTTGTGTTTTGCAAATTGTATCTTGGTTATACTATGTTTCTGGGCTATATCCACTTATCAGTGGGTGCATATCTAATGACTTCTTTTGTGATTGGGTTACCTCACTAAGGATGATATCCTCCAGATACATCCATTTGTCCAAGAATTTCATAAATCCATTGTTTTTAATAGCTGAGTAGTACTCCATTGTGTAAATGTACCACATTTTCTGTATCCATTCTTCTGTTGAGGGACATCTGGGTTCTTTCCAGCATCTGGCTATTATAAATAGGGCTGCTATGAACATAGTGGAGCATGTTGCACATCTTTTGAGACCCTTACTTGGCAGATTGCTTTTCTCTCTCTTGTTTATTTTAATTACAGCATGTGGTGAGGAAGGTGGGCTGTTTTGTGGAGTGCACCATTGCTTATATTTTGCTGATTGTATGTCCAACATGTTTCCAAGCTCTCTGTATTTTCTGTAGATTCATAGTTGGGTTTAGGGGTGCCGAAATATTGTCTGGATATTTTACACAATTATGGTTTAGCTCATGTTGTTTGCCCCAAGATTATCTATTTAACATAGATAACATGTATTATCTAGTTGCCATTTGTGTGATGTGGGCAGCTACTCACAATCAGTTTTTGGCTTCATTTTTGATCTTTTAATGAGCCAAATTTTTATTTTATTATCTTCTTATTTATTTTCTATTTCATTATTAATAATGTTTGTGGGGCAAGTGCAACCATCATGACACCAGACAGAAAAACTGGTAAGGTTGAGCAGATCAAGAGACCACGGCAATTCTAATAATTGAGAATGGAAGGTGTCTGAATATGCTCCAACCAGACTCCTGTCCTGGAACATGTGACCGTGACATCCCACTAAGAGGACCATGACAACTGGTCACAGAGCATACAGCCCAGAGTTCTCCATGCTAATGAGATATCTAGGTGGGCTCTGAGGGTTTAGCCAATAAACTTCCCTTCTCAGACACACCTTCCTGCAAAAGGTATTTAATCCCTGGTCCACCCTGAGTAAGTCACATGCACCTTTTCTACCATGAATAAACAGTTTAGACAAACAAGGACTGTCTCCGTCCTCAAAGACTGCTATGGGGGACCTTTGTCAATATCAAGCCATGCCTAAATCTCCTGCAGAAGGCCTCTCCTGGCTCCTGACACACTCACCCTGAGCTAAGTTGGGTGCCCCTTTCCCTCCCCCACCCCCTACTCATCTCAGGTCTGAGAGACCCACATTCTCAGCTCCTTGATGTCCCCAGTGCCATCTGGGTGTCTTGGAGTTAGAGAATCACACACAGGCTCCGACTGCGCCTGCACTATTTCTCACCGGGAGAAACTCGGGCTAGGGCCCCCACCTTAGGCTTCTTTCTGTCTCCCCTGAGCATGTTTCTGCATGTCTCGAGCCCAGCACCCATGGTAGTGAGGAAAAAAATGTAGCCTAGCACCCGGGCATTTAGTATCCCAAAGCAGCATCCCAACACCCACAAAACACAGAACTACAAATGTTATATTACATTTCTTCCACATTCATTTGCTATGATAAGATAGTTTTGCACCAACTACATAGTGAACATTGCATTGCCATTAAAGAACACAATTTTAGGAATCTGCTGCTTTTACAGTAAGTAATGTAAGCTTGGGTAACTGAAGATTCCTTTAGAGTTCAACAGCCTTAGACCCATCTATGGGTTTATAGCAAGTATGATTTTAAAACTGAGTCAGAAAAAAGCTTGAGACTAATTAGCATTTGAGAGAAAAGCAACAGGATAGACAAGCTATACATCCTGACAACTGCCTAGAGAAAAGGAGATGAAGGTAGAGAAAGCCACGCATGACTGTTAGAACCAATGCTGGCAAGCAACCACACGGTAGAAAAGGAAGCGGCCTTAGAGGAAAATATATGTCAAAAATTAGTCTTCAAGAACTTGTGCTAAGCAGTAGTCTCTTCGATATTTAAATGTGATACGTTTCCTTTTTTTTTTTCAAAGTAAGTTATTTTTATAGTCTATAAAGTGGTCATTATTTTGGTCAATTTTTAAAATTTGTTTAAAAGGCATTATGATAATAAAATAAAAATTTAGCATCATAACCAACTAGTTCTGTTTCTTTGAAAAATGCTCTAACATTTTACTCTTTTGCATGACTCTTAAAAAAGAAGAAAAAAAAAAAAGAAGAAAGAAGTGTGGCCATCCTGGTGTGTCAGGAGCTTGGATATCTGCATAGCATCCTAACATAGCTGGCCAAGCTGGAAGTTCACAGCTCCTGTTAGATCTGTAAGAAAAGTGAGGCCATAGGGCAAGGCTCTGCCCCAAGTGACATAGATACAAATATGAGAATCACAACTCACCGTACCAGGAAGTCACAGGCAAAAATCTTCATGGAAGCCAGCATTTGAGGGAGAAAACTAATACTGTAATTGCTAGAAAGTCACTGTGGACATGTCTGGGAACAGAAACTCATTAAAATTAAAGTTTTTCATTCTGGGTCATCTCTGTGCCGGGTCAGATTTTCAAGACCATCAGTTGTTCCCCATTCTTATCCACCCCATCTATATGTCCAAGACATCAAGGTTCATGGAGATAACTTCGTTTTTTTTGTTTTTTTACTTTTATTTTATGTGATTGGGTCGTTTGTCTGCATGTATGTCTGCAACACATGGGTACCTTATAACCTTAGATACCAGAAGAGGGAATAGAATCCTCTCAAACTGGAGTTACAGACCGTTGGGGGGGGGGGAGGGGCTCAAGTTTGCAACGTGCTCAAGTTAAGATGGTAAACACTGAGTTGAATTGGTAACTACAAAGCAGAAGCCACCATGATCAGACTGGACAGTGATCAACAGATACTCCTCAGGACATCTGCATGTGAATGTACACACGGCAGGGACTAGTAAATGTAATGTTAATTCTAAATTTATTTTTCAATCCTGTTCTACAGAAGATATTGCCAAGATATTAAGAAGACAAGCCAAAAATGGATAGGAAAAAAATGCAAAAGACGTTGAGAATAGTTATTTAAAATCTATAAATAATTCTTAAAAGTCAAAATAAGAAAACGAATAATCGGCTCACTGCTGCGGCTGCGCCTCCTTGTTCTCAGCGTCACCGCTGCCACCATGTCCGGAGGATTGCTTCTCGGGGAAGAAGCCCCCGACTTTGAAGCCAATACCACCATCGGCCGCATCCGCTTCCACGATTTCCTGGGAAATTCATGGGGCCTTCTCTTTTCCCACCCAAAGGACTTTACCCCTGTGTGTACCACAGAACTTGGCAGAGCTGCAAAGCTGGCGCCAGAGTTTGCCAAGAGGAATGTTAAGTTGATTGCTCTTTCAATAGATAGTGTTGAGGACCATCTTGCCTGGAGCAAGGACATCAATGCTTACAATGGTGCAAAACCCAAAGAAAAGTTGCCATTCCCCATCATTGAAGATAAGGACAGGGACATTTCCATCCTTTTGCGCATGTTGGATCCAGAAGAGAAGGATACTAACGGCATGCCTGTGACGGCCCGGGGGGTGTTCGTTTTTGGCCCTGACAAGAAACTAAAGATGTCTCTCCTCTACCCTAACAGCACGGGCAGGAACTTTGATGAGCTTCTCAGAGTGATTGACTCCCTCCAGCTGACAGAAACAAAGCCAGTTGCCACCCCAGTTGATTGGAAGAAGGGAGAGAGAGTGATGGTCCTTCCCGAACTCCCTGAAGAGGAAGCCAAACGATGTTTCCCTAAAGGAGTCTTCACCAAAGAGCTCCCGTCTGGCAAAAATTACCTCCGTTATACACCCCAGCCTTAAGTCTTTGCAGGAATTGGGACTGCATCTGTGCACCCAGCACTGGGACGTGAGGGTGAACGATGTTTCCCTAAAGGAGTCTTCACCAAAGAGCTCCCGTCTGGCAAAAATTACCTCCGTTATATACCCCAGCTTTAAGTCTTTGCAGGAATTGGGACTGCATCTGCGCACCCAGCACTGGGACGTGAGGGTGTCCGCTGACAGCGGTGGGTCCTTGCAGCAGTTCCGTAGAAAGACTGTGACATGATCACAGCCGCTCCTATAGATCGCTCGCTATACTACTGGGTCATTAAATGGAAATGGCACCAAACCCTTCTCTGTTCCTCTCTTTACTCTGTGCCTTCGCCAGCATTTTGCCCCTCTGCCTATCACAGCGTCATACTGACTGGTTTTCTTTGAAAGAATTGTGTACTGACAATTCCTTAGGTCTCTGCAGGTTCTGTGATCAGCAAGGTAGTGTCAGTGTGGGCTCCGTGCTAGAATGATTAAACACCTTTTGTAGCTTTCCGAACTGAATCTTCTGTTACCCATTTTGGAGAGCACTCACACAGGGAGAAACTTTTCGATTCTGTATTTTTAGTAAATAAAATAGGAACAGCCGGGGAAATTCTTACGGGGAATCCATTGTAAGTTTCTATCAAAATGGGCTCAGAAAGCCTTTCGCCTCCCAAGAGTGCGCATGTACCTCCTGGAGTTTCCACATTTGCTCTCTGGTGATGTCTGCATATGAACGCACCTTATAAAAGACGGGCGGTGACAATGTTTTACCACTCAATGTCCTAGTAGTGGGTGACCATTTCTGAATTCTGCTTTGGGGGGTGGGGGGTGTTCAACAAATAAAATTCTGATCAGAAAAAAAAAAGAAAGAAAAGAAAACCAATAATCCAACTTTAGAGAGGTCGATAATCATTAACAGATCTGCCACCAACGATGACGTTCAAGTGAAACACAAACGTACAAAATGTTACAGATGCTGTGCTACTGGGTGTCGGACTTTGTGGTAAGCACTTTTATCCACCCATCCATTCTGTTTGCCTGCTGTTGTCAAAGGGGAAAAAAACACACCTTAATGAACTTAAAAGCAATAATTATGTTTTTATGGGAAGAAAGTGATCCTCTGCCTCCTACTAAAAATTATCATACAAAAAAGAATCCTTAGGCTCTTGAGCTCTGAAGTTAGGCTCTTGGGAATCTATTTTATTGTTTATATGTTTGTGTATAAAAAAGTAAGAAATCTGAAAGAGCAAACACGGGTACATTTGCAAAATGATACTTACACTAGCATTTTTATTTACAATAGCAAAGAAAAATTCAAAAGAGCTTCAAAAGCTGTAAAACACTATAGAACAACTAGTTAAACTATATAAAATCATTTAGTGAAATATATGCATGTGTATTATAGAATTATTGGGCACTTACTTATAAAGATTAAAACACCTGGGATGTGTTGTAGTTTTAAATGGAAAGCAGAAAGATAATCTTTCAATATTCTCATAGATGTGAAAAAATAAAGAATAGGCAGAAAAATCTAACAGTAATATATGGAGAAGACGGATATAACTTTTTTTGCTTTTCTATCTTTTCTTTTATCGCTTATTCTAATCATGGAAATGTTGCTTTTTCAGGCCCAATATTTTCATAGAATGATTACACAACTTACCTCATCACCCAGGCAAAAGAAGGAGACTTCCTGGCTTCGACTTTATAGTCCCTTAAAGGCTAACCTTAACAATTCCCAACTGATTTCATCTCTAAATACACTCATGCAGGAGAATGTGAGAACACAATGTGTTTGGCATTGAGACTTCTTGTTTACAAGGAATACAGACATTTGGCAATGCCAATCAACTAGATGGAGATCAGGAAAATTGGACATGCCTGCCAGGTCTTCACAGTCATTAGAGAGGAAATATCATCCCTAGAGTATATAAGAAAAGATCAGAACTTTTATTCAGCAAAATTAATCGACCCAGAAATGCAAATAAAACCAATTCTATTCATTGTTTAGATAATTCTTATTGTTGTATTTTATTTCAATATAACTTATTTATTTTATTTTTCACTGTATGTATATCTGTGCGGGGATATATGTATTCTAGGGCAAGTCCCTATGGAAGCCCAAACAGGATGTCAGATCACTTGTAGCTGGAGCTATAGCAGGTTGTGAGCCTCCTGACATGAGTTCTGGGAATAAAACTTGGGTCCTCGGAAAGAGCAGAAAGAGATTTTGATCACTGAACCTTCTCTCCAGACCCCAAGAATGTGTGTGTGTGTGTGTGTGTGTGTGTGTGTGTGTGTTTTAACTAAGGAAACAGCTAAATTTGTGGTTCCAAATTCTAGGTTCCTCTTTAAAACACCAATATAGATTTTAAATTATGAGGAAAACTTCAGCGTGTGTCTGAATAACTAAATTGCAAATGTATTTATTGGGCACTTGTGATACACAAAGCTTTGTACCACTTCCAGTGAAAGAACCAACGATAAGTGATGGGTATTTGTTCTCACTATTACAGTCCAATGAGAAAGCAGACATGTACCCAGATTCACACCATGAAATGTCTGCAATGAATTAAGATAAGGGTTCAGAGCAAATAGGGACATATTGCGGGATTCATCATAATTATAGAAGTTATGAAGACAATCTTTTATTAGGTAATTATAAGTAATAGATATTAAATTAAATTTTCTATTGACTTACAATTCACATGTCATCTTGATTTTCTGGTTAAATTTAATATGACCTGTTTATTAAGAGAATGGATGGGGTTATCTCCCACTCCGTTGATGTGAGCAGACTACATTCAAGTTCTTTCATATCAGAAATAAAATTAATAAGTTAAAAACAGAGAAATGCATTTGCTCACTTTGGATTTGAGCAGATTATCCCATCTTCCTTCCGATCTTTCAAACTGAAAAATCACTCAAGAGAACTTTCTATAAGGATAACCATAATTTTTAAGGCTTTAGTTATAAAGACAAATAGAAATGAAAGTGTATGGCATGAACTTGTTCATATACTTAAGTGGTACTGAACCAGCCAAATTAATCTCAGTGGCTTAAGAAGCAAGACAATTTATTTTACCAAGGACTGTGGGGATATTATCCAGCAAGGTCCTGCTTAGTGGTTTTAAGACACACCCATCCTATGACCCATCCTATGATCTGTGAGAATGTTTAACCCTCTTTTCATAAATGATCTGAATTATAATCAGAGATATTTTAGTTTGGAGAATTCTGACCTTTTGAGACTTGTGAAAATAAAAGAGAAAAAAGCAGGTCTGCTTTTCTAAAATATAAATTGAACTGAGTATACAGAAAACATTAAGTAGAAATTTATATAACAACTTTATGACTCCCTCCTGCAACAATGTTAAACACATATCATGGTCCATAATCTCTCACTGAAAAGCCTTTAGGAGAGAAAATTGTCACAAAATGAATGGAAAGTCACTTGTTGCTCACATGGACTCAGAACTAACCAAGCTAGCCTTAGGGCTCCCAGCATCGCTGACAAGCTGTGTCTTTTCACACAAAGCATTTCATATTTCATGTATCTCAAAACTAGGTTGCCTTGTTTTTAAAGTGGGTAGGTGTTCTGTACTTCTGAAGAATATAAAGAATAAGCATAAAATGTATAAAGTACCAAATAGAATGTCACACTTGAGAGTATGTCTAAGTAATATATTTCTGGCTTTAGTCAGGCTTCTGCCCTGCTTGCATAACTGTAGGTTTACAGAAGAATATTATGCCCTGAAATTAATGAGAAACAAATATTGTACAAGCATGAGAACCTGAATTTAGAATCCCAGCTTTCACATAGATGCCAGCATATCCCCCAACACTGTAGCAGGGCCTGAGGGAGGCAGAAGCAAGCAGCTTCTGAGGGCTTGGTGGCCAGTCAGTCTATTTGAAACTGCAAGTGCGGAGCTCAGTGTCTCAATAAAAGGCAAACACCCGCAACTTCCCAAACACCACCAACCAAGTCTAGGCGTCCAAATACCTGCTATTTCTCGTTCAAACCATTACACTCCACTTCCTGGCCCCCACCCCATTCCCTAATCCTACCCTGCTACAAAGTACATGCAGCCCAATTTTGAAAATCTTCATAGTCTTCCATAGTCTGAATATTGTTTAAAATCCACATTCTCTATTCGAGGTGATCTTTAACTGTGACCACCTGTTATAATCAAATGAAAGTACATGCTTAAAAAGTCATAGAATACAAATTAGTTGCATTTTCCTTTCTGATCCAATAACCTTTATCATTCTTCTATAATTCTTGCAATGTAAATGTATGCATATTCAGGAGAGGATTAAGTTGGAAGAACGGTTAGACATTTCTTTTGTGGAACTTGTATTGAGGTCAGTAGGCTATATCCCTAATCTTAGTTTGAGAGTTTGCTACTTCCTGGGCAAACAGATGGTACTCAAAGGTCACCATACTCCTTGTTGGTCCCCTCTTCTGCTGCCCTCTGGCATAACTCTTCAAGTCTAGAGTAAGCTCTGGTCAATCAGAGGTTGGTGGCAGGAGATCTTGGCAAAGGGAATGCCTACCTAGAATATGTGGGGAAACAAGATCCTAGCATGATGGGAATCTTACAGGGTGGGAAGGAGGAGGTGTAGTCTTAAAGGTAGGAATCTTGGAGAAGCCAGGAAATCTGGCAGCACTTGGAAGCTAGATCCTGAAAGAGCTGGCTGGCTTATAGAGTGAAGCAGAGTAACATCTATCCATTGACTCAAAGAAGCAATATCCAAAAAGACATGGATTGTCTATTGGGTGGGGAGAAGCAGAGCCTAACTGATGGTTCCAGATCAGGGGATTGGGAGTCTAAGGAGGTAGTAAGGCTACAGGGTAAGGAAAAGCAGGACCTGCTTACTGACTCAAGGAAAGGCAGTCCAGGAAGAGCCTTGTCTTTGAGCCTTTGAGATGTAAATAACTGAACTATCTGGGAAGTCCCAGAGGCATGGGGTAAGCCTTTGAGATTAATGAAGGAATAGACCTAACTAGCATGGTGGTGAAGAAGAGCCTCTGCATATGGTTACTATTTGTTTTAAACAAAAAAATACTCAATTTGTAAATACTGCTAATTAATAAAAAAAGGGATTTGTTAAAATATTTTTATAAGGAATAAATTAGGTCTTTCAGATATAAATTCAACTTTAATAGGGCTAAGGGTTAAAAGGAAAAGTCATGACAGTAGAACTAAGTTATATTAAAACTGTAGAATATTATTGGTTTTATTATCATGAATACTTGCTTTAAATAATCCACTGCTAGAAACAAGAAATATCACCTTTCATAGTTACACAAAGAGAATTTTTACTTCCAAACGTGAAAACATGTAAATTAAAACCTTTTGAAAAGTGAACAGGGTAGAAGTTTGGAGCAAAATAGGAGCTGTTGGCCATTAACAACAAGGCCAAAGGAAGCCACCATCAGGTTCCTGTTCAGGCAGGAACAAGTGGCACAGTGTGAAAGACTGGAAAAGCCCTTCATCCTTCATCCTCAACCGATTCCCTCAAACACCATCTTCCCCTCTGCTGGCCGACAATATTCCTACTTTCTTTCCTTTTTTTTTTCCTTTTTTTTCTTTTCTTTTTTTTTTTTTTTTGTTTGTTTTTTTTTGTTGTTGTTGTTGTTGTTTTGTTTTGTTTTTTGGGGTTTTTTTTTTGTTTGTCTGTTTTTTGTTTGGTTTTTTTTTTTTTTTTTTCCAGACAGGGTTTCTCTGTGTAGCCCTGACTGTCCTGGAACTCACTTTGTAGACCAGGCTGGCCTCGAACTCAGAAATCCGCCTGCCTCTCCCTCCGAAGTGCTGGGATCAAAGGCGTGCGCCACCACCGCCCGGCTTACTCCTACTTTCATGTACGATCTTCATTCAACATTGACTTTTCGGTGTGTTAGTCTATGCTTGAGACTTTCATTTAATATTAGCTTTGACTTTATTGACTTGGCAACAGCACATTAAGTCCTGCTTCATGTTTTACAATGTTGAGGAAGGAGACAATGGTGAGGTCAGGAAGATGGCTCAACCCATAAGATCACTTGCTATGCAATCAAAAAGACCTAAGCTCAGATCCCCAGCATCGGTGTAAAAAGCCACCCATGGTCATGCTTGCCTGTATCCCTAGTGCTGTGTATTAGGTCTGTGGGGTAGAGAGGGTCGCAGAAACAAGAAGATCACAGAAGCCTGCTGGTCACCATCCTAGTCACAGATTCCCTAAGAAACTCTGTCTCAAGGAACCAAGGAATAGAATGATAAAGCCGGTATTCTCTGGTTTCCATGCTCATGTCTATGCACATGCAGGGTTAATAAACTAAAATGTCAAGGAAGGGAAGGCCCTTGGAAATGATACTTACAAAGAAATTGCTTTATACATAAAAGGAACTCACCAAGAAAGGAAGTCCATGACAGGATCTGGCTGAGATGAAATGAGGAATGTATTCTAAGGCCACTAAAGTAAACTTCCCTGATGGAAACAACAGTCACAGGGGCAGCCAGGGGCTTTGGTCCAGTTTTTATAACCTACCCATTTTCTTGCTTATCATCTTGTTCTGACCACACAGTATTGAAGCGCATGACTGCTAAAGCAAGCAGAAGCTGCAAAAGACAAACAGAGGTTCACTCTCATCCAAAGTCTGCTAAATCAAAGACCAATTGTATGCTAGCAATAAGCGGAAGCCTGGGCTCTCCATCAAAATTGATTTCTCACAAGTAGGAACAATGGAACATTCAGAATAAGCTCTGATTACCTATGTGTCCCCAGCGTTTGTGGTAAAGAAATAGTTTCAAGTTTCTTCTTTAAGCAGAATGAAGAAAAACAAGGGTAACTTGGTAACGACTATCTGATATATAACATAATTATGCCAGGCACTGCTCCCACTCATTTCATTTCTATAATAATCCAGTACCCTTTAGGTCCCACAAAAAACCTGGGGGAAGGTGCTACATTATCCCCTTTGAGATTTAAACCCATGGGCCAAAGAAGAAGCACAATAAAAATCAGGAAATATTTACTTTGTATAAGTAAAAACAGATGAGAAGGTTCTGGAAGAGTGTTTCGAAACACTTATACTAGAAAAGAAGGAGTATCTCAAATTAATTTCTTAAACTTCTTAAATAGTAAAACTTTGAAAGAAGATCAGTTAAGCCCAATAGAATCAGAGTCCAGCCTAATATTTGTTTTGTTCCAGATACATTCCTGGGCCTAGTTTTCTGAATTGTTAAATGACCTCTAAGAACAGATCCTTGAGGACATAGAGATAAGGTGTGTGTAGCATTAGGCAGGTAAAGCCAGTCAGCCAATAGGGTAGTAAGGTTAACTTCCTCAGGTTGACCTGTTCAAGCACACCCTACATTCTGCAAATAATGTGGTGCATGGGACAGACATCGGGTCTGTACTAGGAGGCCTAGACATTTTCCTGTCTGTCTAGGGCAGTAGTTCTCAACTTTCCTAATGCTGTGACCCTTTAACATAGTTCCTCATAGCTCCTTCATAACTGTAATTTTGCTACTGTTGTGAATCATAAGGTATTTAAGTATCTGATATGTGATCCCACAGGGATTATAATCCACAGGTTGAAAACCATTGGCATAAAGTGACTTGTTGGTAATCACAAGAATGGAGTTGTCCCTCTTTCAGAACTTAGTATGTCTCCTTCCTGCCCTGCATAATCTTCTAAAGGTCTGTGTAATTGCTAAACAGGAACATGACATTATCAAATAAGGAACACAGATACCTCTACAAACAAGAGAACTGATTGACATCATTTTAGTTAAAGGAAATGTTGCAGGCAACATCTTCCAAAACTGTTTGAAGGAAATTGACCACATGACATGAAAAGTTACTGTGGAGAAGAATACAAAGTAGATTCCAACAGGATATGCTTCAGGTATGCTGTTGGAAGAACAGTTTAGGAGACTACAAGGAGAATGAAGGTCTAAGGTATGTATGAACAAAGGTTTCCAGTTATTCCTTGTGATTATCTGGTAGTCGGCTAAGAGTGTGCCCAGTCCCTAAGAAAGTGCCCTATATGCAAGAGAATAATCAAGGACACTATTCATGCATTTCTCTCATAAATAAAAAAAAATCTTTAAAGTATTGTTGGCTACCTGAAGCCATCCGAACAAAATATGAATTCTTGGTTCTTTAACCAGTATGCTCATGTTCCACTTTCTCTGGAACTAATAACCATGCTTCATGAAAGGCACTACTCTGTATTTAATGTTAACCCATTGAGTGAAGAGGAGGTTCACACTGAGGAGCTATAGTGTGTGTATGTGTGTGTGTGACCACAGCAGGAACAGGAGGAGTGGCAGTGGTTGTCACGCGTCATCTACTTGATTTGGTGTTTATGAGAGCCATCAGCTACCTCTGTGCTGTCATCTTCCATGCTGCTCGTTTCCTCAAATGTGACATGGACACAGTCAAACCCAGAGGGGGAAAAAAAAGATAGCACCCCCTCAGTCCTCCTCCTCCTTCTCCTCCTCCTCCTCCTCATTTTATCTATTTCAAGTTGCCAAATTCATCACCCCTTTCTTGGAAATCAAAAGTAAACTCCTGAACACACAGGAAACTTGGACTTGCAGTGCCTCCACCTCACCTCCTAGGTTCCCAACTCTTCTCTCAGCACATCAACATACAACTGCCATCTCTATGGTTTACTTACTTATCTCCCAAATTCTAACTACCTGTCTCTGGACTCTACTTCTTATTTGGTTGGTTGGTTGGCTGGCTGGTTGGTTGGTTGGTTGGTTGGTTGGTTGGTTCTATTGTGACATGGTTTCTCTGTGTAGCCCTAGCTGTCCTGGTACTCACCAGGTAACTTACAGTTACCATTTGGTCAACTGTAGACCAAGCTGACCTAGAATTCACAGAGATCCACCTGCCTGTGCTCTGAGCTTAAACTGTGTGCCACTACTGCCCAGCTAGATTCTACTTCTTAATACATAAGTAAGGCTCTAACTCTTAGTATGTAACTACTGCGGATCTCTGGCACAACCGTTAGACTTGCACTTCCTTCTGCTTCTTTATTTGTTCCTTTATCCTTACACCTTTAGCAACTTTTGTTTCTTTGTATTGCCTCATTTTTTTTTCCTTTTACCTGCATGAACACTTCTCTGGGGAGCAGTCTCTTCTGATTTATGAAAGATCCCCATAGCCAGTATCCACCTTTGCTATACCCATGCATGTATCCACCATGTCATATCCATGCATGTATTCACCATACCATATCCATGCATGTATCTACCATACCATGTCCATGCAGGTATCCACCATGCCATATCCACACATGTATCCACCTTTGCCATATTCACACATGTATCCACCTTTGCCATATTCATGCTTGTTTCCACCATGCCATAGTCATGCATGTATCCACCTTTGCCATATCCATGTGTAAGACCCCGACCCTCGGTCAGTGGTACTTACTTGAGATTCCCCCACGTGAGACACTAAAATGCAGATCGAGTCAAAAGCAAGAGGTTTATTTTCTGGCTCTTCAGGGTCAACCTTCAATTAGTCCCTCAAGGCGAGTTACTAAGAAGGTGACCCCAAATGGCTATTAAAAAGAGTTTTTATACTTTTATGGGCACAGATTACATCAGCAAGGTTACAGTTCAAACTTATTGGCTAAGCATATTAACCTTTAAATCTATTGGCTAGCAAGTATGACACACATTCAAACTCTACCTGGGACTTTCCAGAGGGTCAGATGACTGACTATCAGTCAGTACATTCTGAGAATTTTTTTATTCAACAATGGTCCTGTGGGTGGAGAATGGAACTTGGCCTAGCCTTGACTTCAGGTGGAAGGCAGAAGCTGTAAGGAGGGTGTGGGACTGGAAAACCCCTTAAGGGTCCTTCACATGCATGTATCAACATGCCATATTCATGCATGTATCCACCATGCCATATCCATGCATGTATCCACCTTTGCCATATCCAAGGACTGAGTCTTTACTAGGCTGGTGAGGAAATAAAGAAAAGGCAAACAGAGGTAGACAGACAGACCAACAGGCAGGCAGATAGACTGAAAAGCTAGGGGTCAGGTGGACTGTGGTCTCTGATGGAGAAGCTGCAGCGTCCTGGAAGCTCAGCATGGATATTTTATATGGTTGAACTGAGAGACAGGGTTATTACATACAACTAAACAGGGAAGTGAGTTATTGTGCACAGATAAACAAGGGGGCAAGGATTGTGATATATAGCTGGATATTAGCTAATCTCTGTGGGGATACAAAATCTTCAGGCTCCAAACATGAGGTTAGAGGAGTTGTGGTGGACATTTTCTGACATTCTATCAACACTTACACATGGACCAGAGGAAGGCTTTTCCATGTCTCTGAGCCTCACCATTTCCTCCATGGGTATGAGGCTCAGGAGTCCTTGCCATGACTATGCCTATCTATGTCAACAGTACATTCAGTCGGGACCACACTCACCCAGGGCTTTCTCTGCTCCCTACAAAGAATTGTTGGAGAGAAAATGCTATTTACTTCTGGAATATCCAGATATCCTCTTAAACCTGTAGGTCACAACCATGTTGGGGTCAAATGACCCTTTCACAGTGATTGCCAAAGACCATTGGAAAACACAGACATTTACATTATAATTCATAACAGTAGCAAAATTACAGTTATGGAGTAACAATGAATATAATTTTGTGATTGATGGCCACCATAGCATAAGGAACTGTATTAAAGGGTCACAGAAGTAGGAAGGCTGAGAACCTTCCTTATGCCATCCTTAAGTTTCTCTTTCTTTCTTTTTTTTTTAATTTTTAATATTTTTATTACATATTTTCCTCAATTACATTTCCAATGCTATCCCAAAAGTCCCCCATAGCACCCCCCACTTCCCTACCCACCCATTCCCATTCTTTTGGCCCTGGCATTCCCCTATATTGGGGCATATAAAGTTTGCAAGTCCAATGGGCCTCTCTTTCCATTGATGGCCGACTAGGCCATCTTTCGATACATATGCAGCTAGAGACAAGAGCTCCGGGGTTCTGGTTAGTACATCATGTTGTTCCAACAATAGGGTTGCAGATCCCTTTAGCTCCTTGGGTACTTTCTCTAGCCAAGAACCCAGATGTCCCTCAACAGAGGAATGGATACAGAAATTATAGTACATTTACACAATGGAGTACTACTCAGCTATTAAAAAGAATGAATTTATGAAATTCCTAGCCAAATGGATGGACCTGGAGGGCATCATCTTGAGTGAAGTAACACAATCACAAAAGAACTCACACAATATGTATTCACTGATAAGTGGATATTAGCCCAAAACTTAGGATACCCAAGATATAAGATACAATTTGCTAAACGCATGAAACTCAAGAAGAATGAAGACCAAAGTTTCTCTTTCATTCTCTTCTTTCAGCATTAGGGAGCTGACACAATATCAGTAGCTGTGTAGCCAGGATTTGACACTGAGCTATCCTTATTACCAGGCTTATACTGAAGCCCATTTCCAAAGCAGCTTTAACCATGGGAGTGCTCCACATGGCTGCATCTTCTGAAGAACTAATGCCAAATCCAAAATACAGTTGTGGGCACACCATTTTCTTCTCCTGGAGTGTTTGAATTTGACAACAGCTGTTCAAGAAGGAGAGGATATCTAGCGTGAATCTCATCAACAAACTCCTGTCCTTTCATGCATATTAAGAACTCACACTTTGGAAATTATCTGGCATGTTCTATTCATGGGTCATATCCAGATTCCCAACACCTGGAGCCACCATCTTAACAAAAACGTTTGACATCATCAGTGCAATCTACAGAATAAAATCTAGCACTCGAAGTTTCTTGGACTAAACTGCAGCCGTAGCTGGCTAGTACATGAACATTCTTCTCACTTGAGCTGAATGTGACTACATACTCAGATTTGAAATACTACCTGTGGCGGTTTCAATACGAATGGTCCCCACAGACTCATGTGCTTGCATGCTTGGTCCATAGGGAGTGGCACTATTAGGAGGCGTGATCTTGTTGGAGGAAGTGTGTCACTGTGGAGGTGGGCTTTGAGGTCTCCTATGGTCAAGCTGCCCAGTGTAGCACAAAGTCTCATTCTGCTGCCTATGGATCAAGATGGAGAACTTTTCCAGGCTCCTCCAGCACCATGTCTGCCTACATGCTGTCATGCTTTTCCCACTGTGACGATAATGGACTAAACCTCTGAAACTGTAAGCCAGCCACAGTTAATTATTTTCCTTTAGAAGAGTTGCCATGGTCACAGTGTCTCTTCACAGGGAAAAAAAAAATCCCTAAGACACTACCCCAGCATTTCTAAAGAAAAATTTCCCAGAAATGGTCAATGATCTAAAACAGCATCACCTTTCCTTTCCAGTTACTGTACTCCCGATTGCAGGCAAAGCAGGCCACATTGTCTCCAGCTTCTACACAATAGAGGCTGGCCTCTAGAGAGCTCTAAAGAGACTAAAAGCCTAAGAGTCACATACAGTTATTAAGAAAACTGGAATCCTCAGTACTCATTGCACAGCTATATGGTGTCCTACAAACATTCCCATTTTCATACTCCATACAGTTGGCAGACCACTAAACACCCTGGTTACATGACACCATGAATTGTTTGGATAGGGACAGTGAATTAAAGAAGTGGTCCATTTCTTTGGCTTTACATTATCTAGAATTCCTAGATGTTCTGCTATGTAGTTTTGTTGTTACTTTACTTCTAAAGCCTTAGTGATAGCAGGAAAGACTGACAATGTGTGCATCCAGGTCTTGATATTTTCAGCTAACTTTACTGCTTAAGAATTGTGGGGCTTCTAAAGAGTAGTTCCTGCAAGCTGACAGCAACATATCCATCTCAAACTTGAATTTGAGCATGCTGTCCTACTTGAATTTTCCCAGCTTCAGCCACAAGTTTTTGATTTGTGCTACTCGGTGTGCTGGCCCTGATAGGTGAATTTTCCCACTTCAGCATTGGTCTCTGATCTATGCTACCTGGTATGCTGCCCCACATGCCCTGGTTTTTGTACAAGTTGCTAAGTGAATGCCTAATGGTCAGAATTACATGTAACAGCCTGAACTATCCTGAGGAAACAGAAGGTGTACATGTTGCTGCCCTGGTGTGGAGCCAAGCCTCTAGACAACTAGATAAGAGATTCTGAAAATGCAGGCTGGCCCTTGTACTATGGGTTTTTGATAGCAAAAATGCTAGTTCCTCTCTGACATGAATTAGGGATCTGGATCTAAGCCCCATGGTTGCAGATATTGCATATGAGGCTTGAACTATCACCTGAACATCCTTACAAGCTTGAATTTTTCAAGTACACCCTGGCCCTAGTTGGTTTCCGTGGAGCTCGGCAGATCTCCAACTTCCAGATCTGCTAGGAAGGAGCCTAAGACGGAGTCACCTCAGGTAATGTGCCACAAACTCTTTACGCCTTTGCGTATTCCCTACATATGTTTTTTAAAGTCCTTTTAATTGTGCTTAATTTCTCCATTTTCTTTTATCTGTTTTTTTTTAATTTGTTGACTTGTTCACAAGAAAAAAATAATTCTTAATTGCATCAAAACACATGCAATTATTACTTTCAGGTGACAACTTGATGAGATTAACAAGTACTTAGAAAACAGGTGGCAGCTTGTTTTTGGTGAAAGAATGTTTTCAGAGAAGACAGCCACAAGAGTCTGCTGGAGTGGAGAAAGTCTGCCCTCTGCTAAGATGGGTGTTGTCCAATCAGATGAGAACCTGGGTAGAATAAGCAAAAGAACTTGTCTCTCTTCCTTGTAAAACTGCAGACACACTCTCCCCTGCCCATAGACATCACAACTCTTGTCTTTGCATTCCAGGACTTCTGTCCATACTTCAGACCTCCAGTTTGAGGCTGGCCCTTCCATCACCAGCTTCTCTGGTTCTGAGCCTTTAGGACTTAGATTGAGCCATCTAGCAACAGTCTTTTCTGAAAACATCCTTAAAGAACACCCAAACAAAATCTGTCACCAGCTTCCTAGCTATTTGATGTTAATCTCATCAAGTTGACATCTAAAAGTAATTACTGCAAAAACTCTTACATGTGTTGATACAATTAAGAATTGGTTTTCCTTATGAAGATGTCCAACATATAGGTAGTTATGGGTCCTCAAAATTTTCCTAAGCCAGTACCTCTAATAAATATTCTCATATATGTTTGTCTGTCTGTCTCTCCTCTTGATATTCTGCCCCACTGAGAACCTTGATTGGTGTAGTTACCTCCCATGCACAATGAGTTAGTCGTGTCATATTATCTTATAGCATAGTGCCCGATTCTTTCCTTTAACCCTTCTTCACCTCTTATTTTGAATTGGCTTCTTTTAGGTCTTTAGAAGTAAACCCATTCCCACTTATAGCTCATAGCTGTTCTCCTGTACATAAAAGCACAATATTTTCTATTTCTTTTTTTTGTTGTTGTTGTTTTTTGTTTTTTTTTTTGTTTTTTTTTTGTTTTTTTTTTTTTGAGACAGGGTTTCTCTGTATAGCCCTGGCTGTCCTGGAATATTTTCTATTTCTATGTGTGCATGTTCCTTGAAAGTTTTTGTCCAGGTTTGCCCTCGCTTTTAGGACTATTTCACATTTCCATGTGCCCCTAAACCTGTCCTGAATGGAAAACTAGCCACTTCCAGGGCTTCTGTCCTGAGTAGCATTTTTTCTGAGCACTCCTCTGGAACGTGTCATGGTCTCTCTTCCCAGTCTGTTGCAGGTGAGTGTGATGCATTGCCATCAGAAACACCAAAGCTCTTTTACCGACATCAGTCCTAGGCAGTATGCAAAGTTATTTGTTCTTGTGAAGGCAACACAAGCCCATGACTGGTTTTGTGATCAGACAGTTCTATTAACAGGAATCTCATTTATTGCCTGTGAAAATGCAAATTGGCATAGCCACTCTGAGAACTGTTTACTACTTTTCTTTTAAAAACTAATTATGCAAAAAAACCTAATTATGCATTTACCGTATAATCAGCAATAGTATTCCTGGCCATTGATTCCCGAGAAATGAGAACCTATAAACACACTCTGCATCCTACACACAAATGTTCAAAGCAATATTATTTGGCATAGTCCTAAGCTGGAAACAATTGAGGAGGCAAGTTAATAGGAGGCAAATTAAACAAACTATGATGTCTATACGTTATGTAATGTTGTTTTAAAATGACAACCCTGCAAAAATGTAGATCAATTGCAAAGGTTTTCTGATGAGAATGAGGAAATCTTAAAAGGATCATACAGGAGTTTAAATAACACTGTGAAGGATGGTACTGTAAAGATGGAAACATGGCCATTCTTCCAGAGGTGGGGGCAGGGAAGGGGCCGTGTGTGGGTAATGTGTGTATAGGGAGACCTGTGCCAAGATGGTTTCACACAACTGTGTGCTTGCTAAATATAAAGAAAGGTAGAATCCGGGTGTGGTGGTGCATGCCTTTAATCCCAGCACTTGGGAGGCAGAGGCAGGCGGATTTCTGAGTTCGAGGCCAGCCTGGTCTATAAGTTTCAGGACAGCCAGGACTATACAGAGAAACCCTGTCTCAAAAAAACAAACAAAAAAAAAAAAAAAAAAAAGAAAGGTAGAAGCTATGTGCCAACGTCAGTTTTCTGTTTCAATGAGAATCGTAGTTATATAAAACACAGCCATGAGAAAGCCTGAGAGGGGCCTCAGAGGAACTCTCTGTACTATTTTCCCCAAACTTCTCTCAATACACAAATTATTTTAATTTTTTAAATATGAATAAATAAACTTAATGGCCCTATATCTATTTTTAATTGAATTTTAAAGTTTAAAACGTATCACAACTTGGAATATAACTTAGTGTATGAAGTCAGCCTAGGCTAAAAAGATCCTGTCTCCCCAAAAGCTTAATAAACCCTCTTTTTTTTTAACATTTACTAAACACAATATCATTTTCCTTTTGACAGAGGTAGGTTGTTATCTCTTTCAATGTAAATTCATTCCTTGCATTCTGTTCCTCTAGAGAACCCTGACTAGTTCAACACTTACAGAATATGTTATTTACAAGCATCAACCAAGTATTTTCTATAATTAAGTACATACTGCAACCAATAGATATAGGTTGCTCCTTATGTCCAGCAGCCTCTCTCTCTCTCTCTCTGATGTTCACACAGAAAGTGCTGTGTCAATAACTAGTTTTCTAAGTCTAACATATCCTCTTCCCGCCTCTCAGACAAGAAGTGCTCTTTGATATCTCAAAGCTTGTGTCATCCTTGAATCTGTGGCAGAAGGTGCTGGCTCTGTGTACCACCCAACTGGTGAGAGGGTAGGGGTGACTTTAGGTACGCAGTAAAGCGTTATCACAGACAGCAGGACAGCTGCTCTTAGGAGTTGCTCTTGAAGGGTTAGCCTTTGGCTGGCATCCAGAAATTTAGCTGGTCAATAGTTTCCTCCCATGTTATAAAACTTTCTTTGAATGATAAGACTGGCCCACGGTGCCTAAACCACACAATGTGGTTCGAGCTGAATACCTACTATCCTTCTGGGAGTCCAAGGCATTGAGAGCTGCTAAGGAGAGGATGATTTTGTGTTTAGCTCCAGTAAAAACCTCAGGCATTTAGCCTTTATTACATTTCCCTGGACACAACACATAGCACATGTCGAAGCTTGTTTCTGGAGTGGGGAACCCTACACAGCTCCACAGGGTCAGGACTTTGGGACCTTAGACCTTGTCTCCTTTAAACCTTGTCCAGACTCCTTTGCCTTGCAGATTCTGTCTTATACTGCTGTCTTATTTGTCTTGGTGGACTTCTGATAGAGACTACCTATGTTGAATCCAAAGTCTATAGGATGAGTGCAAGAGGTTTACCCTCCTCTCTGCTTTGATTTCCTCCTAAGTAGAATTGGCAACAGAGCCTGGAGTGCCGGCTCAGCCAGTAAGCTCTCATTGCACACTGCACACAGCACACGGCCTGAGGGCTCAGACTCTCACTGCTCGGACCGCCTGAGTTGGATTATCACAACCAAAGTTGGGTGGTTCACAACTGCCTGTGACTCCAGCAGCTCCAGGGAGCCTTGACATCTCTGTCCCCTGAAGTCACCTGCACACGTCCGAACATAGATACACAAGCATACACATAATAATTAACAGCAAGAAATAAACTTATTTTTTTTAAAGAATTGCCAATAACAGTGCTTTCCTCAGAGGGCTGTTGCAATAATTAAATGTATTAATGGGAGGTGGCATGTTTTAGGTAGCACCTGAGACATATGAGGTATATGCAGTTTTAGCTATAATTGTCATTTCACACTAAGAATGCAGAAGATATTGACTGCACTCCAATTCCATCCTTTTGAGTGACTTTGGATAAGTCACTCAAAGTCTCCCTGTGAGAGGAAGGAATAGGCATAATGACTCCAGAATGTACTCAATGTCTGAACGTTCAAATACTTTAAGGAACTCTTTCTACTAGAATCACGCATACTTTCCTCTAATTATCTGAGCATGTCACCCTAAAATTCACCATATGGACCATACTGTTTCTATCGCTCATTTATCATTTATTTTTGCCCAGCCTCAAACAGTAGCTTTTGGAACAAAAGGCTACTCTTCCTCTTCATACAAACCAAATATTGATTTTTCATTCCACCCTAATGCATGTGTTGAATACATGCCAAGTTCTCTTCTAATGAGGCATTGGGGGAAGAAATAAAACCCAATTTCTTATCTCAAAGAATCAGTACTGTAGACCAGCCAATAAGATGTTCTTGCAATAGGTTGCGATTGGTATAACAATAAAAGATAATGTCAAATACACGTTATTTCTTTCTACTGTATACTTTCTGTTGTACACAGAAAATGTCTACAGAAAAAACATACTGAATCTTGAGTGATACTTAGTTCCCCAGATGAAACTAAAAATTAAAAGGAAGTATTCCTCTTGTGAAGAAAGTGTCATTGTGAGATTGTAGCCTAACCCAGGTTAGGTCTGAATGGATTGAGTAGAGCATCTGTCAAGGGAGCCACTCAGAATGTAGTAGGGATTCCAAGCTGGTTATAGAAGGGAGGGCCAAAAAGAATAATGGGAAATGTGTAACATGGTGAAGCAAATGAGTAGAGCTCTCAAGGACAAGGGAAAACATGCTTTTCACCATCAGCAAAAAAGGCTACAGATTTGCAAAGGGAAAAATTATATAGAATGAATACATTCTGTATCACTAGAAATGCATTGAGAATTGGAAGTATTGGTGTAACATGATAATTTTATGCACACAAACATGAATATTTGTGTATATGAACATACGGCCTCTAATAGTTTTGTAAACATAACCATAAATACGTGTGTGTGAACATATGGTCACTGCCTCTCCCTACTAAGAAGCATGAGTGCTACAGTACTAAGGAGCAAGCCTTAGATCTTGTAATCAAATATCATCTTCAAAGTAATCAAGACTTCTTGGAGAAATAACTCCTGTCAGTACCAAAGCAGAAAGAGCCCTGAATGACCCTAGAAAATCCTACTGTGTACAAAAGCATCTAAGATTAGAGAATGGTAAGATTGGCAAGATGGCACAAAAAAAAATTTTTTTTAGGAGTTTCAACTGGCCAGGTTTAAAACTACTTAAATTTCTAAGTAAAAGAGAGTAACAGGTTTGATCAATTTCATAAAACAGGAATCTATGAATCCACAAAAATACAATAAATAAATTGAAAGCTTAACAAGGACAATTTATTTCTCCAAGTAGCTCCCCACAAAGGACATCTTATTTTAAAAAAAATGTAACTTACATGGAAAGAAAATCACAAAAATCCTCCTATTCAAGTTATTTACCACTACCAACAATGGGAGAAATAAAAATTTGAGACCATCCGATAAGATAGTAAGAATACAATGCCATTTGTTACATGTCTGTCAAATGAACACAACCTAAATCAAATCATGAAGAATCTCCAGTCAAATAAAAATAGGAAGGTATCTATAACATAACTGACCTGTATTCTATACAAGTTTAAGACCTTGAAATCTAGGAAAAACTGGATAAATATTTCTCATTAAGGAAGTCTAAAACACTATTGTGCTAAACAGAAAAAAGAAAAAATAGCTCCTTACTAGATCCTTATACTGGGAAGTCTTACTGATAATTGGAAAAACCGGAATCTGACATTTGTGGACTAGATACTGATAATGTGTTGACAGAAACTTCCCATTTTCAAAGGTTGTACTTTTAAAAGAAAGCATCCCATCTGTGAAAAAAACACACACTAGTTTTGGGGAGTCATGGGAGAAGTCAACTTACTCCCAAACTATTGAGAAAAACAATTTTTTGTACTACACATTTAATTCCTTGTAACTTTAAGATCATTTCAAATTAAGCAAAGTCATCCTTACATAAAACATTTCATCACTTAAAACTCTTCTTCAGCTTCCCATTGAAAAGGGGGAGGACTTTTAAATTTATTTTTAAAGATTCATTTATTTTTATGCACATTGGTGTTCTGCCTACATGTCTGTGCAAGAGTGCCAGAGCCTCTGGAACTGCTGTTACAGATAGTTGTGGGCTGCCATGTGGGTGTTGGGAATTGAACTCTGTCTTCTGGAAGAGCAGCCAGTAATCTTAACCACTGAGCCATAAAACCTCTTAAAATGAGCTGAAAGCTGTTGGGTGATCGTTTCTACCTTTTGGTCTTGCTGCAGTCTGTGTTTCATATTTTTCCTTCCTAATTACAGATATATTTGAATAAGTAACAGGCTAATGTGTCCCTCAATCATCCAATTTATTAGGAGCAGAAAGTCTTTGCTCTTGTTACCCACCAGTACATATCCCAGAGAAGAGAAAATGTTTTACACACTGCTTTAAATTACTTGTGACATGCTGCCTGTGTGTCTGTGTTTTCTCTGCTTTTCCTTTCCTAAGCATCTCCTTTGAATCCTCCCTTCATGCAACTCCAGTGCTTTACAATAAAGCTTTAAGAAGCTTCCTTACCATCTAAAAAATAAAGTCGAAATGTATTCACGATGGTAACAAAAACCTACTATTAGCTTCCACTTGATTCTTCAGTTCGGTTTTGCTTTTAGATTTTTTTCTAAGCAGTTTTGGATCACCGTGGCATAATGAACTAGGTTGCTTAAGTGTTAATCTTATTTTCCTCAATTTTTAGTTACCCATTTATTTATCCATTTTGACATGTGTATGATAATAAGCAGTATCTCCCGAGAATATTTGTAGGGCTGAGTTAACACATGTGTACTTCGGCCAGTTCCTGGTACAGGTTAACAGCTGCTACTTCAGGCTGTTTCTGATATTTTTCTGCCTTTGTTCGTTATACTTCCGTTTCTTTCCTACAATATGTTGGTTTAGCAACAAGTCCTACAGCCATAAAATTATTAACTGACATCTGGTTAACTACCCAAAGACTCACTATCAATTTCTACTTATTTCAAATCACTACCACCAGCTTCCATCACTTCCTCTTTCAGGGACTTTAAATGTGTCTACTTCAACAGCCAAAGTGTCATGACTCAAACACTGCAGTTTCTGTAACAAATCCAGTAAAGGAGAGGATCAGAAGGCAATTCACAAATCCAGAAATTCTGTAGAACGCTTCGTATTTGTTGATACATAAAAGTTGTAAACAATTTTATTTCTAGAAAACTTTGTTTTAATTATTCTGTCCGGTCTCTGGCAAACGGGGTCAATCCAGACGAGTTCTCCACTTTCTGCCAAATCTGCCCTTTCAAGGATACCCACCCTTTAACCAAACCTCCAGAGAGCCGGATCTCTCCACCCGGGTTTTCCCGTCGCCCTGGCAACGGGACCGGAAAAGGCGGGCTTCACACCCTTCCTTCCGCCAGCGGTTGACTACGGCCGCAAGATGTCTGTGGGCCGCGCTGCGGGATGCTTCCCTATCTCTGGCTAGGAGCGGGACCCGCAGCCACCGCCGCAGCCACACAGAAGGCCACGTCAGCCTCAGCGGTCCCACCCGTCCCTCCCTGCCCGCCGCCTGCCCGCTTTCGCCCACGCCTTTCCCACAATGCCCCGCGCCAGGCCCCGCCCCGCCGGCGCGACGGGAGCGGCAGAATTGCTGCTGCGCGCGTTCGCAGGCGGCGTTCGGTCCTGCCGGGTCCCGAGCTCGGCGGCCTGAGGATGGGGCAGTAGCTGAGGACGCCGAGGTGGGCGCGGGCCGGGCTCCACGCACTGCGGGGTCATCAGGGAGGGAGGACGCCAGACCCATCCCACCGCCTCGGTGCCCCCATTGTGCCGGGTTCTCACGGCCCCCTCCACCCCACCTCTGCGGGCCCCCTTCTGCTCGCACTTTCTAACTCGGGGTCTCTCTTCCTGGTCCGACCTGGGACCTCAAGGCGCACCTTTGCTAGCCCCGTTCCCTCTGTCTTTCGCCTCTCCCCGATCCCGCTCTGGAGCGGTGGCAGCATCCATCATTAACACTGCGTTTACCTGCAGCCTCACTGGCCCCAGGCTGTTCAGTTATTCCCAGGCTTGCCTGAACCCACCCTAAGCCGAGGGACACCTTATCCCAAAGTCGTCTTCGTTGAGATTTGTTCTTCATTTGTTTTCCTTCCTGATGGTTGTCAGTCTGGGTATTTCTGTTTTTCTGTCAGTATATTTTACAAAGGGCTATTAGGGGGAGGCGGGTGAAAAGAGGGAGTTAGACGTGAGGTGAGGCCTGTTCCCAGGTAAGGAGAAGTACTTAGAAACATATCCGGACTTAAGTGAAGAGAGCTGAAACTGAGGAGGTTAAGGAAGTTAGATCTTTTTTTTTTACCCCCAAAGCATTTTAAGATATTAAAGAGGACTAGTTTAGCTGTAAGGTTAAATGTTAGGGTCTTACCCTCAAGCAATGCCTGGTGCTCTTTGTTTTTCTATTTTTTACTCCAGACAGGAGCTTTACAGTGAAATTGCATTGATTTGCAATTATTATAAAATATCTTCTCTTGGTGCTAACACTTTAGAAAACTTGTGTGGCCTGCTTTTTTAAGTTATCTATTTTTATACTGATGTTCTTAAACGGTTATGTAAAAAAGTACAACCCTCTTGGAAAAGCTTTGTACTTCCTTGTTTTTCCCTCGAAGGCATTCTCTACAAATGAGATTAGATTTAAAAAAAGGAACTTGATAAGCTTTCCAGGCTTGGAAGGAGCTGAAAGGGAGGAGGTATTAGAAAGGGCAGCAGCATGCTGGGAGAGAAAAGAAACACTGCTGAGTCTTATCCTGGTAGTGTCTTATTGACCAGAGCCTTTGTGTCTCTGTCCCAGTCTCTCTCAGTATCTCTGCCTCTGCCCCTCCCCCCTTCTCTCTCTCTCTCTCTCTCTCTCTCTCTCTCTCTCTCTCTCTCTCTCTCTCTCTCTCTCTCGTGTGTGTGTTTCTTGTAAGCTAGCTACTACTACTCATTACCTTTTTCCTGCTATCAGAGTGATTTTACAAACATGCCTACCTGAATACAGAGGCAAGGGAGAGTCCTAGAGATTAGGGGTTCAAAGCTATTCACAGGGATGTGACCTTCAGTGTGGAAACTGTATTACTGGCTGTGTCACTTGGCAAATCATGCTATAAATGTTTAGTTTGAAAAGTCTTTTAACTGCCTGGTTTGCTCTCTTTAGGTTAACATTTCTGAGCTGTGTTCCCGAGATGCTTGATTGACCCTCGAAGTAATGTGGACAGAGATTCTCACGTGTGTCTATTTTAACCACCGGACCCAGCATTGTATCTTAATGTTCACATAAGTCAGAACTTTCATAAGAAAGAGAATGGGAGTCTGGTTAAACAAAGATGACTTTATCAGAGACTTGAAGAGGATAAGTCTCTGTCTTCTGATACTGTATGTGGTCGTTGTAGTGGGCACAGATCAGAATTTTTATAGTTTACTTGGAGTATCTAAAACTGCAAGCAGTAGAGAAATAAGACAAGCCTTTAAGAAGTTAGCACTGAAGTTACATCCTGATAAAAACCCGGTAGGTAAACTTTCTCGTTTAAATATCTGGATATTTTGCTATGTCTCTCTTTTCACTCTTTTTAAATAAGTATTTGAAATGCTTAAGCATAATGTCAAAAATTGTAATTTGGGAACTGTAGATATAATTCAGAAGTAGAGCCCTTACGCAGCAGGCACAGGACTCAGGGGTTTGAGTTCTGAAACTAGGTTCATCTGTTAAAGTAAAACCAGGGGAAGCCAAGTACGCTGATTTTGTTGGTATCGGATACATAGTTACCTCTTCTCTGTAAACTGATTTACAGCAGAAGTAGAGACACTAACCCCCAAGTCTTGTCTGTGAAGTGGTGGTCACACTCAAGTAGGTGATGAACTGATAGAGACAAATCTGCCCTCAGAATTCAAGTGTCCTGCAGATATGACAGCAGTTACTAGTCACAGCATGCTTTAACTTTCACTCTTGTTTTCCATGCCCGACTCCAGCTTCCGACTTAAAAACTTATAAATGAAAGCTTGCGAGCTCCAAAGGGATTTCCAGTTGTAACTATTTGATTGTGTACCCAAGAATCTTTAAAAACAGATTGATTTGAATGTTACGGTTTTTTAAATTTTTAAGTTTTTTTCATTAATTTTTAGCTTGTCATATGAGAGGACATGATGGAGATATTTTCTGAAGTAGAAATTTATAAATGAAATTATTTTGTTCAATTACATAATAATTACATTATAAACTCTTAGTTAGTTATCTTTCCCACAGATCTGTATTATATTTAAATATTTGTTCTTGTTGTTTTACAAGTTTTTGTCTTAAAATTTCCAAGTGTGATTTCCAGAAGCCAATTCTGTGAAACAGTGAAAAAGTTACATTTTTCAGGCCAGTTTGGAATTGCTATCTTGGTATTATTTCTTAATTAATAAACTTGACTCATTAAAAAATACACTTGCCGGGCAGTGGTGATGCACGCCTTTAATCCCAGCACTTTCGAGGCAGGGCCAGGCGGATTTCTGATTTTGAGGCCAGCCTGGTCTACAGAGTGAGTTCCAGGACAGCTAGGGCTACACAGAGAAACCCTGTCTCATAAACCCCCCCCCCCAAAAAAAAAAGAAAAAAGAAAAAAAAAAAGGAAAGAAAGAAAGAAAAGAAAAGAAAACTACACTTTATGTTGAGTCTCACCGGAGAACATTACCACTGTTACAGAAGTAACACAGTTTGGAGTAAAGGCTTCAAGGTCCCTTAGGTTTTATTAGTTGCATTTTTTGCAAGAGAATAACTGCTCTTTACCCATTGATCTTATTTGGATACTTTATATAGACATGAGAAACTGTGTTGCCGAAACTCACACTTTCCCGGAGACATGAGAAACTGTGTTGCCGAAACTCACACTTTCCCGGTTTGGACACTCTGCTTCCTTAGAAGGACTTCCTTAGTTCATCTTGATGATTCTTGGCCTGTTGCCCTGCCCTGCTTTTTCTGCTGATATCTAGTATTCAGGGATCTCTGGGATCAATTAAAGCTGTGTTTCTGAAAAGATTCAAATTGTGCATTTGAAGTAACTATTGTATCTAATATTTTTTAACAGAATAACCCAAATGCACATGGTGATTTTTTAAAAATAAATAGAGCATATGAAGTACTCAAAGATGAAGATCTACGGAAAAAGTATGACAAATATGGAGAAAAGGGACTTGAAGATAATCAAGGAGGCCAGTATGAGAGCTGGAGCTACTACCGTTACGATTTCGGTAAGGTGGTGTTACTCCTGCAGTCTGAGTTGTCTCTTCCCTCACCATGCTGGGACTTTATGCTCTCCCACCAGGCTGTCTCCCCACCGCAAGTCTTTCTTAGTATGAGTAAAAGAAAAGTGAGTTTTGTTCCACTATTTAGTTTGTATATTGTATATGTTACTTTGATTAGTGTTTTCTAATGTACTCTCAGGCTGAGTTGAAAGGTAAGTGGGTTGGAATTCAGAAAATACTATATATCCATGAGAGTATATTGGTCAGATTAAACTTAATATTCATATGTATGATTCCTGTTAATTGAGTGTTTTATGCTGTATGTTGCATTAGAAGTTAACTAGTAAAGCTTTTCAAAACTTTGAAGAGCATTACATTACATGTTCCAACAAAAGCTGAACTTTTTAAATATAATGGCAGCTTGTTTGGTAAAAACACTGTCCTCTCCCAGAGCTCCCTGGGACTAAACCACCAACCAAAGAAAACACGTGGTGGGACTCGTGTCTCTAGCTGCATATGTAGCAGAGGATGGCCTAGTCGGTCATCAGTGGAAGGAGAAGCCCTTGGTCTTGTGAAGATTCTAAGCCCCAGTATAGGGAAATGCCAGGGCCAGGAAGCAGGAGTGGGTGAGTTGGTAAGCAGGGGGAGGGAGGGGAGGAATAGGGGATTTTTGGAGAGGAAACTAGAAAAGGGGATAACATTTGAAATTTAAATAAAGAAAATATCTAATAATAAAAAAAAAGCATCGTCCATCCTCTTTGTGTGACAACATTGTTGACCATGATTTTACATGGTGACAAGATTAAGCAAGAAAAACAAGAGGAGAGGGGGGCACGAAGGAAAGAAGGGAACGAGGAAGAAAAGATCAAAGTCACATCAGGTGTATGGTCACAGAACTAGTGTTTCATCTTGTCACTAGTTAGCTTCACATGCAGGCTAAGACCTGACGTGCTTTTATATTAGGATAAAGAAAATAAATTTATTACTGCAATTTACTCAAGACTTGATTTGCTTTTGAAAATATTTAAATATACTATCTACTGACTTTCTCCAGCAAGACCTGGTTTGCTATTTGCTTAAATAATTTATGACTTCTATAAGACTATAAGGGCAGAATTGAGTATTTGTGTTTAAAAACAAAACCAAACAACATCACAGAAACTGTGTCCTATAATGTCCTATAAAGTCCAAAATACTTATTTATTTACAAGTGGCCTCTGTAAAAAAAAAAAAAATAAAGTGTACTATATACCTATTGTTAATGTTACTTAAATGTTTTAGGTAGTAATGAGGAGTTTTCTCACATTGAGTTTAGCCATGGTAAAATTTTATAGTATAGGATTTTAAGCAATACAACATTTTAAAGTGATACCATATATTGAATAGCATGTCATCTTTAGGAGAAGTTAGGTGAAGGGTACATAAAAACGTGTGCTGTGTTTGAAACATTTTTTTTTAACATTTATTCATTTATTTTAGGTATATGAGTACACTGTCACTGTCTTTAGACACATCAGAAAGGGCATCAGATGCCATTACAGGTGTTTGGTTGTGAGCCACCATGTGGTTGCTGGGAATTGAACTCAGGACCTCTGGAAGAGTAGTCAGTGTTCTTGATCACTGAGCCAGCTCTCCAGTCCATTTTTTTTCAACTTCTAGTGAGTTTGTGGTTATTTTTAAAAGTAACAAAACAGGGAGTTCATGTGGGATTGGAGAAGGCGATTAGGAGCCTATTCATACGGATTCCAATGGGTGACTAGGAACCTCGTCACCTCCCTCGGAAGAAGCTTACCACGCTGATGGCAGTCTCGAAACGAGTTACCGTTGGCGTCTCTCTTAATTTGATGTCTAGTTTTCAAGTTTGAAATTCAGTGTAACTCTCTGATTTTTGTATAGCTAAGGCAAGAGTGAATAATCTTTTATGTAGTGATTTGTTTTAATGAGGTTTTAATTTTATGATTTTTTTATCCACTTTTAAAATCAGGTATTTACGATGATGATCCTGAAATCATAACATTAGAAAGAAGAGAATTTGGTAAGTTTATAGGCATATGGCTTTCTGACTTACATACAAATCACATCTCTTACCCAAAACTCACCAGTCTAAATGTAATCAGAAGTTAGAAATTCTTCTAGTTTTAAAAAAGAATATGATGTACATGATCCATTAAACTTTTCAGAGAAGTGTATGGTTCATTGTTTCAAAATAAAAGCACCAGCATGGGGCTAGAGCAGTGATTCTCAGTTTGAGGAGTCAGCAACCTTTTTACAGGGGTCACCTAAAACCATCTGCATATCAGATATATACATGATTCACAACAGCAGTGAAATTACAGTTATGACATAACAACAAAATAAATGTATGGTTGGTAGTCACCACAACATGAAAGGTTGCAACATTAGGAAAACTACTGCTAGAGAGTTGCCTGCCCGGTGCTCTTCAGAGACCTGGATTCAATTCCTAACACCCACGTGGTATCTCACAACCATTGCTAACTATAGTTTCAAGGATTTCGATGCTTTGCGGAACTATCACATACATAAAATAAAATTTTAGAAATGTTAATACTTCTTACCCATTGAAAGTTGTGTATATGAATATTTCAACACCTTTCCTACAAAAGAAATAGGGGAACTCGATTCATTGCCAGACAAAACTAATACCTGTATTACACTATGTGGTTAAATAGCTCTGCAGCTTTTCCTGTGTGGTTCTTAGTCTGACTCATCTGTAAATGTTTTGTGGACCATTTGTGGTTAGGAAACAGGAGATTGCATATTGAATCAGAGGAACCGAACCAAACCTGCAACTGGCTGCTGTGTGAGACCACCAAAATAAGACTTTACTAAGGTTTATGTTGCAGAAAAGGGCCTCCTAATTAGGTCACTTAGAACCCCAAATGATAATTTTAAATTTAGCCATGAAACTCTAGAGATAATTCAGGGATAGTTAACTACTACTAGCTTCGTTCTTCATGTCAGGAGATTGTGATAAGATGATCCCGACATTTTAGTTCAAAAGGTGGGGAGATGACAAATGTGGGTTCTGGAGACAACTTGTATTTGGGCAGATGTCACCATTGGGCTTGTTCGTGAGTTTTTACTGCCAATTTTTCTGTTGTTGAGTTATTCAGTCTCTCAATAAATAATGATAGAATCATTTTTAAATGATATATGCATTCTTAGTGACTTCTGGGATAGTCCCCAGTACTCTCAAATCAGCTCTATTCAGATAGAACAAAATGGTCACAAGCTGTGATCATGCCCCGGTTCATCTCTACTTGCAGAACCCTTCCTCTGTACCCTTAAGTCCTTTTCTCCTTCTAGCTGATTAATCTATTGAAATCTCTGCCTTTCTTACCGCTCAGGCATCTCTTCTAGCAGTGGCCAGTACTGGCTCTGACTTCCACCATCCCATGGATTGGCATTGGGCTTCCTTACTACACCTGCTTCAGGCTTTCAACATAGGTCTTTATAGTTTGTCTAGTTTCCAGTTGTTACTACTGAGAAGTTTAATCTATAAATTACATAGTTCACTTTTGCCAGGCAAAGAACTGCACATGTCTGACCTCACTTGAGGATACAGTAGTAGTTAGTGAGTTCTAATTTCAAGGTTGTCAGGGTCTTTTCCTTTTGTGAGAAATCCTGTTTTCCACTAAGCACATGCATGCTGTCTTTTTCTTTGTCACAGTACAAAAGTACATCGGTTGTGATCGAGTTCTAGACTGTATTTGAAAGGTAGAAAACATCTCACCAAATAAGGCCGCAGTTCAGGCATCCTTTTGAAGATGGCTCAAGAAAGAGGAACTTAAGACAGTGCTGTATTTTCTGTACTAGTTGAGGCTATTGCACAAGATATTAATAGATATTCTGGCTTTGCAGTTTAAAAGAAATTTGCATTTTTAAATATTCTTGCTCTGTTTCTGATTCCTGAGTTAATATAAAAGCATTTCATTGTGCTACTTGACTCCACTTGTAACAATACTCTAAGCCCAGTACAGTGGCCTGCCTATCCTATCCTGTGAGCCCAGTACAGTGGCCTGCCTACCCTGTGAGCCCGGCTACATGGGAGGCTGAGGCAGAAGGAGCTCCTGCCTAGATTAGACAACATAGCAAAACTGTATTTTTTCCAAATCTATGAATAAATGAAATGAAAGTGTATTTTTAATCTTACTACTACATAGGCAGTAAGAACTGAGCCAGTACTTATTGCGGAGATTAGAAGTGCTTCTGACTCAGGGATACACACAGCAATAGATACTCCATCTCGTGTGTTTATAATTCATGAAAGGATCTCTTTTTCTATGGAGATTTTCATTAACTCTGTTGAAGACTTTCCCTAAATTAAAACCAGTTGTTGGTCTAAGCCATGACATTTGTTGAGATCATCTAGGTAGATTAACACGTCCTCAAGTCTGCTAAAGAAGGACTGAGGAAAATCCTAAGTTATGCACTCTTGCATGCAATGTTTACATGAACTGTTTCTCCACAGAACTGCCTTGCCACGGAATTGTGTTTCTGAATGTTTTCAGCTAACCAGTCAGTTAAGCAAAAGAAGCATAGTATACAATCCTTAATAGTTATAACTTATGAGAATTTTATTTTAAAAACACTGACAATGATTTGGGTATTAAACATGTTATGAATACTCTTAAAGCAAATTGCCCTCACATTTTTATCTAGAATATTAGAGTGGGCCTTGCTTAAACTCGTAAGTTTGTCTTCATCAATTCATTCTATAGTTCTATGCTGCTGGCTTCATGATGCTTCATATGTATGTTAGGAAAAATATGTATTGATGTTTTAAAATGACAGAATTCTTTACTTTGCATTTTTAAGTAACTCGCTTTTCAAAAGTAAAGACCTTACTTAGGAAAGGGATTTAATTTAATCACTGTAATCTTTACTCTGTTGTACAGGTCACTAGCACACACCGTTGATCTCAGTATTTGGAGCCAGAGGCAGGAGGATACCTGTGTTTTAAAGGCAGGCCTGGTTTTCATAGCAAATTCCAGGCTACCAGGGCTATACAGTGCCTCAAAGATCAAGTTTAGCATCTGTGAGAGGCACTGGCCTTCCTGAGCCTTGCTGTCAGTGGTAGAAGAGCTTTAATCTCAGCTCTGGTGCTCCTCTTTATCTCCTATGTGCACAGACTGGCATAAGCCCTGGCTGTCAGCTCCTGTGCCACACACATGGCTTCGTGGCAGTCATTCCCCTACAAGGCTGCTACTCATTCAAGTATAGACGTAGGAGAGGCTGTAAAAGTTACATGGGCTTGACATTTGAAAAGAAAGAAGACACTAAGGGAACCACAGGAAGTAAGGCAGTGAACTATTTAGGACTGATTTTTTTTTCTTTTTTCATTTTGATCTTAGCAAAATGGTTTGTGATTGAAGTGTGCTGTAACTAGGCTTATGTGCTTTCAGATGCTGCTGTCAACTCTGGAGAACTGTGGTTTGTAAACTTTTACTCCCCAGGATGTTCGCATTGCCATGATTTAGCCCCCACTGTACGTATGTTTAATAACCCAGCCATTAAAGCCTTTTTCCTAGTTGATGTTTTATGTGTTCTTTCTTTTTTTTTATTGTATGTTGGAAGTTATTTTGTGTTAGCAACTGATTATGAAATCATTATCAAATACTTTTACTAAATGTTTTATCTAGTAAAACATTTCCCCTTTAAAATTTATATAATCTAAGTGTAGTATGTTCAAGAGTTCTTAAAAAACATTACCTAAGAAACACTTGTTTTCTTTACTATCATAGTGGAGAGAATTTGCTAAAGAAGTGGATGGGTTGCTTCGAATCGGAGCTGTCAACTGTGGCGATGATCGGATGCTTTGCAGAATGAAAGGAGTTAACAGCTACCCCAGCCTCTTCATCTTTAGGTCTGGAATGGTAAGGGATATTCCTGTTTTTAAGATTTGTGAAACTTTATAACTAGCGAAATACTAGAGAAAACAATATCTAAACTTTTAGGCTGTTTCTGCTTTTTCTTATTTTAGGAGCTAATTTATAATAAACATTTTTGTATTGCTTTATGAAACTTTTTAGGGACCATCAGTTCCTGTCATAAAGGATATTTATTTAATGTGCATATTATGTTTTATGGTTTATAATGTATTTTAGGTGCTGTCACATAGGATAGAAAGCTCTAATCTTTTCCTTTTTCCCAATTTCTGTGGATAAAACTGAAGCTAAAATTGTTACAGATGGTACAAAAGAGTATTATTCTATACGATCTGGACTGTTCCGGCTCTCTTAAGTATTATTCTATACGATCTGGACTGTTCCGGCTCTCTTAAGTATTATTCTATACGATCTGGACTGTTCCGGCTCTCTTAAGTATTATTCTATACGATCTGGACTGTTCCGGCTCTCTTAAGTATTATTTGTCAGTGCACTGTGTTGTTTAAAATTAGAACTTCCTGCATTATTCAAAACAATGTTAGATACAGGTATTTGGTGGGCTTTTGAAATAAAGAAGTAATAAATGTTTTTATAAAACCATCAGGCTGCAGTGAAGTACAATGGAGATAGGTCAAAGGAGAGCTTAGTGGCCTTCGCCATGCAGCATGTCAAGAGCACAGTGACAGAGCTGTTAACAGGTAAGGTTTCCTTAATTGTGTGCTTTTCAGTCATGTTTGGAAATCAGTATTTTGAATTTACAGTGCGAGTTGATTTGGGTTACAGTATCTTTTTCTGCGCTTCTTAGAAAGGAAGTGTGTCACTGCTCAGGTTGCTGCTGCCTTGTACACTGAACTGGCTGGTTGGGTTTACGTAAGGACTACTGCAGTTCAGGTGGACAGGGCTGTGAGATGGGAGGACATGGCATCCTTGAAACAGCTGACTGAGCACTGAGGCGTGTGTGCCTGCAGCCATGGCCATTGGCAGAAACTTCATTTAAAGGTCAAAAACATTGCTGGTGGTAGATTTTAATTCACCAAATGATTTTAGGTTAGCTATTTGAAGTATCCGTGAGACAGCTTCTAGCTAGAGGAATATCTTATTTATTCATTTGGCAGCATCTGTGTGGTAGAAACTGTGTTCAACACTATGTTTACGGTAAAAGAGTATCTGATCCCACTTCACTTCAGTGAGCAAGATACCAATGAGCAACTGAAATACAGTCCGATAACTTTTATGGTTAGAAACTAAGCGGAAAGGATGTGAAACAACCCATTTAGGAAAAGAAAGGTTAGAATGGACTTCTTTAAAGAAAACATAGCTGGTGTCTCATAGCATTGAGTAGGAAGGCTTCAGAGAACACTGGGTACTTGGAAACCAGCAGGGCTCTCCCTTAAGTCTAAGGGAGAGCAATGGAGTGCAGTGAGCGTGTGTGGGAAGAACTGTGACTGGCCAGGAGACAGGCAGAGCTCAGCTTCGAAGGGACTTTACTGATGATGGTTGAGTTTTCTTAATTGTTGTCTTAAAAAATAATTAGCACTATTTAGAGGGGACTGGAAGTAGTTATGTATGGAAAGAAAGAAATACCATTTGGAAGGGTTACATGTACTCACAAATTTGATTTTCTTTAAAGGAAATTTTGTTAATGCCATAGAAACTGCTTTTGCTGCTGGTGTTGGCTGGCTGATCACATTCTGCTCTAAAGGAGAAGGTAATTTATGCTGCTGAACTTGATTTTGTTTTTCTGTCAGTAATCAGTTATTTCAAAATGCAATTTAAGCTTCAAAGTGTTTACTTAGTAAATGTGCATGTATGTATTTTACACATAACTGGTAATGAAATTAGTGACATGTAAATCTATCTTTATAATTTCATGTTTAGTGGATGAGTTTTTCAGCCTAGTTATTCTCAGGATACATTGTACTTCAAATAGCCAAAGATAAACTGGGCAGTGTCCAAAGTAATTAATTATATCAACTACAATTGCTTCTAAAATAGCTTTTAGAAATTTAGATTTTTAAAAGTTACATATATAAAATACATGTCCTCCTCATAAAATTATATCTTTATGGTCATAGTCTTATTTTCTAAGGGCCTTTTTAAGTTGTTTAAAATTCAGTGTCCTATATGCCTATGAGTGAGATCAATTAAAAGTTGTTCCAGATATTATAAAACAGCCCCATTGTTCATACTTTTTGTGTCTGATCCCAATATGTGTATTTCTCTTACTCATCACCTTTTTACCTTTGTGCCCCTTTGCTGGGGATATATTTATTGTTTAATAACTAAAAAGAGCCATTCACCCATCCTCCCAAGACCTGTGTTGGGAAATCACAGCCTTGAAACCCAGTGGTTCTCAACCTTCCTAGTGCTGTGACCATTTAATACAGTTCCTCACGTTTTAGTGATTCCAGCCATAGTATTAGCTCATTGCTACCTCCTAACTGTAACTTTACTGCCGTTATGCATGGTGATGTAAGTATCTGATATGCAGGATGTCTGACAGGTCACGGCCCACAGGTTGAGAACCACCAGTCTAGCCAGTGCCAAGTGTTGATTTCTCTATCTGCACCTGAACTTTTGAGACTTTCTAACATGTTATATCCATCTCTAGCCTCTGACAGGCCACAGTTCCCTTTCTTCCAAACTTTACCTCATTGTATCCTATTGCTCATATTTAACGTAAAATATATATATATATATATATATATATATATATATATATATATATATGCCTGGAAGATTAAAAATTATTATATTTTGAGGATTCTTCATATACCTTTTCAAATGGTTCCATTACATTTTACTTCTTTCAAATCACAAGGTTTCCTGGCCAAAGGAGAGCTACTGAGAGAGTAAGCCCTTACAGAAAACTCTGGCTGCTCTTCTCTGAGTGGAAATCCTGATATATTAAAGGGCAGGAATGATTGTTTGTGAGATAGAGACCGATTGTTGCAGGGCCCAAGTCTACTCACTAGGCCTGTCAGTCTTTACCAAGACGGCTAAGTTACCTGCCATAGAAATAACATGGCTATACAAGGGAACCATTCTAATTCAAACTAAAATAGCCTCATACATTTTCTTCCCCTCAGATTGTTTGACGTCACAGACCCGACTCAGGCTTAGTGGCATGTTGGTAAGTATCCCTCCTTCTTGTAAAACTGTCACCATGTAAGAAGTACAGCAGAAATTGACACCAAGTATCTTACAATTTCTTGAACACTTTATCCTACTTATGTGTGATTTAGCTCTGTGTTTTTCTAAACGTTAGCTGTATTCTTCCTCCAGGAAACACTGTAGTTTTAGCAGCGGGGATGTTTTATCCTTGAAACCATGTTGGAAAGGCTTGTCTTTCTCTCCCTTTCAAAGAGATTTTTACCTTTTCAACTAGGTTTTTCTTTTTTAAGATTTATTTATTTTATGTATGTGAGTACTGTAGCTGTACAGATGGTTGTGAGCCTTCATGTCGTTGTTGGGAATTGAATTTTTAGGAACTCTGTTCGCTCCAATCAACCCCATTCGGCCCCACTCGCTCTGGCCCAAAGATTTATTTAATATTATACATAAGTACACTGTTGCTGTCTTCAGGTGCACCAGAAGAGGGCATCAGATCTCTTTACAGGTAATATTGTGAGCCATCATATGGTTGCTGGGGTTTGAACTTGGAACCTTCGGAAGAACAGTCAGCACTCCTACCTGTTAAGCCATCTCACCACCGCCCCCAACTAAGTTTAATGCATTAGAATATAGCTGTGTTTAACAGACTTAAGTGATTTGACAACATTCATTTGTTGCCTGGAGACCTTTGTGTTTACTTGTACTTTCTGGGATTTGTTTGCTTGCTTGCTTGTTTGTTTTTCTTGATCAGACTTTAAAATTTCATCATGTTTTACAAGTCTTGTTTTCTACTTGTTTGATATTTTATTTAGTTTTATGCTTTATTTACTTCTGTTTTCTTAGGGTTCAATTTGTTCTAAAATTGTTGAACTAGATAAATCATTAATAGGCTTTATTTTCTAATATTTAGACTATATGTGTTGTGTCCGGCCAGCAGATCACAGCCTGTGTTCTAGCCTGGAAAGGCATTTTGGAAACCTGGAAGAGAAGAGGGGCTAGGCGGCGAGAGAAGGGAATGAAGCTAAGACAAGATTCTGATCAAAGCTCAATTTTACTATTTCCAGACACTCAGTTATAAAGGAAGGGGGAGGGAACCCGATTTCCCGCCAAACAATCTCGGGGTCCAGTAGCAGGACGAACACGTGTGTGCCTCCAAGCAGCAAAGGCAGGGTCCAGCAGTAGGCGTGGCAGGACGAATGAGCAGGAAGCTCCACCCTTGAGCAAGCAGGTTCAAGCAGATAGGGGAAGGGAGACCACATATATGTGTTTTCATAAGTCTTCCACACAATAAATTGAACATTGTTTTATGTATATGTGTACTTCCATATGGTGCTGGTGACTGAATCCAGGGCTTGGGGTATGCTAGGTATCCCCAGCCCAAGTGAATTGTGTATCTTAAGTGTATAATTAAAGTTTTACTTAAGATGCTCACATATAATAATTCCATCTACTTTTAAGGTATTTATCTCTTAATTTCCTAAAGTTTTGTTAGGTGTAATTTTCTTGTTTTGCTTTTATATTATTGGACTTTATGAACCTGTAGGTTAATTTTTTTCAACCTTTTAACCATTATTTCAGTTTTTGCTTATTTCCTGTTCTTTTGTCTTTCTGAAGTTCCAGTTAAATAGATCTTAGTGCTCTCTGTCTTATCAGCTTGACTAGTCTGGACATTTTCTTGACTTTTCTTGTAGGATTTTGGTGCTCATTACATGAGCTCAACCAGCAACAGGTGAGAGCTGGCACTGTGCTGATTTAAATTGCATCATAGCCGCGGAGAGCGCCTGAGGAGCTCTGTGATCATGGGCGAACAGTTGCAGCGTTGCACCGTGCATAAGTCATGGTTTAGGCTTCTTTAAATCTGAGACTAGTGAGCAGCCTCGTTCAAAATAATACTGTCCAGTGTAGTTCTTGTAAATATGCATAAAAAGGTAAACGTAGATGTTTACCATGGTAGCTGTTTATTATTGTGGAGACTACATTTTATTGTCGGAGGTTATGGAATTCTGTAGAAATGGAAAGGCTGCTGAGTTTAAGTAAAAGTAAGTCTCAGCGACCACTTTCTTTTCTTTGCACCACAACATTCTCATTTCTAACCACTTTCCCCAAGGATGGCCTTGTTAACGTGGGATGGGTGGACTGTGACACCCAGGACAGCCTCTGCAAGAGCCTGGACACCACAGCCAGCACCACGGCTTATTTTCCACCTGGAGCCACTTTGAATGACAGGGAAAAATCCAGTGTGTTGGTATGTATAACTTTAAGGAAATTCCTTTGCATATAATTGGACATGTGCACATTGGTAGGAATAACATTTTGTGAACAATGTGGAAGGAAATTAATCAGTTTATATCATTTGATTGTGGAACATCTCATTACTGTTACATTTTGAAATGACCAAAAAAATGGAGTACATTTTCACTAGTTTCATGTAATTGTAGTTTTCAGTTTGCAATCTATATCATTAGATGTGGCTGGGACTGAGATAACCTATTTTACTTTTCTGTGTAATATTTAGTATTCCTCCCATCCATTCTCCCCCCCTCACCCCTCCCCTTCCCGCTTGCTCCCGAATCCCTCCCTCCCACCTTCATGTACTTCCTTCTGCTCTTACCATCCCATAATTTGCTTACATGTGTTGTCATTGTTTTCTCCTACATTATTGTAATAGGTATTACTAGTTTGAGTTTATTTGCTGATCAATGCTGAGCACATAGAATGCATGTGTGGTCCCTGCAATATTACATGCACTTAAATGTTTGTGTATGTACATATAGGTTCTACCAATATGTAAAATGAATGGATAGGTATGCATAGGACTTTTTTTCAATAAATAGGATCAAGTAGTGAATAGTTTTTAGTCATTTTATCAGAAAAGGGTTTTACTATATTTATAGGATTTAATTATTCATTTATACATTAATTTAAAATGTTCATTCTTTTAGAAGTAATTGCTAGATATAATCTCCTGACTATGGCATACTTAGTTTAATGTATCCTCTTTGAGACATACTTGTGACTTTCATGGTTATTAGCAGTGTTGTACAACCTTGCATATTCTTCTTGTGTATTCCTTTACTTATCTGCTTGAAATGAAGTAGTTGCAGCAATTTTCCCCAATTCATGTTATCAGATTGCAAAGCCAACTCTCTAGTCAAGAAATTATTTCTTATAAGAATATTTGTGCCATAATTATTTATTATAAAAGCACATTTAAGAAATTGAGAAGAAAAGTGAGTTTTCTGCTCAAGGTGTTGAAGTTAAATATTTAATTTTTAAACATAAATGGCTCATAGCTATGAAGATATATACTAAACCCTATGTTTAATACCCTATACATTTTCTTGCTCTAATTTTATAGAAGCATATGCTTCGTCTATAGGACAGCACAGAGTCCTAGTCTGCTGAGGATAAAATACAGGCAGAAATAGAGTATGTTTGATGGGACGTGTACTACTTCTAAGCATTTGTGTTTTAAATAAGAGACCCAAACTTCAGACATGTTTGAAGAAATCTTTCTCTGTATTTTACTCTTAAAAACTCCCACCTATGTGATTTGGTTTCTAAAAACATCCATAATCATTTTTTCAGCTTTCAGTTCTTATAGATAGAAATACTGTAATATTAGAAATGTTCTAATATTAAACATCCTATGAGGCTGTGAAGCATGGGCCTCGGGTAAAATGTAACTAAAACTGAAATTAAGCAAGATGTCAAATGTACTGAGTGAGTGTTCACTTCAAAAGCTGACAGTGTGCTTCCCTTGTTCCAGTTTCTTAATTCACTGGATGCTAAGGAAATATACATGGAAATCATACATAATCTTCCAGACTTTGAACTTCTTTCAGCAAATCAACTAGAGGTAATGTTTTCATGATAATAATAAGTGTTGGTAACATTGTAGGTCTTAATGTTTTAGCAATATATTTTGCTTATTACTAGAAAGACTCAAATAGCACTTTCAAAGGCTTATATATATTAGTTCTGATTACTGAAATCATGGTGTTTCTTTCTAATTCAAAGAGTCTAAGTGTCTCTGAATGTGAGCTCCAGAAGGGACCAGAAATGCAGGATAGGGTTGACAGAGCAACCTTGGTCTGACTTGAGCTTTACATTCTTCTTACACAGTTCTGTCCCTGGGACGTGGGGAGCATCTTTTGAGAGTATTTACAAACGAGCAGTTAGTAGTAACATCAGTCACATTGTTCTGTTCATCATTTACCGCTGGATTTAGTATTTTTACAAAACATATTATTAAGCCTAAAAAGAAATCTGACTTCTCTAGCCCTTCCCGAAATATTAAGTTATTAAAGTTATATTATTTTCTTGGAACCACCATGGCTACATTAACAACCATTGCATTATTTTTATAACTTAGTGATCCACCTCTTACCATGTGCTTTATATAGCATTATTACTAGTGACTACAAAATAAGAATATAGTTGACTTTGCATTTAGCTGAGACTTTGAATTAATGGGTAAGGTAACTAAACTTTATTTATGTCTAAGAAATAACCATTAGATCCTTAGAAATTATAGTCACCGCTTGCTGACATTGTGTTTTGTGTCACCTCAAGGATCGTTTGGCACATCATCGCTGGCTTGTATTTTTTCATTTTGGAAAAAATGAAAACGCAAATGATCCTGAGTTGAAAAAACTGAAAACTCTACTTAAAAATGAACATATTCAAGTAAGGAAAAAGATATTCTTTGTGTAACTAGTGTGCTTCCTTATTTGTCAGTATGGCTGAAGGTTTGTCTACTTGTTTTCTTTTTAAAACCAGCTGAAATGTGTGGAGATATAGTGGTTAATAGAGTGTTTCACAGTGTGCATGGGGCTCTGAATTTGATTCCCCAGTGTACAGACCTGCCAGTCGCACAGATATGAAATCCCTGTGGAGGCAGTAGGGTCAGAAGTTCAGAGTCATCCTCAACTCCTTAGGAGCCAGCCTAAACTCCATAAGACTCCATGGTCCTTGAAGTGCATGTTTAGTTTTCCTACTGATCTCTTCTGCTGTATACTCTTACTGATGCTTTGTCCCCTGGCTTTTGATCTGCTAGTTAATGTTTTCATTGACTTGGTTCAAAGGGAAAGAACCTGGCAGTAGCACTGCCTGTCCCGGAGCCTGTGCCTCCTCACTCCTGACTCGAGGCTCGGCCAGCGGGCCCAGTTTCAGAGCATTTTCACTTCCTTGTACATTTCTTAAGAGACCCACTGATTACTTTGTTCATTGTCCAGATATTTGTTTGTTCTCTGTTGTTTGTCTTGATTTCCACTTTTATTTCGTTGTAGTCTTAGTCGATGCATGTGATTTTAGTTGTTTTAAGTTGTTAATCCTCGTTTGTGGCTTACACAGTTTGTTGTAGTGCTCTTATAAAGGATACTTTGTAGTAGCATCCACTGAATAGTAATGATTGTGAATATAGGCCTACATACATAAGTGGATGTGGAAGTAGAAGTCAACATTGTGTCTTCCTCAGTCACTGGTGACCTAATTTCTGAAACAGTGTCTCATTGAATCTCTAGTTTTGTCAGTTGAGGTAGGGCAGCTGCCCTGCACGCCCCAGCAATCCCCTTGTCCCCACCTTTCCATCACTGAGATTATAGGTGCAAATCACTGTGCTCAGATTTTATTGTTATTTTTTATTAATTTATGATATTATAGTACGATTACATTATTTCTTCTTTTCCTTTCCACCCTCCAAACATTCCCATATGCTTCTCCTTGCTGTCTTTCAAACTCATGATCCCCGTGTTGTTTTTAACATGACTACTGGTAACTGAACTTGGGTTCACATGGCTGCACAGCATCAGTTTCCTGCAAGAGCTACCTCCTAGGGCCCCTGAGCATCACTGTTGAGTCACAGTTCTTCTCTGCTCTCTCTATAATCCTGGCTCATTTTCCTTCCATTCTCAGATGTTTGTCCATATGATTGTGATATTTTAATGATTCTTTTGTCTTAAGTACTATACTCCACCCCTTAGTTTATCATTTGTGTGTGTTATTCATGCTGTTTTCTTTGACACTGGGAACATCATCCTTTTTCTACATTATTTTTGCTTTACCACAAGATGAAATAGCCCCTACATTCTTTTCAAGAACATATTTCTTAAGAAGTTCACATTTTCTTGGAAATTTCCTGAAGCTTCTGAACTCTGTAGGGAGCATTCTTTATTGAGTTCAGTATTAAACATAAATGAACCATTTCTGTTCCCTTCATTTTATAACCTATTGAGTTCTAATGATAAACATGCCATCTGGGGATACTTATCTTTGTGAATATTTGGAGATTGTATCAGATGTTTCTGTCTGATTCGGTGCTCTGCTTTCCAGGTTGGAAGGTTTGACTGCTCTTCTGCACCAGGCGTCTGCTCTGATCTTTATGTCTTCCAGCCCTGCCTGGCAGTGTTTAAAGGACAAGGAACCAAAGAATATGAAATTCATCATGGTAAGTGTCTTAGTTACTTTTCTCTTGCTATTTCAAACACCATGACCAGGGCAACTTCTAGGGAGAAGGTTTATGGTTCCAGAGGAATAAGGAGTCCATCCTCATCACTGTGGGAACACGGCCGCGGCAGGCATGGCCACAGGGAGGCTGAGAGCTCGTATCGTGACCTACTAGCAGGACACAGCACAGACTAGGATTGGCCAGTGGCACATTTCCTCTAAGAAGGCCACAGTCCTAAGTCCCCCTAACGAGCATCACCAACTGGGGATGACCATCCATCACAGTGAAAGTAGGAAAAATGACAGAAATTCATCTTGACTTTCAAATAGAAATATTTAATTGTGACTTATATTTTGTGGACACAATTATTATGAAAAATTTGTTCTCACTAACAAGTTTAGGGGGAGACATTTTTAATTATATATAGTCATTTTATTTGTTTAACATTTTAATAACTATTTTAGCAAAAAAATCTGAGAGTGTTAGATCACTGTGTGGAAATGAGTTTATTGTCAAAGCAAGCAGCCCCTGTGGTCTCTATATCACATGCCATGGCTGCTCTAGACCTCAGGCCTGACTGCTTTGTCTCTTGAATTCAGGATTATGTTTCTTTTGTCCTGAAGACATGCAGGTAAATGAGTAACAGATACTGACCTGATGCCTCTCCCTTGAGCTTTACCTATGGAACTGCTTCAAGTGTGAGGTCACAGAGTTGTGAGACATGAAACAGGCTATTTCTGTAAACAGACAGCATTTCCCAGACAACTTAGAAGAAAGTATTGGCTTGCTTACAGTTTCTGAGGGTTAGTTCATAACCATGGGGGCCATTTTCATTCAGACCACGAAAGCAGTGCTCTCAAGAAGTTTAGATGGCAGTGTGATAGGGACAAGAGAAAGATCTCCAAGGAACACATGAAAAATGCTCAGTATATATAAATCTTAACAAGACCAGTAATATTTGTCTATAGCATAGGTCAAGTAACAATATTTGAATTGAGCATAAACTGCTCACCTACTAAAAGCAAATACGGAAGTAAAAGAAGTAGGGTCCTTTAGGCTAAAGCAGCAGTTCTCAACCTGTTGGTCACAGCCCCTTTGGCAAATCTCTATCTCTAAAAATAGTTATGATTCATTACAGTAGCAAAATTATAGTTACAAAGTAGCAACAAAAATAACTTTATGGTTGGGGGCCATGAGGAACTCTATTAAAGGGTTGTTTCATTAGGAAGCACTGGGCTAAAGGAACTGTGTGAACACAAGTGTAACGAGATGACCCTGACTCCCAGTACTGTTGACAGTCAGATAAGGGCCCCCTCCAGGGGAACTGTTGGCTTCTTCATAGCTTCCAGTGAAGGGAAGACTGAAGTTGAAGTGTTATGTAAGTTGCCCCAACTCTGCCAAGTAGACTTTTATGTGCACATGTGCCTTCACTCAAAAAACAAAGCTTAGGACTCTAAGCTATGTTAGATAGAGCCTCACAGCAAGATAGGTTTTACTGTGAACCATGCTAGCCTGAAACTCAAAGTATCCCAAGCTGAAACTGCCCTTGAACTTCCTCTTCCTGCCTTGCCCTCTGTATAGGTTTGTAGCAGTGTGCCCAGGTTGGAGTTACATGTGTTATGTGTTACCTGTGAAGTGTCCTCATAGCTTCTCTGCTGTCTCCTTGTTTCCGGTCCATCATCACTATGTGTACAGCTGCTTCCTGCTGTTTTGCACTTAGGACCTAGCACAGCCTTTTCACGCCACTGCTCTGCCTTTTGAGTCTTCTGAAGACTGAACTTCATACTCCTTAGTATGGCAACAATGGCATTCTCTGCTTTGCTCACTGTTTTGTCTCCAGCACTTAGAATAATGCCACATATACGTAGTAGGAACTGTGTAGAGTTGTTAAATGAGTGGGGTGTTTTCATTCCTGTTTCTGCCTGTTTTCTTAGCTTCATCCCCTCCTCTGTTCCATCAAATATTCTTTGTTTCAACTCCTTTTGAATCCTTGGACATGCCATGCTCTTCCAGTCCTTTATGCCCTCACACATGACCCTACCTTGTGAATTATAAGTATTCCTTCCTATTCCTCCAGAGAGTCAGCAAACTCCAAATTACACCTTCACAACTTACCCTTCTTCCCTAGGAAGCACACAGAGTCAAGCACTTCTCTTTGTGTTAATAAAAACTGTAATACACTTTGCACTCAGCACCTTTGTGTCCGGTGTATAATACACAAAATGGGGAGAGGGGCAAGTGAGCTCTTTTTAACCTGTGCCATAAAGATTTTATAGACTTGGAAAGAAAGCAGACAGCTAATTGGACAGTTTTTAAATGTTTGGGTGTGATGAAGTATCCATTACCCAAACAACAACTGTTTCATGGTTAGGAGTCTGAGACAGGCTATCTTAGTTTCTCTGTGATCCTGCAGTCAAGGCAGATGAAGGCCATCTGAAGGTAGGCTGCAGCCACCACATCAGGATTCAGCATGGCGGGTGCAATCATTGAAAAGCTTCATGTGGCAGGAGGCCAAGGTTCTTCTTGTGGCTCTGTGGGGTACTTACAGTGCGGGAGCTAACTAACCCAAGAGTAAGTAATCTGAAAATGAGGAAGCAAGCCAGAAGTAGCAGTGACTTTTATAACCTGGTAACATATAAGATCACAGTCACATTCCACTGGTCACATATGCCAACACTTGTACATGAAGTAAATGTCACTGGAGCTGTCTTGGAAAGAAACTGGCTATCAGAAAATAAGTGTACTTATGAAAAAAACTGAGGTAGAACAATCTTGGGAGATCAGAGGAAGCTCTAGAAGTAATCTCCATGTAAAATATAAACAATGGTTACCTAGGAGAAGAGGTGATGAAACACATTCCAAACACTGAGTCGATTTATTCACAGGCCTGAGATAATAGAGCCCTGTTGACCTTAAACCAGCAGGACTTTAAAGTCGAGAAAGTTCATTCTTGAAGAAAACAAAGATGCAGATTATCTCTGATCTTCTGGAAAAAGGAATTGGAATTTTATCGTGAAAGACAACAGAGACATACGTGATTTTACTTGATTTTAGATAAGTCACTGGCTGCTCAGAGTGGGTAGGAAGCAAAATTGGAAAGAAAAGTCAGGCAGAGGCTGGTTAGTCATTTAGGTTGACTATAGAAAAATGCCATAGATAAATGATGGTAGCCAAGAAAAATAATGGAGGTCAGTAGGCCAGTTTCAACCTTTTGGAAGCTCAGTGTAATTTGGTTATTGTTAGGAAATAGGAAATTAAGAGAGAAGAGTCAGGGGCTGGAGAGATGGTTCAGCAGTTAAGAGCACTGACTATTCTCCCAGAGGTCCTGAGTTCAACTCCCAGTAACCACATGGTGGCTCATAACCATCTGTAATGAGACCTGGCGCCCTTTTCTGGTGTGTCTGAAGACAGCGACAGTGTACTTACATATAATAAATAAATAAATAAATAAGAAAGAGAGAGAAGAGTCAGGCAATTCTCATAATTGTATTTAGTGACTCGTACTTTGAGTCATTGGATCTTTCCATGAGGAAGAGGATAAATAAATAAATAAGAAAGAAAGAAAGAGAGAGAAGAGTCAGGCAATTCTCATAATTGTATTTAGTGACTCGTACTTTGAGTCATTGGATCTTTCCATGAGGAAGAGGATACTGAATTAAGAGTTGACCAGAAGTAGAATATGCAGGTCACAGTTGAATGTACACGTCGGCTTCAAGAAATTTAAGCCAAGTATGAAGACATTACATTGTATATTAAATGGCTAGGGCCTGAGTGAGTTTGAGTTAATGTGAGTAAAGAAAGAGAATCCATGGTCAGAAAGAAAAGTGTGAAACAGTTCAAGAACCAGCACTCAAGAAAATGGGCAGGAGAGTATACTGTCACATGCCACTCAATGTAAAGAGTGGTCAACTAACTTCTGTTGCCCATGACCTTAAAAGGAGGCGTTTTCTCTTTTTCTGTTTCCCATGATGTACTGGCTAGGTTTGTGTCAAGTTGACACAGCTGGAGTTATCACAGAGAAAGGAGCTTCAGTTGAGGAAATGCCTCCATGAGATCCAACTGTAAGGCATTTTCTCAATTAGTGGTCAAGGGGGGAAAGACCCCTTGTGGGTGGGACCATCTCTGGGCTGGTAGTCTTGGGTTCTATAAGAGAGCAGGCTGAGCAAGCCAGAGGAGGCAAGCCAGTAAAGAAGATCCCTCCATGGCCTCTGCATCAGCTCCTGCTTCCTGACCTGCTTGTGTTCCAGTCCTGACTGCCTTGGTGATGAACAGCAGTATGGAAGTGTAAGCCAAATAAACCCTTTCCTCCCCAACTTGCTGTTGGTCATGATGTTTGTGCAGGAATAGAAACCCTGACTAAAACACATGACAATATGAATGTCTGACTCACAGTGCTCAGCTTACTTTTGACTATTCAATAAGTCAAAAGACACTTGGAAAAATAGAGCCTCTTGTAAAGAAAGGTCTGCCAGCCCAAGGACTGTAGCAAATCATTAAAAGCATTTAAGTTTCTTTTTCTCTTCTTTTTTCTTTTTTTTAAGGGCGACTCTGGTAGCAATAGGAAAACGGGTTCATTCAGGAAAGCTGAGGCCAAAAATACTAGTGTGACTACAGCAGTAGCAGTAGGCATGGTGCTAGGGCAGGAAATGGAGTTGACATGATCATTCAAGAATCATACACAAGAATCCCTCTGGAAAGTCCCATTTAGGCACCTGGGTAATGATCATCACAAGTCCAGAGAGAGTGAGAAAAGAACACATGTGACCCATTACAATTGAGATATTATGTTTCCAACATCAAGTACATGGTCCCATTGGACATTTTGTAACAGAGTTTGGATTCAAGAGAATTCTAAAGTGATTGTTGTACTTCTGATGGTGAGGAAGCATACCATAGAGGTCTGGTCATTTAACTAAAAACAAAAGAACATACAGTAGATGGGAATTCCCGGAACAGCAAGCCAAGGTGAAGGTAGAGAACACAGAAGCCTCACCAAAGCCAGTGCGCCCATAGGCCTGTCTTTCTTTCTTAAATATTTAAATATAAAAATTGGGATGTTTCTTTAGATACAAGACAGCACATATTTTATTTTTCTCAATTTTTAGGAAAGAAGATTCTATACGATATACTTGCTTTTGCCAAAGAAAGTGTTAATTCTCATGTTACCACACTTGGACCTCAGAACTTCCCTGCAAGTGACAAGGAACCATGGCTTGTTGACTTCTTTGCCCCTGTGAGTTCTTTTTATCTGTCAAGTTTCAAAAAGCCATTTTCTTGACAACATGAAGCCTAGTCCTAGAGTTGTCCCGGCTTTGCCGCTCTTTCTGGGCTCTCCCAGGACAGTGACAGGCAGAGCGCACCACTAGACTGTGTGTCAGTAGCAGGGACCGTGCAGCTCCTCCCTTCCTGAGTCTGGCTGCTCATCCTTATCCCTCTCTTCCCAGTGGTGTCCGCCATGTCGTGCGCTTTTGCCAGAGTTACGGAAAGCATCAACACTGCTCTACGGTCAACTCAAAGTTGGTACCTTAGACTGTACAATTCATGAAGGACTGTGCAACATGGTAAATATTAAAACAACTTCCCAGATGCATACCCATTTATAGCAGTAATGTTGAAACAGTTTCAACATGATACTAAAAAAAAAAAATTGTAGTTGAATTGTAAATAGATACATAGAAGGTTTATGATATGCAAGATTTTGTTTACCAGATTCCAGCATGTATTTATTCTAGCATGTAATTGACTTCATAAAATACTTATATAAATTTCTATTTTATCTAAGTCTTTATACTTTTGTAACATACTTTTAAGTTTTTACAGTCTGTATTATTATTTAAATTTCTTTATATTTGTCAGCTTAGAGTAGTTGATTTGGCCAGACAGGATATCCAGTTTAAAAGAGCTGCTCATTTTTAATATGTGAAAGTGACAGAGTGCTTATGTGGGTGACGACATGTTACATTTTAAATATACTCTGATACTTATGAATGGGATGTGAAACTTTATAATGTTGGTGTAAAAATAGAGTAGAAATTGGAGAGGTATAGATGATGTAAGCATAGAGATCTTAGTTAGGGTTTCAATTGCTGTGAAGAGACACCATGACCAAGGCAACTCTTATAAGGGACAACATTTAATTGGGGCTGGCTTACAGGTTTAGAAGTTCAGCCCATTATCATCACGATAGGAAGCATGGCAGTGTCCAGGCAAACAGTGCTGGAGAAGGAGCCAAGAGTTCTACATCTAGATCTGAAGGTAGCCAGGAATTAGACTGTCTTCCAGGCAGCTAGGAGGAAGGTCTCATTGCCCATCCCCACAGTGACACACTTCCTCCACAAGGCCACACCTACTCCAACAAGTCCACACCTCCTAATTAGTGCCACTCCCTGGGCTAAGCATATTCAAACACATAAGTCTACAGATGCCAAACCTATTCAAACCACTACAGTAGTCATGACTGGATGATGATTATAGCTATTTAAATACATAAAGTTTATATCCTTTCAGTAATGTGAGTGTTTTAACTCAAAAACTAAAATTTAGCCGGGCATGGTGGCGCATGCCTTTAATCCCAGCACTTGGGAGGCAGAGGCAGGGGGATTTCTGAGTTCGAGGCCAGCCTGGTTTACAAAGTGAGTTCCAGGATAGCCAGGGCTACACAGAGAAACCCTGTCTCACAAAAAAACAAAAAACAAAAACAAAAAAAAAACCTAAAATTTTAAAGAAAAAGATGGCAAGAAAAAGAAAGCCTGTTTTTTAATGCATAAGAGAAGACTGGAAATGTTTGGCTTCACTAGTCAAGAAAATACAAGCTCAATCAAAATTTTGATATCTTTCCTACCAAAATTTATCAAATTGACAAAAAAAAAAAAAAAGCAATGTAACAATATTTAGCAATGGAATAGTGAAATACCAGAGCACTACAAATAAGCCAAGTGAGGGGTGTAGCTCAGTGATAGAGCACTTCCCTCCCATGTTTAATTCCTGGGTTCAAAACTGCACTGAAAAAGAAATCTTTACCAGCTTAAATAAATCCTTAAAAACTCAATGGAAAAAGCAGGTTACATGGCAGCAGTTAAGTATTCTCAGAATCAGAGAAAAGTCTTTAAAGACAAATGTACATGTGGGAAAGGTTAAACCGCAGTGGATTGGACATCTGCCAGTGCAGCAGATTAGGAAGGATTCAGAGCAAGGGAGACAGTGTCAGCAACCAACTGGCATGGCCACACCTATTAGCTGTTAAATATAAGGAGCAGATACATAGGTAGTTATGGGATTACTCGCGGTTTCGGTGTGTTTGAAATTAAAAGTTAGTGGGGGAGTGTTTTAAGGAAATAAATAAAAAGAGTCATTGGTGTCTAATGTCCTTTATGTGACTTGGAAAGTAGATGCCAACCAAAGATGCAAACATCATGAGTAACAGTAGTTAATATCAATGCCTTTAGTTTCCTACATTTTCTCTCAAGTAAGCCCATTATCAACAACTAAAGTGCAGGGGTCAAGCAGGCATACAGGACCTCGCTCAGAAGCTCAGCTCAGCGACCCATCTGTAAAGTAGGCTTAGTCTTTTTTTTTCTTTATTTCTTTTTTCGAGACAGGGTTTTTCTGTGTCGCCCTGGCTGTCCTGGAACTCACTCTGTAGACCAAGCTGGCCTCAAACTCAGAAATCTGCCTACCTCTGCCTCTAAGTGCTGGGATTAAATTTTGCACCACCACCACCAGGCTAGGTTATGTCATTTTAACTACTAAGTAAAATTGCTCTGAGGTATGAAGGAGAGTTTTTGTGTGGCTAGACTAACTCAAAAGATGATGGGAACTTGTAAACTTTGACCTAGTCTCTTTAACCTGAAAATTCTTTGAATTCACACATCTTTAAAACTTCATAATATGTTAATTTTTCTAGAATTATGAATCTTGAAATTTTCCATTTACTAATGAGTTAGACAAGGAAATCACTTCATCACTTTAAATATTACAAAATCCTTTCAGGGCTGATGCCCATGTTAACTGTGAGGAGAGAAGTAATATCTTCTACTATAAAAATTGTCGCAAGTAAAGAATAAAAAGTGACCATTTTCTTACAGCATGACTCAATTCTTTAATATAGAATATATTTGTTCTTGGTCATTTGTTCTTGTATTTGGTGTGGCTAATCACTGCCCTCCTGGATGATTAATTACTGTCACTAGAAGAAGTGACTGCTGTGTCTTTTCTCTCCTCTTCCCTCCTAGTTTGAAGAGAGCAAAAAGATGAATTGAAGTACATACTATGCAATTACTCTGCCTCACTTCCCACATTTTAGTGCCATTGGGTTAACGATTAACTAATTATCAGTACAAGCTTTAATGCATTGTCTTTGCTAAATTTGTCTAAGGCACCAAGAAGATAGTAGTGGGTTTCTATCTGCAGTCTTGTAAAAGGGCGATAGAGACATGACTCAGCAGTTAAGAAAGAGCATTTGTTGCTCCTACTGAGGACCCAGGTTCTGTCTCTGCACCCACATGGTGAGAACAGCAGTCCATTAGTCCAGTTCTAAGGGATCAGACATCCTCTTCGGACCTCCAGCACCAAGAAGCACATGATATACATACATATGTTCAGGCAAAACACCCATACATATAAAATAAAAAATAAGTATGTCTATAAAAAGCAAGCTGTTACAAAATTGAAACTAATAGGTAAATTATGTGAATTTCTTCTTCTTCACAGTATAACATCCAAGCTTATCCAACAACAGTGGTATTCAATCAGTCCAGTATTCATGAGTACGAAGGGCATCACTCTGCGGAACAGATCTTGGAGTTCATAGAGGTATTTTAAATCCTAGGCTATGGCTAGAAACCTTTCTATTTATATGTATATTTTGGACGACTGTTTGCATTAGGACTTATTCTTTTTGTGCCAGGAGATTGTTTTCTGAAAACCTTTTTTTTAATTTAAGCCTTTGTTTTATTACTTACTTTGGTGTTTTGTACATGGGAGATACTACTATTGAATATGTGAAATTTCCATGAAGCCTATCACCCTTTTCCTATTTTCTTTCAATGCATTCACAGCATCAAGGCCAGGCATCCTGCACCAAGCCTGTCATTGTTAGCACAGAAGGGCCTGTTTTCTTTCAGTCTTGACACTAGAATAATTTCAGTAACTTCTGAAGAAATTGAAATTTGTAGTTTATTGTGATTGTTATTCATCTGTCCTCCACAGTAATATGTTGTGTTGTTTTGTGTTGATTGCTGTCCTGGTGAAGCTAATGTGTTAGTATCACTTGATACAGGCTGAGGCTCTGTTAAAACAGCATTTGGAATAAACAGTCTCTAGAAAGGTATGCAGCATCTCCATTTGAATATCAAAAATAATAGTAGTAGGCTTTGTGTTAGTCATTAAATGGTCACTTCTAAGCACGCATTCCTGCTATCATAACAGGTAGTGGGGCCTATGAGGTATCTGGATTACTCCTAGAACTTGATTATATAATCTGTTCACACTTTCCTCCAGGATACCTCTTTTTCCAACTTACAGTGGTTTTAAAACTAGTGAAAAAATATACCTTTTAAAAAAAACTGATTGACAAAACCCAACTTAATAATAGATTTTTTTAAATATCTGTGTCTTCGGATTTCTTTTAAATAGGAACTTTCTAAATGACTGCTCCAGTAACTTGCCAGAGATACATGAAAAACTTGGTGTGTGTAATAATGGTCTTTTTATTTTTTAGGATCTCAGAAACCCTTCAGTGGTCTCTCTTACACCCAGCACTTTCAATGAACTGGTTAAACAGAGAAAGCATGATGAAGTCTGGATGGTGGATTTCTATTCTCCGTGGTGTCATCCCTGTCAGGTCTTAATGCCAGAATGGAAGCGCATGGCCCGGGTACAGTAACATCGTTTGCTTACATCTTACACCTACTTCGATGTTTGCTTAACAGTTACTGTGAAACCAAGGGGTAACCTGTAACTAGACAATTGACACAGACCTGACTGAATCGTTACAATGACGCCCACTAACTGAGCTGTCTAAGGTCCTTTTGACCAAAGTGCTACCAGTGCTAACCCGAAGAGCATCTTCATTTTCTGTTTAAATTTTTCTATCATTTTACTTTTAGAGTTTACAGATACTGTTTGCTCATAATATTGGGTCTTTAAAATAGCTTTGCAGGCAGGTATGGTGGTGAATCCTGATAAGACTAGTATTCAGATGCTGAGACAGGAGAATCAGGAGTCCAAGATTTTCCTGGGCCACCAAGCTCCAACTCTTTCTCCAAAACAAACAAGAAAAATGAAACAAAGTAGAAAACTTCAAACAGTAAAACATATATATAAATTTCCTGTAAACAGGCAGTGTTGTAAGGTACTGAATGAAGGCAAATTTAAAATACTGAATCAGACAAAGCATATCTTCATTAGAAAAAAAAATATTCTTTAAAAAATACTGATTATATTTTGGTTGCTGATGTTTTTGTTGTTGTTGTTGTTATCATTTTATTTTGTTTTTTTGTTTTGTGAAACAGTTTCCCTGTATAACCCTGGCTGGTTATCCTGGAACTCATTCTGTAGACCAGGCTAGCTTTGAACTGAGAGATCCACCTGCCTCTGCCTCACAGGTGCTGGGGTCAAAGACTTATGTCACCACAGCCTAGGTTAGCATAGAATTTTTGAAAAAATGTATTTACCTACATAGTAAATGAGTAAAACCAGTTTTAACTATGGGAAGTTCTTAATTACAAAGTTATGGCATAAAAAAACAAAAACAAGCCGGGCATGGTGGCACATGCCTTTAATCCCAGCACTCGGGAGACAGAGGCAGGTGGATTTCTGAGTTCGAGGCCAGCCTGGTCTACAAAGTGAGTTCCAGGACAGCCAGGGCTATACAGAGAAACCCTGTCTCGAAAAAACAAAAAGTTATGGCATTCAAATTCATTAATCTAAGTGGCATATTTTAAATCCTTACCCATTGTTTCTCTGATACTGATTTAAAAATACCCATTTTACGATGACTGTTGAGCACGTATAAAAGTTGCAGTGCGGGCTAGATAGTTGAGTTGAGTCAACAGTTAGGATTATTGGCTGCTCTTGCAGAAAACCTGTTTGGTTCCAAGCACTCTTCATCATCGTTAACTCCAGATCCAGGGGTTCCAGTGCTCTTGGCCTCCAAGGGCCGTGCATACAAACAGTGCATATACATGTAGACAGGACTCATTCACGTAGGACTTTTGTTTAATTGTGAGTTATAGAGATAATTTTAATCATTGACCCATGTGTTGACTTTTGTTCTTTTATAGACGTTAACTGGACTGATCAATGTAGGCAGTGTGGACTGCCAACAGTATCATTCTTTTTGTACTCAAGAAAATGTTCAAAGATACCCCGAGATAAGATTTTATCCCCAAAAGTCAAATAAAGCCTATCAGTATCAGTAAGTATTCCATCATAATTACTTGGTTGTATGGTTAACACTTAAGTTAGGCCAGCAGATATGTAATGGGAGCCACCACCAGAGGTTCTCTCAGAAGATGAGGGAGCTGGACAGTAAAACTAGTTATGAAGTTCCAGTCAAGAAGCTGTGAGAGACAGAACTGGTGTTTAAGTCCTTAATTGGCCCTAAGTCCAGGCCAGGCCTTGTCTCCGTTGTTCATAGCAGTCTTTATACTTAGTGGGGGTGGAAATCACACCCCTCCTACCACTGCTGAGAAAGAACTAACCCATCAGACTTATCGCTCACCTGCTAAGGTTGGGGGCTGAGATTTGAACTCAGGACTGTCCTGGTATCCACTCATTCTACACTATACAGGTTTTAAAAAGAAACAAAACAATTATAATTAAGTGAAAATTGAGCCATGGGTTTCTCTGTAAAAGATAAAAGATTCTACTATGGGGAAATCAAAAAAAGCAAGTACAGTCCTGAGTAGTTAAGGGTGGGGAAAGGTACAGAGACACCGAAAAATATATTTTAACTCATATGACTCTTATTTACTTTGTGGAAAGAGATACGAGGTGACATTAACCAGTCAAGAGCTATTTTTATTTTAATTCCTACAGTAAGACTGTTTCTTGACCATATGCAGTAATAGAAATACTATTTACAGCTTGATTTTTTTTTTTTTCCTCTTTCAGTAGTTACAATGGCTGGAATAGGGATGCGTATTCCCTGAGAAGCTGGGGTCTTGGGTGAGTGATTCAAGTGCACATTGGTATCTAACACTGCTTTGCAGCTTTTTATCTTCTCGTGTATGTAGTAAGGATTCTGGCATCGAAAATACTTGGAAAAGGATGGCATTTATCAAGGATTGAACCATTTCTAACTTAGGAATGCTTACAGTATTGCTGTAGAATGCTTGCTTTGCTTTTGTATAATAAAAAATGTTTGATTCTCTTACTGCAGATTTTTGCCCCAAGCATCCATAGATTTAACACCTCAGACTTTCAACGAAAAAGTTCTACAAGGGAAAACTCACTGGGTGGTTGATTTCTATGCTCCTTGGTGTGGACCTTGCCAGAATTTTGCTCCTGAGTTTGAACTCTTGGCTAGGGTAAGTATTGTTGTCTAGTTAAATAAATTGTACATACATGTGTGTTTGCTTTAACAATTTGTTAAAACATTGTAAACTAATTCTTAATTTAGTTCTTAAAAATATTTCTCAATTAAAAAAAAATGTGTTTCTATAATTATTATCTGTCTTGAGGCAGGTTTCTCTTTATAACCCTGGCTGACTGGAAATCTCCTATGCAGACCAGGCCAGCCTCAAACTGCTTGCCCTTTCCTTGAAATTGCTAGTATTAAAAGTATTTAGTGACAGATTACAAGGGTCCGAGTGTGTGTTTGTGTATGTGCACATTGTTATTCCTGTAGTTGGATTGCTAACTTAAGTTAGTCTCCCTGTTTGTTTATTTCAGTAGCCATAGAAACCAGAGGAAGCAAAGACACTTTCTCATTGTCCTAGAGCTGGAGAGGATACCATAAGTCAGTAGAGGAAAGTGATGGTAGAAAGAAGGCAGACACATGACAGCCACAAGGACAGCAGAACTTTATGTTTGTGAGAGATAGGTTAAGCAAAGGAAACTGAGGGTACAGCTAGCTTGTGCCTTGAAGGACCACAGAAGGAAGAGACAGATACTTTACGTATAGGTGCTCCTGAGGCGTTCACAAAGGGCCGTCCCCTTTGTCAGTGGATTACCAAAGGAGGGGAAGATTCTTCAGCATAGGCTTATAGAAGATCTCACTGAGAGACTGGTGACCATGAAAACACCCAAAGATGGGACGAGTGGGATGGAGTGACCTGAAGGTAAACAACGAGCTACCTGTTCTGGGAAAGGATGGGGCTGGAGGGCCTGTAAGTGCTGTCGGGAAAGACAGGAGGCAGGCGTGGACAGCAGCATAAAGCACACAGGAAGAAGTCCGGTAATTGTCTGTTTGGTTAAATCAAACAGAAGTCACTTGTGACTTTAAAGCTGTTCTTGTGTTAGAATGCTAACAGATATCAGTGGAAAGAGTACCACATTCATAGATGATGAGGGAGGGTGAACACCCATATAGCAGAGACAGGGTGCATGCTGCCGATGAGAGGAAACACTGCTCTGCAGAGAAGCCCCTTTCTGACCATCTGCAAAGGCACGAAAAGAGCAAGGCTGGTCCTGATGTATAGCAAGACTGAATCTCTGACCTAGACAATCTGAATGCTGTGCTCAGCCGTTCACCCAATTAAGAATGCCACTTAGGATTAAAGATAGGTGTTTGGTTGTGGTGGGCAAAGTGCAGTGAGTGGACACTTAGGGAGGTCAGAGTTACAGCCTCCAGGTACCCGTGAAGAAGTGGCTGTTTATGTTAGACAAATGGCAGCCAGTGGAAGCTTAAAGGGCTTGGAAAAAAGAAACAATCTGGTGTGAATACAAAGAATTAAAACTCGAGTTTTAAAAGTAAAAAAACTTTATATAAATATATAAATATTTGAAATATGTTGGAAAGTGGCAAGATCTGTGAATTCGTTTTGTTTTGTTTTGTTTTTCAGATGATCAAAGGAAAAGTGAGAGCCGGGAAAGTGGACTGTCAGGCTTACCCCCAGACGTGCCAGAAAGCCGGCATCAAAGCCTACCCCAGTGTCAAACTGTACCAGTACGAGAGAGCAAAGGTGTGTGTGGGCTCTGACTCCGCCTTCCTTCAGCAGGCCACGCCCAGAGCATTATATGGGAGGAAGAGTTTGTCTACTTTCCAGTTTCTCCCTTAATCTTTTAAAAATATGTTTTACTGAGACATCTTCTTTTCTGCGGTATCAAGGGATCCTAAAAGGTTTTCTGGTCTGTGTGGTTTCAATTGCCTTACAGACTTTGTGCTCCATGAATACAAAAAAATATAACCAAATATATGTTCAAACATGTTGTATCTGGGTTGTACAATTCAAAGTTATTACTTTCTATGCAGTTTTATATTTTCTACTTTTTAATATAGTAATTGTTTTTTAAATGTTTTCTTTTAAAAACTGAAAGAAATTAGTTTGTAAATACCTTTGAAATACACTTAGTAACAGCATTTTTTGAGGGATGCTTACTAAGAGCTTAGATAACAAGTGGAGTCTTTTGCTTTGGTTATAATTGTTTGGGGCAGTACTACCAATATGCTTTTTTTTCTTTGTTGGTTAGGTTTGATTTTGGTTTGTGTTATGTAACTTGCTTTGTAGAGCCAGCTAGCATTGGCCTCTCAGATATATCCATCTGCCTCTGAGTGTTAGGGTTTCCTGCTCCACGGTGCCTGGCTGGGTTAGGTTTTCAGTGAAAGAATCCAGAGCTCTACCAAGGTCTCAACAAATCAGAGTCTGGTTTGAAAAGTAGCATCTTTCAGCTGATACAGTTGTTAACAGAAAGCACCTAAGACTGTCCCGTCTTCCCAGGTATATTACTATGCTTTTGAACAGAACTATGATATTTCAGCAAGATTACTGGTCCTTTAAAGATAAATGAAGACACATTTTGTCTTAAGATATTTTATAAGAAATAAAAACTGGGATGTGAGCTGATGGCTTACTCGTCTTCATGGTTTTTACTTTGTAGTACTGAAGGCTAAACACACAAGGGCAATGCTCTACTGCCAAGCTGCTCCTGGGTCACTTTATCATACACATGCCCCACCACACCACAGAAGAGTCTTTGAAGTCAGTGATGCGTTTTCCTAGCAATCACTTTGTGCTCCGCTAATGCTGCAAGTAGTAGTATTCTTTCTAGTGTGGGTTAACTACGTTTATAGCATTATGCTCTTGAAGAAACAGGAAAGTTAAACAGCATTGGAGCAAAAAACTTTAAGGCATAAGGAAGCAAGCTTCTTGTGTAGAAA